>NC_079498.1:28497386-28839935 GCF_030052815.1 Hevea brasiliensis | reverse complement strand
ATTCATAAGCACTCGAATTGCCCAAACTTAAGCATCAAACATCAATATGGTCAATTATTCTCAAAACCCTAATTTTACACCAAAACCCTAATTTTCCATAAACCTAATTCCTCCCAAATTCCTACTTCATGCCAATTCACCTCACAATCATGTATAACAACTCGTTAAACATCACAAAGCATAGTTAATTTAAATCAAATTCCTCACCCTTACAAGCTGGCCGAATTCTATGTTTCCCCTATACATGCAAAATTTTATGATTTCTAAGGTTAAATCCTTATCTTCAAGTTTACTTCCATGCATACATAACCAAATTAACTTAAAAGAAAGCTTACCTCTTATGAAGCTCTTCTAAACTTTTTATTCTTACACTTTCTTTAAGTCTTCTTGTTTCCAATCTTCCACCCAAGGCCTAATCAGAGGTTTGTTGAAGTGGCTATGAAAATTATGGGTTAAAATTAGGGTTTTAAAAGCTTGAATGGGTCATTAATGGAGGAAATGGAAAGAGAAAAGAGGGAGAGATGGAGCCGGCCATAAGGAAGATGAGAATGGGATTTTTGTTTGGATTTTTATTACATTTTTGTCTTATATAATGTGATAATTATCCCCCAAAATTAATTTAAATTATCATTTTTTTATTATGTCACACATGATGTCATAAGGCTTTTAATTTTTGAATTTCTTTTCTTTTGTTTTCTTTTCTTCCATTCATCTCTTCAATTTAAATCTATTTTTCATAATTTTAATTTCCCACATTTTTAGTGGATATTTAGGCCAAGAGTCACCTCTAAGGGTGAATTGACCATTTTGCCCCTTATCGGTCTAATCCGTTTTTCCAATAGCACTAGGTTACTTCCTGAACCCTGATTCAATTATTTGAGCTGGTTCTCTATTCTTTTCTATGATTTTCACACTACCATTAGCTTTGCAATTTTCCTTAGGTCTAAGGTGCTATAGGGTCTCACACGAAATTAGGGTAGCAATGAGCTCGTCGTCACTTCCCGGTTCGATTATCCATCGCTGTGGCCTCTGCTCATTTAACTGATTATGCTTTGTTTTTCTTTTTTCCATTTAACCTTCATGTAATTGCTATTTATTTTTATTTATGGCTTTTCTAGGTGACTTAATTATGGTTCTAAACATCCTAACTGTCTGGACAGACATCAGTCGATGGAACAGTAGACTGTATGGAACTATTCAATATAGGGGTGTTACAAAATCTGGTTGGATTTCTATTTCTTCCATGGAGATGATATGTGAAGGGTCTGATCTGTACCTTCTCAACATGGACACATGAGACACATTATGAATCGTGTCCAGCTCTGGCGGTAAAGCTAGCCTGTAGGCTACTGGACCCACCCACATGTTCAGTGACTTCATATGGGCTAATGAACCTTGGGCTTAACTTACTCTTTCTTCCAAATCTCAATACCTTCTTCCAAGGTGAGCCTTTGAGAAACACCTTATCACCAACTTCATATTCTATATCTTTTCTCTTCAAGTCAGTATAAGATTTCTGTCTGTCTGAGGCAACCTTCAAGTTGGCTTTTATCAATCTCACTTTTTCTTCAATCTGTTTTACCAGGTCTGGTCCCACAAGCTTATCTTCACCCAATTCTGTCCAACATAGTGGTGTTCTGCATTTCCTCCCATATAGTGCCTCATAAGGAGCCATTTGAATGCTAGCTTGGTAGCTATTATTGTAGGCAAATTCTGCCAGTGGGACCTATCAATGACACAACTCCTTAGCATGTCCTCAAGGACCTATCAATTATTTCATGTTATTATTATCATTTTAATTTAATGTTTACAATAATTCAATGAGTTTTAAGTTTTACCTAAATTACTCGTTCCGACTGTCCATCCATTTGAGGATGAAAAGCCGTGTTAAAATGGAATTGTGTGCCCAAGGCTTCTTGCAATTTCTTCCAAAATCTTGATGTGAACCTTGGGTCTCTATCAGATATGATGGAAAGTGAGATTCCATGTAATCTAACTATCTCTCTGATATACAACTCTGCTAACTTCTCCAGTGAGTAGTCAGTTCTAACTGACAGAAAATGTGTTGATTTAGTCAATCTATCTACTATCACCCATACTGCATCATGCTTCTTCTGGGTGAGGTAAACCACTAACAAAATCCATAATGACCCGATCCCATTTCCATTCAGGTATGCTTATAGGTTTTAACAAACCTGATGGAACTTGATGTTCTACCTTGACTTGCTGACATGTGAAACATCTAGTCACATAGTCAGCTATGTCCTTCTTCATACCAGGCCACCAGTAGTGAGGTTTTAGATCATGCTACATTTTAGTGCTTCCTGGGTGCATAGCATAAACACTGTAGTGTGCTTCTTTTAGAATACTGGTCTTCCATTCCCCCATTATCTGGTACATATACTCTTCCTTTGTAATACAAACACCCATTCTCTTTTATTTCATATTCTGTCTCTTTGCCCTCTGTGATTTTGCCCATAATATCCATTAGTTTCTTATCTACTTTCTGCCCATCTTGAATCTGCTGTATCAGGTTTGGTTTCACTTGCAATCAGCGAAAATAGCTCCATCATGAGCTAAAGACAAACGGGCATACAATGATCCCAATGCTGCAATGGACTTTCTGCTCAAGGCATTAGCAACTACATTTGCCTTCCAAGGATGGTAGTCAATCACACAGTCATAGTCCTTCAGGAACTCAATCCATCGCCTCTGTCTAAGGTTAAGCTCCTTCTAGATTGGCAAGTATTTTAGACTTTTGTGGGCTGTGTAAATATAGCACTTTTTACCATACAAATAGTGCCTCCATATCTTTAGTGCAAATATGATCGATGCTAACTCCAGATTATGGGTTGGGTAATTCTTTTCATGTGGCCTTAATTGCCTGGAAGCATAGGTTACCACTTTCCCCTCTTGCATTAACACACACCCTAAACCATTATGTGAGGCATCACTGTAGACCACAAAGTCCTTTCCCGACACTGGTTGTGTTAACACTGGTGCCTCTGTCAACATAGCCTTCAACCTCTCAAAACTGGCTTGACACTTGTCATTCCAGTCAAATTTGACATTTTTATGTAGCAACTTGATCAGTGGAGAAGCTATCAAAGAAAACCCCTTCACAAACCTTCTGCAATAACTAGCTAGCCCCAAGAAGCTTCTGACTTCAGTTGCATTTTCGGGAGGCTTCCACTCCATCACTGCTTCAATTTTCTTGAGATCCACTCTAATCCCATCAGTTGACACTATGTGTCTAAGAAAGGAGATCTCACTCAACCAGAAGTCACACTTGGACAACTTAGCATATAGCTTTTTCTCTCTCAATATCTACAAAATAATCCATAAGTGTTCATCATGTTCTTCTCTGTTCGTAGAATACACTGGGATGTCATCAATAAAGACCATTATAAACTGATCTAAGTATGAATGGAAGATACGGTTCATAAGGTCTATAAAAGCTACTAGTGCATTTGTCAAACTAAACGGCATCACCAGAAATTCATAGTGCCCATACCAGGTCCTGAATGCAGTCTTAGACAGATCTGCATCCTTTACCTTCAGCTGATGATACCCTGATCTGAGATCAATCTTGGAAAATACGCCTGCTACATTCAATTGATCGAACAGAACATCAATTCTGGGCAATGGGTACTTGTTCTTCACAGTTACTTGTTCAACTGCCAGTAGTCTATACACAGTCTCAATGTCCCATCCTTCTTCTTCACAAACAGCACCGGAGCTCCCCATGGTGATACACTGGGGCATATGAACCCCTTATTCAGTAACTCCTGCAACTGGATTTTCAGCTCCTTAAATTTAGTGGGTGTCATCCTATAAGGAGCAATAAAGATTGGTGTTGTACCCGACATTATCTCAATAGCAAATTCTACTTCCCTTTCTAGTGGCAAACTAGGTAATTCTTCAAGGAAGACATCGGGGAAATCACTTATGGTAGGTATATCACACAGGTCAAGCTTAGCCTGCCTAATATCAACCACATGTGCTAAATAGGCTTCACAGCCTTTTCTCATCAATTTCCTTGCAGCAGTGGTTGAAATGACATTAGACAGAAAATCTATCCTTTCCCCCATTACTGTTATCTCATCATTCTCAGGAGTTTTCAATGTAATTCTCTTCAATCTACAAACCACTATTGCTTGATGACGTGACAACCAAACCATTCCCAAGATCACGTCAAACTCGTGGAAGGGCAATTCAATTAGGTCTGCCGAGAACTCATACCCCTGAATCCTCAAAGGGCAACCTTTACACACTCTATTTACCACTACACTGTGGCCTAGTGGGTTAGTAACTAGGATATCTTGGTTACTTACCTCTACTTGAATTCCCCTCTCCATAGGTAACTCAATGCAAATATATGAATGTGTGGATCCTGGATCCACCAATGCATGCACAGGTATGTCATAGAGAGAGAGCATACCCCTGATGACATCTGGAGCATCATGCTCCTCCTGAGCTCTCATAGCATACGCCATTGCTAGTGCCCTGGCCTCTGGCCTCTCAGCCGACTTTGATGTCGGACTCTGTGAAGTTCCAACTACCTCAGATTTACCCAGCCTTCTACCCCTTTGAGCTGTAGGGGCAAGTTTGTCTACTTGTACTGGAGTAGCTGTAGCAGTCCTCCTTGGATAATCTCTAATCTGGTGCTCAGTAGACCTACATTGGAAGCATCCCCCAGTTATTCGCTAATATTCACCCTTGTGCCACTTATGGCAGTGTGGACACACTGAAGAGGCTGTTGGGGCTGGTCCCCTATACACCAACCCTGGAGAGTTGCCCATTAATGGTGTGGACTGGCCTCTCCTCGGCGTGAACTGAGATCTGGGCATCTGGGACTGGCCCTGACCTTGTGGCTAACTAGAACTCTGAGCAGGAGGACCTTTGAACTTCTTACCAGCTGCAGGGGATGAACTAGTCTGACCTGGACCTCTCTTCTACTGTCCATCTCTTCTACTCTGCTCATTAATTCTGACTTTTTCCACTTTCAGTACAGCTTCAACTAATTTTGTGAAGTATGTAATCCCCAAAGTTGTTATCATGAGCTTGATATTATCATTTAACCCTTATTCGAACTTTCTGTACCTTTCAGCTTCAGTGGGTACTATCTCTCTTTCATATCTGCTCAATCTCACAAATTCCCGCTCATACTCTGATACTGACAGTTGCTTTAGCCTCAAGCTAATGAATTCCCTTGTTTTCTCTTCCAAGTACACACTACCAATATACTTCTTTCTGAATTCCATAAGGAAGAAGTCCCATGTTATCTGATCTGGCAGCACCTCCCTAGATACTGTCTCCCACCACTGATATGCATCATCTTGAAGCAGGGACACGACACCCTCTAGGTTCTGCTCTGGGGTGCAGTGGAGTTGTTTCAGTACCCTTCTTGTTATGTCTAGCCAATTTTCGGCTATTACAGGATCATCTTCCTTCTTTCCCAAGAAATCCACAGCCCCAAATTTCCTCAACTTCTCCAAATGGGACTTCTGGGATGATTGCTGAGGAAGGACCCCAGTTATTTGTCTGAAAAATTTGGCCATTTGTTAAAACAAGGCCTGCTGAGGCTGTGCAGGTGCCTCTTGTGCTGGTGGAGCAGGTTCTTCCTGACCTCCAGCTTCATCCATGGGTGGAGCATAACTCTCCACCTCTTCCTCTACCGCTTTCTGCGATGTTGGTTCCATATCCTAACCAAAACAATCAAAGACAAATAGATTTGCATTAGTGTCATCTCAACTCTTGCAAATGCAATGCAAGGTATAAACTCTATTTAGACCTAGAAACACCTAAACCGATGCTCTGATACTACTAAATGTGACACTCCTCACCCATCTACAGTGTAACCGAGCAAGGCATATCACACTCTGTATCGAAGCACTTTATCTTATCTTATTTCATTTCCCAGTTCTCAATTTATTGATTAAAAACTTTTCAATGGAGGTTATGTCAGATACTAAAATTTTTATAAATTTGGGATTTCAAAAATTCTACAGAAAATTTGGTAGAGTGCCGACTAAAAATTGAGAAAATAGTTCTTCAAAACCTGTTAAAAATACTTCCAATATATATATATATATATATATATATATATATATATATATATATATATATATATATATATATATATATATATATATATATATATCATATCCGCAACTCTAATAAAAATCAACACAATTTCAACATATCTCAATATTTCATCTCAACCCATAATTTCATTCATCCCATTCTATCACATAATTATACTCAATTTCATAAAGAAATACTCAAATTTTATTAATTTGCATAATTTACAATAATTACACAGTTTCAAAATTTACAATACAAAATGAGTACATAATTACAAAATGCAAAATTACTAACAAGCCTAAAGGGTCCTACCAAAATACACTGCAAATGTAGTGACACTATACACAATGCAAATCTGATCCTCACCCAATCTGAGGTCTGTTGGGTTTTGCCCTGTGTCTCCAGTACCTACGCGTGGCAAAAGCAACGCACTAAGCAATACAGCTTAGTGATGCAAATATAAAGTAAAAATAAACTAAAATAAATAAATAGGCAGAAATTATGGTAATATTTTATACAAACATAATTTTTTTAGTAAATATTAGTAATATTTTTAATTTAGTACTTTTTATGTTTATTATTTGGTTATAAATTATTAAGACTTATTTTTAGTTGCCCAAGTAACCTATACTAGTGACTCGACTGGATAAACGGGTAAACTGGCACTGGGTACCAAGTACCTCAGGCCTTTACACTATCGGTCACAAAGTGTCTACCAGGTGCAACAGAACGGCTAACAAGCCATAATAGTCATCGGGCACAGGGCCAAATACATCAAGAGCATAAAAATGGCCAAAAGCCATAATGTCACAAAATGATACCATATGCCATAAATCACAAAATGGCACGAAGCCATAAGCAGTACTGCTATTAGAATCCTATTGGCATGCCAACCTATCCAAACCAATCATACTAGGCATACTAGGGCATGTTACGAGGTTACTTATTTAATTCTTTGCATTTAATGTTTAGTGGTTACTATTCACCTTACTATTCATGCAAAAATGTTGACTTTTTCATAATTAATAGGTAGGAAAATTCGAATTGCACTGTGTTTTTCATTTATTGGCATTGGTTGCCAATTTCATTTCAAAGCTCATTGAAAGTTATTTCAAATTTTCAGATTTGGTCACTTAGGTTTACTGTTCTATTGGCCTAATCTACAATGGGAATTTGGCTAAACTTTCTTCATCAAAATTGTTCCTTAATGTGTCTACTTTAATTCTCTTTTTGAATCACTCTATTTGCAATTTTTTAGCTCAAGTTATGGCATTTTTACCATAACTGGCCGGATTGGTCCATTCCCAGATTTTCTGGGCAAAATTGGTTCTGACAGTTTTGGTATCCTAAATTTGGCTAGTAATTTGAATTGGTTATGGTCATAATTTGGGTTTCTATTCTTCATAAAAGTTGTTCTACATTATCTAAGCTTTTCATGGGTTTAAAAATCAGGTCATTTGGACGTCTCTACGCAAAGTTATGGCCAATTGAACAAACACTATTTATTTGATCATTTTCCAGGTCCAGAATTTTGGTTATCCAGATTTAGGAAATTTTTAAGTAAACTTAAGTTGGTTTTCTGGGTAGGATCCCTTCATAAAAAATGTGGGATTATGTCCCTAATTTCACCTTCAATTAGCCTTACACCAATTGGAGTTAGACAAGTCAAGTTACAGCTGCCCAAACACACTAGACTCAAGTCTAGAATTTCTGGCACAAGAGGGGCAGCATACTAATTCGTAATCCAACGCCACAATAACTTCATTTTATGGTCAAACTTTATCAAATGGTCACTAATTGACCATTAGAATACTAATTCACCATCAATTGAGCAAAACCCTAATTTTGCTCAAACCCTAATTCCCAATTATTTCAATCTTGCACTACACATGCAATTTAAGATTTTAATTCATTTGTACACATAAAAAGGCATCATTACACCATTTTAATTCACTCAAAAGTCATCAAACCCTAGTAATTTCATGGCTGCCGAATTTCAAAGGGGGGTCCATCATTCATAATTTGTTTAAATTCTAACATTTTCTCACTCAATTTATAGTTTTAACAAGGAATATAAAGAGAGAGAGAAAGAAATTGACACTAACCTTTATGTGTGCCAACCCAAAGCTTGCAAAACTTCTTTGTTTCTACTTCTTGTTGCTGCCTCAAGCTTGCTCAAAGTGCAAGGATCAAGTTTAGTGAAGGAAGCAAGAGGTTTTATGGTGGAAAATCAAGGTATGGCAAGGTTTGATGGAAGAACAAAAATGGAGGAGTGAGAGAGAGGTGTCTCGGCCAAGGAAGAAGAAGAAGAAAGGAGCAAATTTTTTTTTTTTTTCAAATTTTGACTTCTTTTTCTCTTTTTAGTGTATTATCAATGTGCTTGTTGAATTTTGATTGGCTAAGGGGTTTTTAATTACATCATGCATACATAATGCTTATGTAATAATTGAGTTTAAATTTCTTTTTCTTTTTCTTTCTTTTATACTCATTTTTAATTAAATTTTCATCAATATTTATTCACATTTTATTTCATATAACTCACTTACTTAAATGGACAAGTTGGTTAAAAATCATCTCTAAAGGCGAAATGACCAAAATGCCCTTCGTTTAGCTTAAAGAGCTAAAATTGTCTGTATCGACTTAGAAAATTTTCTCAGCATTTTCTTGGCATTCTATTGCTATCTAAGGCTCAATAACTCTTCAGTAGAGTCCCAAAAATTTTTTCACAGGGTTTTCCATGGGTCTAGGGTTACTAACTGTCTTTACATTTGCTTCCCATTATGTCACCCATCGCTGTAGCTACGGCTCATTTAACCTTAGTGCATTTCATTTCTAAAATTTTTTTCCTTAATTTTTCTTACCATAGTTTAAGTTATTTATGACTCTTCACTCTAGTTTAAATATATTTCCAGACATTCTGACTGTCTGGACAGACATTAGTCACCAGAACAGTAGAATATATAGACTATCTAAAGTGAGGGCGTTACACAACCACCTCACTATTGCCCACTCGAAGAGGCGGGTTGTTACATATGTGATAAGGGTTATAGAGTTAATTTTTAGTCTAAATGTTGCTTTGTGTCTAGGATATGTGATAACAAAATGTTTTTTATTGGTGAAAAAGTTGAAAATATCTATGTCATTGACTTTCCATGCTTTGTCTAATAAAGATGTCAAGTGTTTTCTTTCTATTAGTGATGACTCTTGGACTTGGCACAAAAGACACGCACATGCTAGCATGGATCTTTTTGCAAACTTGAATAAGTATGAGCTAGTTGATGGGCTTCCAAAGATCAAGTTTCAAAAGGACAAAGTGTGTGATGCATGCCAAATGAGTAAGCAAGTCAAGAGCTCTTTTAAATCTATTCATAAGGTATCTACTCTAGACCCCTTCAATTATTGCATATGGATTTATTTAGTTCTACTAGAGTAGCTAGCTGAGCTAGTGCATATTATGCATTTGTGATTATTGATGACTATTGTAGGTATATTTGGGTTGCATTCCTTGCTCATCAGAATGAATGTTTTGATATTTTTGAATGATTTTCAAAAAACGTTTAAAATGAAAGAGGTTCTCAAATTTCTTCTATTAGGAGTGATCATGGTAGAGAATTTGAAAATGAAAGATTTGAAAAATTTTGTGATTCACTAGGGATTTCTAATAATTTTTCTTCTCCTAGGACTCCCCAATAAAATGGTGTTATTGAAAGAAAAAATAGAACTCTTTTAGATATGGGGAGAATTATGTTAAAAGAATATAACTTGCCCACTAATTTTTGGGCGGAAGCCATTAATGTTGCTTATTATGTTTCAAATAATGTTTTGATTAGATCTATTTTGGAAAAAATCCCTTATCAGCTATGGAATGGCAAGAAACCTAAAGCAGGTTATTTTAGAGTTTTTTTATTATAAATGCTTCATTTTGAATGCTAATGATAATTTAGATAAATTTGGCTTCAATACTGATAAATGTATCTTCTTGTGGTACTTTACATCTAGTAAAGTATATAGAGTCCTCAATAAGAGAACCTAAGTTATTGAGGAGTCAATGCATATTGTATTTGATGAAGCTAATCCCTTTGGTCCTAGAAAGAATATTTCTTATGATGATGATGTTGGTGGTAACCTTGATAAGTTGACCCTTGGAGATCCTCAATCTAGTGAAAATTAAGATCAACTCAAGGAAGATCCCTTAAAGGATTTAAGAGATGATGAGATTGAGCTTCAAGAGCAACAAGGTCAACTAGTTCCATATCAAGGAGTTGAACAAGATCTGTCCAAAGATTGGACCTTCAAGAAGGATCATCCTAAGGACCAAATCATTGGTGATACATCAAAAGGAGTAACAACTAGATCCTCTCCTAGAAATATTTGTAATAATCTTGGATTCATATTTCAAATAGAACCTAAAAGCATAGATGAGGCCATTAATGATAAGGGTTGGGTACTTGCCATGTAAGAGGAACTCAACCAATTTGAAAGGAACAAGTTTCAGACCTTAGTTCTTGGGCCAAAGAACCATCCATCCATAGGCACCAAATGGATGTTTAGAAATAAGTTAGATGAGCATGAAAACATAAGTAGAAATAAGGCTAGGTTAGTAGCTAAAGGCTATAACCAAGAGGAAGGCATTGACAATGATGAAACCTTTGCACCTGTAGCTAGATTAGAAACCACTAGAAATTTGCTTGCTCATGTATCAAACATGAATTTTAAACTTTTTCAAATGGATGTTAAAAGTGCCTTTCTAAATGGTTTTATTAATGAGGAGGTATATGTGAGCAATCTCTCGGTTTTAAAAATCATGAGTTTTCAAATCATGTTTTTAAATTAACTAAAGCCTCATATGGTTTGAAACAAGCTCCTAAAGCTTAGTGTGAAAGGCTTAGTAACTTTTTTTTTGCAAAATGGTTTTTCAAAACGAAAAGTTAATAAAATACTTTTTGTTAAAATTTATGAAAATGACATCCTTATAGTACAAATATATGTTAATGATATTATATTTAGTACTACTAATGAGTGTTTGTGTAAAGAGTTTCTTAACACTATAAACAGTGAGTTTGAGATGAGCATGATGGGAGAACTGAAGTTCTTTCTTGGGCTTCAAATCAAGCAAGTTAAGGATGGCATCTTCATTAACCAAGCCAAGTACAACAAAGCATTGATCAAGAGGTTTGGGATGGAGAGTAGCAAGCTAAGTAGAACTCTAATGAGCACAAATATCAAGCTTAACAAGGATGAAAAAAGAAAACCGGTTGATGAAAGGCTCTATAGTGGTATGATCGCTAGTCTCTTATACCTTGCAGCTAGTAGACCAAACATTATGTTTTTCGTATGTTTATGTGCACGTTTTCAATCATATCCTAAAGAGTCTCATTTACATGCTATTAAATGAATTATCAAATATTTGAATTATACATTGCATTTAGGTATATGGTATCCTAGAAATGCATCTTTTAATTTGAGTTCCTACTTGAATGCCGATTTTACTAGAAGCATCCTTGATAGGAAGAGTACCTTAAGTACTTGTCAACTCCTTGGACATTCTTTAGTTTTTAAGTGTAGTAAGAAACAAAACTCGATTGTAATTTCTTCCACTGAAGCCAAATTCTTTGGATTAAACAAAAATTAAGGGACCTCAAAGTGCCTCTTAATCACATTCCTATTAAATGTGATAATACAAGTGCAATCAATTTGACCAAGAACCCCATACAACATTTTAGAACCAAGTATATAGATATTAGACATCATTTTATATGTAACCATGTGTTGAATGGTGATATTGTTCTTAAATTTATTGATACAAATCATCAATTAGCTTATATCTTTACAAAACTCTTGTGTGAAGATTGGTTCAATTTTATTAAGAGAGAATTAGGTATGCTTAAAAACTTTGATGCTTAAATTTGCAAGTTTGTATATGTGTATGCTTTTTGAAATTTCTTGTTCAATTATTGTATTTTTTGTTGTTTTAAGGTTTGTCTCAATGTTTTTAAAATTTTTATGTGTAAGGAGTTTTAGTTGTTTAAAAAGAAAAATTTTTGAAGTTATTTTGGCCTTGAAAATGCTTCTTTAAAATTTCAAACAGTAGGTAGTTTGACAGCTAAAGTTACCTCTTTTGGTAGTTGAAGTATTTCTATAGTTGTTCATTTTTGGGCAGTACTAAAAGTGGCAGTTGAAAGTCTCTGTTTCGACTGTTGAACATTCAAAAACCTTATTTTTTTTTAAATTAGGCAAAGAACTTAGTAGCAGCCAAAACTTCAAAATTTTAGTCTTTTAAAAAATGGGCAGAACCTGCTGCAGTAGCCAATATTTTTCATTCCGGCTACCAAACCTGAGATTTTTTTTAGAACCCCCGATTTCCTTCTCTTTGAAATTTCAGCAATCGTTCTCTCTCTCCTCTCACGTTCTCTTTTCCTTTCAAAATCTTTCTCCCTCTTTTCCTCTCTTCGGCCAAATTTCCTACAAAACCCACCTAAATTTCCTTACTTAGATCTCAAGTCTCCATCCCTTTGCTATTTTTCGAAGTTCTATTTACCTTTTAGGGTTTGTGTCAAAAGTTTTAGGTATTTTTCTTCACTCCTTCAATTTTGTTTATTCTTAATCATATTTGGTTATTTTAATGCTTATTATTTATTATTGTTTATATAATTTGTTAGTTTGCTCAATTCTTTTTTGGTTTTGGTTGCTATTTTTTTTGGGGCTCTTCGATTTCTTCCCTTTTCACGTAAGTCACCATAACTTCTCTCCCTTTTCTTTTTGTTGTCCTTAAATGTGCTTAGTTAGAATTTTTTTTGGGGGATATGCTTATTGGTTTTTGTTACCTTTATGAACTATACCTTGAAAAATTGTTGTTCTTAATTGCTATAATGTTTTAGTCTATATCTTTATGATGTTTATGCCTGAAAAACTATGTTTTTATTGTATTACATAATTCTAATGTTTATGATGTTTATATATATACTTGAGTTTTGGCATTGTTGATATGAAATCATGCGATTGTGTCTTATATATATATATATATATATATATATATATGGGATTGCTTCATACTTGTTGCTGAATTGATGTAGTTTTTTTTCCCTATTGAAAATGATTGACTGAGCTTGTTGCAACAAGAATTTGCTTTTATTATTTTTGAAATCTTCTTGTTTTGGTCTAACTTGGTAAGATAACTAACTTGCTACAAACTATTGACTTTGAATTTTCATTGCTCTTTGAAATGAGTTTACTCATTTGAAGTTCTATTTTGAATGTTTTCCTAAATTAAGATTGGTCAAAATACAAGTCACTATTCTTACTTGTTGTTGTTTTAATCTTTGCTGCTTAAAAATTGCCTTGGGTTGAAATCTTTTTCACTCAACTTGTTTTGCAATATTTGACTACACTTCTCTTAACTTGAATATACCCTCAAATTGTACTTTTCATTTTAATATTCTCTTCTGTAAGTTCAAGTCAGATTTTTCCCTTGATGCTTGCCAACATACTATCTTTTAATTAAATGTTGTCATTGAAACCTTTCAATAAAAATTGTGATACCTTATCATTTTGTCGCTGAGCTCCTTAAATTGCCTCTAATAGTTAAGCTGAGTGACACCATTTCTGTTTCATGTTTTAAGTTAGTACAATTTCTTGATTTGTTACTACAACATAGGATCTTATTGCTTTTAGTTAATTTCTTTCTTATTTTAACTTGGTAAGTTTTTGAAAACTAGTTTTGCTATACAGTGCAGTTCTAGATTCTTCCATGACTATATCTTGTCTTCTAGCATGTTATTGTCATTCATATTTTTGGTTTTGAAATTTTAATTTTTTAAAAAAATAAATTTTTTTTCTATCCTTAAATACTTGTGTGTATTTAGATTGAATCTTAACTACTTATAGTCATAGGCTTACTAAATTCTTGCCTTTCTCTTTAAGTCTGAGTTATTTTGCTTTAAATTCACATGATTTGTATTATGTTATTGTTTGATACATATTTCTCTATTTTAACTTACGAGGCAATATTTTGTGCTCATGAATTTACTTGCTTTGGGATATTGGCTGTGCTTTTGTGCGCTAAGGACATAAAATTAAGATGCAAAATGTTATGTTGAAGTTATATTAATTAAATGTTGGGTTTAAATATATCTCTTTTATGGTTGGCTTGTGTTATGCTATTTTTGACTTTGAAATATGGTCTTTTGTGTTTGGTTTTGTAGTGTTACTATCTTTTTATCTTATTATTTCTCTATGGGTCAAAAAGGGCTTGTGGTAAAAGAGCTAGGGGAGATTCTAGTAGGGGTACTCAGCTTACCTAAACTCCTCCTCCTTCCTTCTTTTGAGTTTGATATAATTACTAGGAACTCTGAGAGATATACACACTTCTCTAAGAGGTTTGTACACCCAAGTAGATCTATAGACCCAGAGTTTGTAGTTCATTTCACTACTTATGGGTTCCTTGCTTCCTTTATTGCATAAGGGTGGGATTCTCTCATCACTACTCCTGGTCCCACCAGAGAGAACCTTGTTAGAAACTTCTATGCCAACCTTCATATAGTCTAACAGTCTAACTCAATCACTCTCGTTAGCCTTGTTAACCAAACCAGAGTCTCCCTTACTATTGTTACTATAGCTTAATACTTAAGGATCCCAAATGATGGTGTAGTTGTAACTAACACTCACCAATGGATCACTGAGCCCTACACTCCTGCTGATTAGGTTAGGATTATCTCTGAAGGTAGCCATACTGGTGACCCTGTTCATCTTCCTACTACTCACCTTAGGCTAGTACCCAAAGTTGTTCACCATATAGTTATTCATTTGATTATTCCTCGAACTGGTCATCGATCTGACTTAACCTACACTAATATGTTTGTCATGACCTGCCTTCTGGAGAGTTGACCTCTAAACTTACTTGTCTTAATCCTTCACACTATAGCCTTAGCCCTTAGGCATTCAATGGCGTGTTTCCCCTATGGTTGTCTTATCACTAACTTCTTAGGGCCCTTAAGGCTGATCCAAGTATAAAAGCTACCATGACTATTCCCAGAGTTTATGGTTTCTACACCATGGAGACTCTCCCACACATGGGGCTCACTGTCTACCAGGACAGCTATGAGCATACTAGGAGGGATCGCCCTGCATCTTCACAGTAGACACAGACTTAGAGATCACAGCCACGCAGCACAATAATAGGAACTATTTTGGATCCAACTGGTGCAGCCATCACCCTTGTAGGACCCAATGGCCTAACAAACTAGGGTGAGTCCTCACGAACTTCACATGACATCTATGATGCCCTAACTCATTTGGAGCTTTGCACCATTTAGATGGAGGATCATCTATAGAGGATGGAGGACTACCAGCTTCATCATCACCAGCATGTGAAGGAGCAGATGGCCCAGATCTTCTCTCTTCTTCAGCACATGGCCTTTGGCACTCCTCCACCAGACATAGCTTCTCCACCTCTACCAGATAGTTGATTTTGTTTTTTAGTAGTACTTTTGATCGCCTTTTTTGTATGTGTTCCCCTTTGGTGGGTATTTTGATGATGCCAAAAGGGAGAAATGCGTAGATAGTGGATGTATAGTTCTAGGCTTTACACATAGTATACATGCTTTTTAGTTGGGATTCATGATATACATGCTTTTTAGTTGGGGTATATGTTTTTGGTATATTTATATGATGCTTTTGGGGTACATGTTTTTGGTATATTTATATGATACTTTTTTATTTACTCTAATTTATTGGATTATTATTGAACTAGAAATACTTTTGTATCATCATTCATCTAGGACTCATGACATTATAACACTGCATTCATTGAGTTAAAACCTCTTTTATTTGCTCTCCAAATTCTAGTTATTGAAGCATAAATTGTTTTTGTAAGGGGGAGCACATTAAGGGAGAGAATTTTTAAAAAATACATGGAGAATTTTTAAAAAACACATACTTCACTCGTGCTTAATTTTCTTCATCCATTGATAATTTATCATCATAAAAAAGGAGGAGATTGTTGGACCTAGGGGTCTTAATCCAAATTTTGATAATAAATAGTTAGTATGCTACTAATTTACCTTAAAAGTGTTTATGCTAAGATTATAGGTTCCAAGTTCAAAATTGAGAAATTACTTCAAATCAAGATTGAAAGAGAGTAAGAAATTAAAGCAAAAATCAAAGAGGCACTACAATATAATTTTTTTTTTGTGAATCTCAAGTAGTTAGTTACGTTGGCTTAAGTCTAGAATTTTCCAAAATTTTTTGGCATCTCTATTTTTGTCTATTTCTTGACTAAAAGAGAGTAAAATGAAATTTTCACTTTTGAAAAATGTAAATTTATTTTTGAAAGTATTTTTATTGAAAAGTTTATCAAATTAGGTTTCTAATAGTTTAAATGCATCGAAAATCTAAATTTAGGTCAGAAAGTTATGAGTCTTTTAATATTGTCTGCATTTTTGTCCAGAGAGCACTTCAGTAGCTGAAGTTGGGTGGTTGAATGGCTATATTTCATTTAATGCAAACCCAACAATCATTTATTTGCCAAAACTATAAATAGAGGCTATTTATGACTAGAGAGAAGTTACAATAATAATTATTCTTTGAGAATTTATTGTATTCAAAAGATTTCTCTTTTTCTCTCTCTCTCTAAAACTTGAGTACCACAATTTATTATTGAGAGTTTGATTATTTACGCTATAATTTCTTAGTTCAGAAAGTTTGTTCAAGGTTGATATAAGCATTTATTGTAATTTGAATGTGATAAAACATTAATTGCTCTTGTGTGCTTAAGGATTTATAAAAGAGCAAGGGTTTGCTCTTGTGGTATTTATAAATGGTTTATTCTTCACCCAAAGAATAATTATAGTGGAGTTAATTCTCAATGAGGGCCTTGAAGAGAGGACATATGCTTGAGATAACCAAACCTCTTTAAAATTTCTTGTGTTTATTTTCTCTTCCTTTTCGTTGTGCATTTCTCTCAAAAATTACCTCATAGCTGTAATGACTTGAATTTTAAAATACAAGTTTTAAAATTTTATATATGGTATTAAAATATTAATTTAATAGTATTTACCTAATTTATAATTACTAAATAGTCCAATTTTAATTGAAATGGTTAGTTTAATACATTAATATTAAATCAATTATCATATTATAGTTTAATTAAATTGTTATTAATTTTATAAATATTATAATAATTATTATTGCTATATTTATTATTATTAGTTTCTTTGTTGTCTAATTATACACAAAATTTTATTTAGAACCCAATTGAAATTAATTTTGAACCTATTAAATTATACCCAAAAAGAATTTTATATATATATATATATATACACACACACATATACAATAAAAAAATAAAAAAAATAAATAAACTTCATCACCGCGTCCCCAGCGTCTTTCACGCATCCTTTCCCGATCTCTCCCTCCCCATTCTTTTCTTTCCCTTCTTCTCCGGCAAGGGCCCAAGCTAGTTGATAGGACAACCACCCAGTGGCCACCAGAGCTCCTCCAGACGGTGAGAGGTGGTTGCAGCGCAGGTCGACAAGAAAGAGAGAGAGAGATCACTTGAGTGAGTTGGAGGCCAACTCTGGCCATTGTGCCATCAGAGGGAGGTGGAGGACACCGATGAACCTTCCTAGACGGTAAGGACCCCAGTTCCAGGCCAAGCACGTCGGAATCCATGGAGTTTTCTGGCGAGATCAGAAGGAGAGAGAAAATGTTAGGCAGCGAGCATTCCGTCTATTTTTCCGGCGATCCAACCATCGAATCAGAAATCTGAGACCACTAATGGACTCAGGATGATGAAATCTTCGAGATAAGACCAGTCCCACTCCGATCAGACACCATTGGAAAAAGGTGATCATCAAACGGTCCAAATCACTTAATGAGAATTTTGAGCTTTTTTAAATCTGAAAAATTTAAAAATAATTTTATGATAATTATTGAAAATTTTTGGGCATCATTTAGGTGCGATTAGATCGATAATAGCTCACCGATGCCAGGGACTGAGTTTTCGAGTGGACCCGGCTGCCTAACGGCCCGTACCGGAACCTAGTCAATATTACAGTCGATTCTAGCATTTTCAGACATTCTGGACGCGTTCCAGGTATCAGAATTAGCGTAGGCAAGTCCGAACCTTAAGTTTCCTTAATTATTTAGTTTCGAGTTTAGATTAAAAATCCATAAATATTCATGAGTAATTAGAAAATTATAATTCCTTTTGTATTAGCTTAGTAATATTGTTAAAGACCGCAGGGCAAAATTTTAAAATTTTTAGAGCTCATTTTGGTGATTTTTACAAAAAGGGTTAATTATAGGGACTAAATTATAATTTTTCAAAACTGTGGTTGTTGACTATTGGATGGGCTCAGGAGGGGTCATGTGATGTGATTGAGATATGGTTGTGCGACCTGAGATATAGAAGTATATTTTTGAACCCTTTTACAGATTGGGTAGGTCCTAGGTATAGGAGAAACTCTGCTAGATTTTCGTTACAACTTAGGGTGTCTTTAGTTCTTTTTAAGCTTGAATTGAGTCAATTATATTAAATAGTTATAATGTAATTGTCAGGTGAACTGGACAGCCTTTCTCCTCCGCTCAACCACCACAGTGACATCGGTTTAAGTCTGTGAGTAAAATATGAATTTTACTTATAATTTCAATATTATAATATATGTTTAGGCATGTCCATGCATCACTTACAAATATGTATCTATATAGTTAAACACTAGGCACATTTTTATATTACATTCTTAATTAATGATATGCTATGGATGTTGTTTTATGGTAATTTGGAGCAGTGTGTGTGTGGTGTGTGATATTGGTTTTGGACAGGACGGGTAGACGCGGCTGGAGCTTGACTCGCTGGGATCCGATCTTTTTATGGATAAGTCGGGGTAGGCACGGCTCGAGATGATCTCGCTGGCTCCCGCATTTGGTTTATCAAGAGAAAGTCCAACTTGAGATGTACTCGATGGCAGAGGTTGGATTTAAGAGAGCTGAATAGGGGATCAGCTCCCATATATATATATATATATATATATATATTTTTTTTTGAACACTATATGGGCATATGAGTGCTCAAAATTACTTTTTATTGTTTATGATGTGATTTATATGAAAATTATGAAAGTGTTGCATTCCACTTTTTATGATGCATTAGCTTTAGATAGCTATAGAAATTGTACTTAAAATCAGTATTTTACTCTATGAGTCGAACGCTCACTCTTGTTTACCCTATTTTTCCAGGCTACAGGAGGATATCTTTTTCAGAATAACCTGCTTATTTCCTCGTGGGTTATCAATAATTACTTAATTATATTATAATTCTCTAAATTTGTAATTTAAAACTCTGCACGTACTAGCAGTATCATTAATCTTGTTAGGGACTATAAGAATTTAAGTTTTTGTATTAATAAGTGAAAATTTTTTATGATTTTTAAATACTTTGTAAATGATATAACAGGGTAGAGCTGGGCTCCCCTAAGTTTAGTTTCTGATAATTATTAAGTTAAGTTGGCCCAAAATAAAATTATAATAGTTTAATTTAAATTATTTTATATGCATGTTGGGCCCAAATTGTAGGCCTGATCATGGATTTAGGAATAATAAGACTTATTACGGGCCTCGGAGACTTTAGGTTAGCCCAGGTCCTAGTGCCAGTCCGGCCCATAGGTTGGGTCGTGACAATAGCCTTTAATTTTTTTTTTTTTTAATTAACACCCAATGAGCCCTCTCTTAGGTTATTATAAGAGACAACAAAATGCATTCTGATCACATAAATATAATATTTTTATGTAAAAAGCATTTTATAAATTTTAAAAATTTAATTACATATTTATATAAATAAATAAGTAGTATTTTAATGTATTTAATTATTTTCTAAGAAAAGAAAACGTTGCCATCGCTGATGGTGCCCTTTTCTTCCTATCAAAATATAGCAAACGCAGATATATCCAAGTTTAAACCATTGAGGACGGACATTTTCAAAAATTATTTTAATTAAAGCAGATTAGTTATTCATTGTCTTTTTTAAAGGACTAACAAATTACCATTTGAATTTGGGTAAACTAAAATTTTAATATTTGAAACTTGATAAAATCTAAAATTTAGTCCTTATATTTTCAAAATTAAATAATTTAGCCCTTAAAATTTGGCAAAACCTATAATTTAGTTCCCATCTAATTTTCATTCAATTTATCATTAATTATGCTAAAAATGAACAAAATATTTTTAACTTTATATATTATTTAACTTAAGTAATTTAGTCCCTAAGATTTATATTACAAAATAAAATAGTTTAAATCAATGGAATATTTTATTTATAAAGTTTAAATCAAGAAATTATTTTGTTTATAATACAAAATTTAGGGACTAAATCATTTCAGTTAGAAAATATATAGAGTTAAAAATATTTTGGTCATTTTTACTATAATTAACAATTAATTTAAAAAATCAGATGGAGGGATTAAATTATAAATTTTATCAAAGTTTATAGACTAAATTGCTAAATTTTAAAAATGCAAAGATTAAATTATAGATTTCATTAAATCTCATATACTAAATTATAATTTACTTGTTAAATTATATTTCTAGATATGTTTGAATTCAATAGAGTTGGCACTTTCGGTATGCCCCTAAAAAAACATTGTGATAATTTTATATCCTTCATTTTAGAAACTTAGAAGCCTTTTTCTTAAGACTTAAGGATATTTGATTTTACTATTTATTTTTAACTTTTAATTTAAATTATATTTTTTTAATTTATAAGTTAAATTAAAAATAAATAATTAATTATTTTATAAAATTACTTAAAATTAACTTTTGAAGAATTTAAGTATTTAGTTATAAGGTGATTAAAAGTAATTTAATTTATTAAAATTACTAATATATATATATATATATATATATATATATATATAATTAAGTGTTGTAGTTGTTAAAATGAGAATAATATTGATATTTTTAAAAATTATTAAGGTAATATAATTTTTTACTCAGTTAAAAAATAATTTTAAAATAAATAAATAAGTTATATTTATTTTAACATAATTTTAAAATGTATAGCTAAAGATAACTTATTTATGACATATAACTTATTTTAAATAATTTTTATAATATAAAAATCAAATCAAATGCCCTCTTAATCCTTCTATTTATTTGATATGAATAAATTTTATAAAATTTATTTTTTTATATAATTTTCTACTTAACAAATCATAATTTTGAAAATAATTTTAACACTACTGACTTAAAATTCATTATAACAAATATATAACACAAGCAACCTCATGCTACCTGATGAATGATTGACGCAAGGGGGCATGCTTGAGCGGGAACTCGGTAATTGGCTTGACTTTTCAAAAGAAACATTTGCGTTCTATTTAATTTCCTTCCCACGTTACTTACGCGTTCTGTTTCGCACGAGTACAAAGTTACTTCCCACATAGGCACGACAATGACTTTGAACGTCAGCCATTTACACTATGTTTGAATATCTTGAAGGAGAGGATAGAAAATAAGAGAGAAAAAATATTTTTTTTTAATTTTTTTTTATTTTTAGATAAGTAAAAAATAAAAGAAAATTGAAAAAAAATTGATAAAAAAAAAATTACTTTTTCATTTGATTCTTTTTTTTTTCTCCAAATTAAAGAGAAAATTCTAAAAAAAATATAGCTTATTCTCCTTTTTTTTTTTTCTTTATTTTTCTCTTCCTTATTTTCTTTAATTTTCTCTTTCAATTCAAATAAGAAAAAGTGTCTAATCAACTTTATTTTCCTTTGTTTAGTTGCTTTTCCCTCCTCTTTCAACTTATCCAAACAAGCGGTTAGGAATTTAGCTAATTGTGTTGGGCCGTTTTCAAGAATATTCACTTAGCTTAATTTGGCTTGATTAGTGGTTGAAAATTCTGTATTTTTAATTTTTGTTAGTAATTATGTTTCATATTAATGAAATTATTATAATCACTTATTAAATTTTATATTTTTAATTTTTATATCTTATTGTTGATTTGATATGACATTTCTATTAAATAAAAACATTTCTATCAACGGCTCAGTTGGTGGTAAGAATAAAATTAATAAAAGTTAAAAAATATAAAGTTTGATTGATAATTATTTTAGTGTAAAATATAATTATATAAAAAAAATTAAAAATACATATTTTTTTTTGGCATTTTCCCCTTCTTTCAATGTTACTACTGGCCCATCACTATAATGTATTAAGAAAACCTGCAACGTGAATGATAGTGGCCTAACGAAGGAGATAAGCATTCGGTGATATGGTGGCAGTAGAGTTAATAGATCGATAATGGTTTGGTCTAATGATAAAACAGGGTCCTTCAAGATCCAAATCAATTGTGGATTTATATGAATTAGTATGCTTTGTAAAATTGTCATTGTGTCAATACATTTATGAGTGTGTTATCTGATTCTGTGAAAACAAAAAAATCAAAGTTATCGTATGAGTTATGAGATCAGTGTTTGTGGGTTTTCACTAACTCTATAACCTCTCATGAGCTGATTTTTTAAAATTTTTCATTTTTTATTATAAATGAGTGAGTGCGTACATGAGTTTATATGAGTTAATGTGCCTTAACCAAAAATTAATTATTAGATACATTACAGTACTAAAAAATAATACTTTTTCATATATAATAAAATAATTTTTTATTAATTATAGAAAAATGAAACTCATATTTTAAGAGTGATGATATATGTGAAATGAATGTATCAAATAATTTTTCTATACAAAATTAACTATTTTATTAAAGGGAATATGATGTATCCTGTCACTAAATAGTATGCCATCTGCTTTAGAAAAAAAAAAAAGAAAAAAAGAAGAAGAAGAAGAAGGAGGAGGAGGAGGAGGAGGAGGAGGCCGACCCCAACGCAATTTTGTAAGGGTAGAAAATTAGGTAATCAAAGATATGGCTGTCGCAGTCCACCAATTGTAGTTGATAAATGTTATAGGAGGTGACGGTCCAATAGCATATCAATTCATATGCGGTGATTTTATATAAGATAGTTTATAATTATCAAGTAATTATTTAACAATTTTTTATTTTTAAAATTTAATAATTATTTTTATTTATTTATAATTTATTTACTTATTTACAATTTCACGTAGAATTGTGTATACGAAATTACTGTAATAGAATATAATTTTTTGTGGGGTACTGGGGTCAAATAAAACAAGAAGACTTTGTAGTAGGTATTGGCCAATCAGATTGAAACGTCGGAACTGGTGATGTCAGCGAATGCGAGCGATGGGTTCACTGTTGTCTTATTATTTATTTATTTAATTTTTTTTTCAGGTGGGCTGCTTCTTTCGGTTCAATTTGTAGTTGCATTTTCAAGGAAAGGGGGAAACAATGGTCGGGTTCTTGTTTATTTCACACTTTTGGTAGTCTTTTGAGGGCCTGTGAATAGACTCGAGTACTTAAATACCAGGGGTTCAATTTCTATTTCTTCTCAGGCTACCAAAGAATCAAAATTCAATTGAAATTTGTATATGATTGATATTTTAATTTAATTATTAATTTTTTATTTTAATTCATTTTAGCATGATTTTAATTTGAATCTCAATTTTTAAAATAATTTTATATAATTTTTTTATAAAGTCAAATAATATATTTTTAATTATTTTTAAATTATATAATTTTTAATTATAAAATTGATATATAATTTAATATTAATTAGATAATATAATATTTGAAATGAAAATTTAGTTATTGTTATATATATAATATAACAATTCACGTATATAATATAATAAATCTTTTCAATAATTCTTAATTATATAATATTTAACTATAATTTATATATATATATAAAATATAAAAATATCTTATAATTAAAAATTATAAAATATTTTAATGTATTTATATCTATATTATTATAATAAATAGTACTTAAAAATTTGTACTTTATAAAGATAAAATAAATAGAGACAATTTTTATGCTAAAAAATTGCATTCAGTTCATTTAAAAAAAAAAAAAAAAAAAAGAGACCGCATTCTGTCAGCGCCCAGGAAATCCAAGTCAGCAGTTGGTGACCCCAGTTGAAATCCACGTCAGCACTGGGTGACCCTAGTTTGAACCCGGTAAAACTTTCAAACTTTTAAAAGGAAATAAATAATATAAGTCCTTTTTTGACACAAAGTTGGCGAACAACCCACACTAATAGGTTAATGTTTTTAAATATGCGTTACTCCTGTTTATACTTTCTTTTATAGCATGTGCAATAACACAATAAAATTAAAAAAGCTAAATTAAGAGTCTATATTAAAACTATTTAAACATGAAAAAAAATTTTCATTATATTCTAATTATATGTATTAAGTAAATAATATATATTTTTATTTATTAATAATATATTTTATTTTATCTCAGTAAATTGGGAATATCCATCTTATTAGATATAGAATTTTTTATCCTATTTTTTTTATTATTCATATTTTTAAAAAAATTTAAAGTAGTCTTGATAATATATAATTTTTTTTAAACTTTGTTATTATAGCCACTTCTTTAATTTTTGAAAATTTTAATTTAATTTTGGATATTTATTATTTTCACAGAGCAATGAAAATTAAAATAAATTTACGGTAAAAAAATATAATATAACAATTAATTAAAAGAGAGAGCAACAGTTAAAATTACATCATGTTAGTCAATTTAAATCAATTTTGATTCTGAATTAAAATAAAAAATTTAAATCAAGATAAAATTGTAAAAAAAGAGCTATAAATGTAAAAAATTGAAAAGAAAAATTATTAAACACCAAGAAACATACAATGAGCTTGAACAAATTCAAATGTAAAAAAAAAAAAAAAAAAAAATTGGCCAGAAAAAAAAATCCACAAAGAAATATTGAAGCAGCATATCAACATGAAGAGAAAAAGGATAAGAGAATTTCCTGAATGAGAGAAGAAGCTATCCTTTTCTTCCTCTCAAGATATAGCAAAAACAAATATGTCAAGTCTTTAAACGATTTTCGGAGGTCTTCTTTAAAAATTATATTAGTTAATTTATTTTGAATAAATCATAAATAAATTTTATAAAATTTAATATATTTTATATAAAATTTTTCATTTAACTTTTTAAAAATAATTTATCTATAATTTTACATAATTAATTTTATAAAATTAATTAAATTGAGCCTAAAATTACTAAATTTGACAAAATTTGCGAATGACCTCATTCCAAATTAGTAGTGGCGGCTTCCTCCTTCTCTAAACTCTCTCTATTTTTTTTATTTTTTTATTTTTTTTATCACTAATAAGTATTTTCACTTGTAGTTATTTTTTTTTCAATAACCTTTAAATCTGTATTATTTTGAAACATATCTGTGTTTGACTTGAATTTATTTTTGTTAATAGATCTGAGTTTCGTTGACTATTTTAGAAAAATTTAGTGTCTCATTTTCTGTGAGAATTTAGTATTTCCTCGTTCACTACATTTTGCTATTTTCTCCATTGTGAGAATCTTTTTTCTTTTTAAATATAGCTTATTAGGTATTATATTTATTATTTGAGTTGAAGCGCAATGATAAAAAGTACAAACTTTTTCTTCATAAGAATATCAAATTTTGGTAGTTTTCAAATTAGGTTCCTAGAAAGACCATTAAGAAGAAAAATGATAGATTACAACTCAATAACCAAATTAAATATTCTGTCTACACAATTAAATCCTTTAAATGAAAATAATTGTTATTATATTTTATATAAATGATTTATTTTAAATTTCTTATGTCAAATTGTTGCAATATGAATTTTGTAATTTAGAATTGTATTTTGTCTTTATTTAACGAAAGTCATCTTTTATTTTTTTTTTTTTAAATACAGTTTTACATTTTACCTTATTTTGATTTCATTGAAATTAGTTAATTTTATTAATGAATAATAAATAATTACAATGTTAAACATGAAAACATTTTTAAATAACTTTTATTATAAATAAACAAATTTCATATTTATTTTATCTAAACATTGATTTTTGAAATTGAAAATATTTTAATTAATTTAAATTATTTTAAAATTTAAACTCAACACATCATAATTTTAAAAATAATTTTAACACTATTGACTTAAAATTAATTATAACAAATCTATCTACCCACCCACCTATATATAAAAAGTTAGCAAATTTTGTTTTTGAGTTGTCATGTGGCACTTATCTTTGGTGCTGCCACTTTCCACATATAGATTAATTAATATTTTTATAATAGTTATTGTTTTTTATGTTAAGCATTTATTTTTTTTTATTTATAATTTAAAAAAAATAATAATAAATTCCATTTAATGACCATCGATTTGTAACTTATGGCTATTTTTTTTAACCTATGTTTATTGAATAGTCAGACCTTGAATGCAAAAGTTAATGGTATAATGTTTTTTCAATTAAAATTATTTAAGAATTAAGTTAAATTTATTATGAATTGTTCTTCGTCATCTTACCTATAAATAGTAAGCATTTTGTGTCATTTGACTTTGAGAATTGCCAAATTTTGTTCTATCATCTAATACTTTCAAATTGCTTTTTGATTTACTCTATTTTTCATTATTCCCATTCAAGTTTAATTGGTCTCAATTCTCAAAATTTATTTAGATTTCTGCTGATCATCGATTCTCTATAATATTAAGAAGAGATAATTGAATCCAAAACAAAAATATTAAGTAATACCAACTACAAAAAAAAAAGCAATGGCAACGGAAATGTATACAAAGGTGAGCTTAAAATGTTAGTTTTGCATATCTTTTCTTTTTTCTTTATTTTTTTATTAGTCTTTGTTATTTATCTGCTGATCATCGGATTAATTGCACAAACTGTCCTTCAACTTTGGATATTATTTCATTTTAGTTACTCAACTTTAATTTATTAAAGTAAAATCTCTCAACTTCATTTTAATAGCAAAAGAAGTCATTTTAATATCTTATCCATCACTCATTTATTCTCTCTTTCCTTTTCCTCTTTACCTCTCTTTTCTTTGTCCATCTTTTTACTCTGCAAACACCCTCTTTTGGCAATCCTTCTCCCTCTCATCTTTGTGTCTCATTTTTCCTTCCCATCTTGCCGTCTCTATCTAGTTTCTACTCTCCTTAACGTCTCTCTCTATTTACCAATGAAAATTCTTCCCAAATTAGTCAAAGAACAAATCCTAACCCATAAACAATCCAAATTCAATCAAAATATCACAAGCCATAAAACAAAGCCACATCAAGTGGATACGATCATTGTTGAATAATATAAATGGCTGCTGCTAAAACTAATAATAAAGTTATGAAATACCACTTTAATGTCAATAATGCAAATTTTATTGTGTGCTTTAGGGTTGAACAATGTGCAATTGCTATTACCACTTTCAAGCATGCTTGTTAAAGAGAAAAAGACCAAGCACTTGAAGCTAGGGTATTGATAATGGTAACTATGGTGCTTTCAATTTGAGGTCATGAGCGAGAACTTCATGAAAGTGAGATAGTGTATTTTCCCAATAAAAAGAACCTATTTCTTTGGTTTTAGAAAGTTAGGCAAGAAAGAGTGGAATTGCCTTAGAATACAAGCCTTTTCACAAATTAGCATAAAATTCAGTAAAAGTTGAAAATATCCAAAATGAAAAATCTAAGTGCAAAATTTATTAATCTTTCCAACTCATTTTCTCAAATCAAATAGATGCAAACAATAAAAATATTCAATGTGAAGGGAAAAAAAAGGACCCAATTTAAAGTTCAAAATCTACATCTATTAGCAAATGGATCTATTGAAAAATGCACAATAATACCCAAATGAACAAATATTAAATATACAAGTGCACAGTAACTAAAAAGTAGCAGATGAGTAACTCAGTTGTTTTTTAATCTCAAAGCAAAAGAAGAAAAATCAAAATTAAAGCACACATTAACACACATCCACCTCCTCTTCCTTTTACTCTTCTTCTTGCAGGAAATGCTTTGTTCACTCCTCTCTCATCTTTGTTTATTTTAGGTAATAAAGTAGGAGATCCTAAATTCAAGAAATTGAAAACAAGAACAAAAAACAACTATGAAGAACTAGGAAGCAAACCTAAATCAAATAGTTTTTGCAATAATAAGCAAACAATAAAATCCCTCCGAATTGTAACCAGGAAACTTAATACAGGAGGTTAAGGGGAATTTTTTATGTAATTAAAGTAAAGTTAAGAGATTTTATTTTAATAAATTAAAATTGAGTAACTGAAATAAAATAATACTTAAAGTTGAGGGAAGATTGATGCAATTAACCCATCATGATGACATTTTTATATATTTTTATTCTTTTTCATTTGTTTATTTTTATGAATAATAATATATTTTAATTATATATGGTAACTAATTTACTTTTCATAGAAAATATATTGCAAAATGTGATAAAAAATATAATTTATTGAAAAATTAAATTAGATGTATAAAAATTAAAAATAAAGTACAAAATTTAATATGGTTACGTGATATAATTTTTTATAATTAAATTATATAAAAATATTAAAATTAATTTTAATAAAAAATAAAATGTTAAAATTTAAATTAAATTAAAAAAATTAAATTCTATTAAATTTGTGTGTAGCATAGATGTTTAATATTTAGCTAGTAACAAATATATAACACAAGCAACCTTGTCACAACCGTTGAATGATTGTTGGTATGGTAGTGGGAATTCGGTAATTGGCTTGACTTTTCACACGTAACATTTGAGTTTTCTTTAATTTCCTTCTGACGCTGCTTACGCCTTACATTTCGCTTTCACCGAGTCACGAGTCACGAGTCACAACAATGACTTTGAAAATCGGCCATTTAGGAATTTGGCAATTGTATTGGGCTGGTTTCCCATACTATTGCTTTTCAAGAGCACTTACTACTTTTTGTTTTTTTCAACTGACACTTTTTAACCTTTAAACTTTTATCCGATGGTGAAAAGAAATCTCAAAATCTTTTTGGGTTCAAATAATTTTAATTTAAGTTTGATAAATATATAATTATTTAAAATTTTAATACATATTTAAATTATATTTAGTATAATTATAATTTTATAATATTTTTAAAATATAAAAATAAATATTAAATTACATTATTAAATAAGATAAAAAAATTCGCATAACACACTAGAAAACGACTTGTATATGGTGTTAGGAATAAGTTCAAATTGAATAAGAGTTAAAAATTTAAAGGAAAGATAAAATTAAATTTAAGGAGAATTAACAAATAATAATAATAATAATAATAATAATAATAATAATAATAATAATTGGGGAAAAATCGGCGGTAAATCTAACTTGAAGTAGGAGAAGGATAATTTGTCCAATTCGGAGTTGGACTTAGGTACAAAGCCCATCTCGTTATCATTATAAATACTAATAAATTCTCCAATAGATGTGCTGCAGCCTATACAGTGCGCGGCCATAAAGTGAGCGAAGAGAAAGGTGCATCGAAATTGCGTTGCAAAGCCACTGACTTGTGAAAGATTAGGATGTATTAATTTAATCTTTAAAATTTAATAAAATTTATAATTTAATTTTTATATTTTTAAAATTAAATAATTTATCATTAAGATTTGATAAATTTATAACTTAGCCTTTGTAGTTTGAATTCTATTAAATTATTATTAATTTTAATAAAAATAATTAAAATATTCTTATTTTTATTTTTAATATAAAAATAGTTTAATCTCTGAAATTTTATTTTCTTAATAATTTAGTCTCTAAAATTTTATTTTATTAATAATTTACTCTCTATATTTTTAAAATATAAGTCCTATTAAACTAAAAAAATTTAAATTTAAATTATTAAAATATGAATTAATTATTTTAAAATCTTTAAAAATTTTGGTTAGTTATCAAATCATCCATATATATTTTTTCCCCTTATAATTGATTTTACTCAATTTATACATATTAAAAATAAGTATAGCATTTCCTCACATGTGAATTGGATTGTAGGCAGCCCAGAGACGCGTATGATCCCAATGTGAAATAAATGTGTACCAATCTGACTTCTGAACAAAACGATTGATGAGAAAGAAAGGACCTAATCTTTCCTTGTGTTCTCTAAAATTAAATCATTGCTAGGAAAGTAAATTGTGCATTGAAAATTAAATGAACCGATTGCTTGAAAAGAAATATAAACATAAAAATTATAAATTGAATTGAAAATTGAAAAGATCGCTTACAGGAATTGAAATATGTGCAAAAAAAATATGAATTGATCGCTTGAATTAAAAATAAAAGACTAATTGCTTGGCTGAAAAAACAAAGGCTATTTGAAAATAAAAATATTACTGAACTGGAGAAAATTAAAGTTAAGGTATTGTATCTATTAGGTGTTGATTGATTGATTGTGTGTCTTTTACTTCTACCTAGCATATCAATTTATAGGGAACTTTTCCTTGGTAGCCAGGTTGGGTGGTTACCACCTTCTCCACCACTTCCACATTTCTCTCCCCACTAGCGCACTTTTACAACTTCCAATAATCACCTGTAACCACCCACAACTCTCATAACCACCTATTACACCACTTTCTCCACTTACTCACTTGCACACTACTCTACTTTCATGCTTATCTTCAGTAGATGTTTTTAAACACTGAATAAATAACACCGACTTATATAGATAATTATTTAATCAGTCTAACTTCATGTAACTAATAACCACTAACTGTTGGTCTTCTGCCAACTTAAGTTATGGGCTTGATCACATTAAATTAGCAACATAATTTAATATTTCAGACCCATTAATTAATTGAGGCTAAAAAATATTAAAATTAAATTATGGTGTAAACAGATGCCCAATGTGTATAGGTTGAGGGCTTAGGCTGTATACATGTAAAGAAGAAGTTGAATGTCATCTTAGCGGTCACTTGCTTGTCCTGAACTAGACTTGGAATTCTATAGCGTTTGTGTTGCTCTTATTGCCTTGCTTCTATTGAGAAATTCTTGAAAGATTTAATTTATTAAATAAAAATTTGCAATATTGATAGAGCTGAAATTTTACCAATTAACTTAAATAACAAAACATTTGAATTCTATTAAATAAAATTAAACTAGCAATGTGCTCGTTAAAATTTATTTAATAAAATTTTCTATGACTAAGCTCATATTTTTCTTTCAACTCTTTTATATATATTTTTTTTATACACACTACTTGTAACACCCCTTGCCCGATCTACAGTATAGTCGAGTGAGGCGTGCTACATTCAGTGTCGGAGTACCCCATCGTATCCTGTCTTATACCATATTAATTTAATTATATTATCTTACGTGTAGAATTTTTTTTTTATCACATCTTATTTTAGGTAGAGACCCAGACAGAGTCTCTCCTGTTTTTTATTAAAGTTTGGCGGGTTCCATTATTTACCTGTTAAACAATCCATATTCATTTCATATTTTCATATTTCATCTCATTGCCTATATCAATTTTCCATAACCATGTCATGTCATCATAATACTCGTAATCATTTCAAATAAAAAAAATACTTCATTTCATTCATATAAAAACAAATACAATATTTACAATTTTATTTACAATCACAAAATGATTTACATCATTTACTTACATACAATACCAAAATACAAAATCTAACTATACATGAGCCCTACCCAAAATAACAGTTTGAGGTGACAATCACTCTGTAGCAGATCTTATCAGAATCCTATCTAGCACTACTGCTACTAATGCTATTGCTGCTGCTCTCCTGTACCTACGCGATGGAAAAACTAACGCGCTAAGCATAACGCTTAGTAGTGCATAAAATAAAGGAAAAATAACTAAACAATTTAAAATAATTGTTCTACGTGTAATTTCATAAACTTCTAAGTCATTTACATGTTTTATGAAATTTTGGAATCAAGTAAGCTATTAAGATCTTCTTTGTTCATTTATGTCATTTTCAATCTTATTGCTTATATATGTGCTCAAGTAACCTATAACAAACTATAAAGACTGGATACATGGGAGTATACTAGTTAAACATCCATATGTCTGATAAGTATAAATCTGTCATGTCAGGCACAAGGCTAGCGGGCCAGCATAAAGCCAAAAATAAAATCAAGCACAATGGCCAACGGGCAGACATAAAGCTACTAGAATAACCATCTTAGACATATATTGTCCATCAATGATTATTCCTGTGGGCAGTACTGCTATCTGTAGTCTCTAATTGGTATACCAATCGATCCATGCTATATAAGTAAGTCTAGGTATACTATGGGCAATTAATATTATTAAACACTTATAGTTTAATATTTTATGCTATGTACTATTAAGGTTTCATAACATTTTATTATTTCACTTCATGTATTATTTATGCTTTATATCATGTTTATGTCATTAATAATGGGAAGATAGGTCCCAAGTGTATTTTCATATGACTTATGTGTTTAGCAACTCATTTTGTCTAACTTCTTATCATATAACAAGTAATTTTATGAACCTTTCTCAAGGTCCAGATTTAATGTGTTAACTTTACCTAACAAATGGGTCAAGATGTGGCCACTGTTTGGCCATATATCCTTCATGGAAGTTGTTTCTCTATGCGTTATCTTTGTTTTCCTTTTTGAATCATGTCATTTGGAGTTTTAGAACTCAAGTTATGGTCAAATAACCAAAACTGATTCCTTAACTCACTCTAGTTCCAGAACCACGCAGATTCTAGAGTCCATTTTTTCCTAATTATTTGGACATGTTATAGCCACTTTTAGGCATAATGTTTTTCATAGAAGTTGTTACCCTATGTTTTAAGATCACTCAGATTTTTGAATTATAATTTTTCAATTTTTGTAGAATTAGTTATAATCAATTAACTGGCCTGGACTTGGATACCCTGTACCAACAGGATTCCAGTTCAGGTTAGTGGCTTTGACTTTAATTTCAAGGTCCTTACACTAACAATTTGAGGAAGGTTTCTAAATCAAAGTTGGAGCCTATTTCTTAAGTTTCGGGAAAGGTATGGCTCATCCCATTTGGGATTTCCTAGTGGAAGATATAGTCTAAAAACTATTCTGGGCTCAGGTGATCACTTAGAAAATTTTCAGAATTTGCATACTAATTTGACCTAGCCAATTAACCTATTTTCTTTGATTTCTGAGTTTTGGTCAAAATACCAATGTTATAGCTTTATGTCTTATGGAAAATTTTCCACTAGTTTCATGGTATTTGGATTTGTTTAGACCAAGTTATGGACTTTTTGCCAAAACTGGTCGGGTAAGCCTATGTCCAGTAATTTCTGGACAATATGGTTCAGGACAGTTTTGTGTCCCAACTTGGGCCAGTAATTTGGTTTTGTTAAAGGCATTTTTGGGCTCTATGTTCTGCATGAAAGTTGTAGTCCTATGTCTAACCTTTTTAATGGTATAAAAATCAGGTCATTTGGACCTGTCTAGAGGGAGTTATGGCTAAATGAACATGTACTGTTCATTTGGTCAATTTTCTGGACTCAGGATTTGGTAAGTCGGATTCAAACAGTAATTAGGTAAAGTTTTGGACAGAACTTAGGCATGGTTTGTCCATGAAAAATGGAATATTTTGGGTCTAGTTTCACCTCCAATTGGCCTTATACCAATTGGAGCCACACAATTTCATTTATAGGGTAAAAACCATACTGGACTCAATGAGTCCCACAACCTGCACAAGAGAGCACTCATAAATTTTCAATTTTCTTCAACTCCCTTACTTCAATTGGCATACATAGCACTTCTAAATATCATCAATCAATAACAATTTGCCAATTTCAAAAAATTTCACAAAATCCCTAATTTATGATCAAACCCTAATTTCAAGATTCAAATCTCAATCAATTTAATCCCTATCACTTCCAATACATATACTCATACCAAGCATCATCTTTAAACTCCTTTACATAATTTAAAAACATCAAAGTTGTCACGACCCAACCTATGGGCCGGACCGGCACTAGGACCTGGGCCAGTTTAAAGCCCCCGAGGCCCGTAGTAAGCCTAACTATTTCTCAAATCCATAACCAGGCCCATAATTTAGACCCAATATGCATATAAGATAATTTAAATTAAACTGTTATAATTTCATTTTGGACCAACTTAGCCCAGAACTTTTCAGAAAACTAAAATCAGGGGAGCCCAGCTCAACCCTATTACCTCATTTATAACCATTTAAAACTCATAAAATTTTTTTCTTTTCATTTATTAATATGAAAACTTGAATTCATACAGTCTCTGATAGGCTTAATGCTACTACTAGCACATGCGGAGTCCTAAATTACAAATTTAGAGAATAATAATACAATTAAGTAATCTTTTCATAACCTGAGAGGAAAGGGACAGGTTATTCTGAAAAATGTCTCCTCCTGTAGCCTGGAAAAATATGGTGAACAGGAGTGAGCGTTCGACTCAGAGAGTAAAATATCAATTTTAACCATAATCTCTATAACTATCTAAAACTAATGCACCCTGTAGAGTGAAATGCAACATCAACATCATTTTCACATCATAACATCAAAAAGGTAATTTGGAGCACTCACACACCCTGTAGTATCAATCATAACATATGGGAGCTGATCCCCTATACAGCTCTCTTAAATCCAACCTGGTGCCAGCGAATTACTCAAGCTCGGACTTCCACTTAATAACCAAATCGAGGGTCCCAGCGAATTACTCAAGCCGTGACTACCCCTCGAAGGATCGGGTCCCGAATTACTCAAGCCGTGGATCGCCTGGTCCTATCCATAGTCCACACCACATCACACGCACGCTAACGCACGCACACTGCTCCAAATTACCACAACAACATTCATGGCACATTAACAGTTATGAATGCAACATAATTCGTGCCTAGAGTTTAACTACATAAATATATGCATATAAGTGATGCATGGGCATGCTGAACATATAATAATATTGAAATTACAATTAAAATTAATATTTTACTCACTGTACACCGTCGACTATTGTGGCTGCTGGATGCAGGAAAATAGTTGATCTCGATCACCTAATAATTAAATTATAAATTTATTAGTACTAACTCAAAATAAAACTCTAAAGAGGCAATAGACAGCCTAATTCATGCCGAAAATTCGGCAGAGTCTCCCATATACCTGGGACCTACCCAACCTACAAAAATGCTCAAATAACACTTCTAAATTCTCAATTCCCACAATCACATCTCATCAATATCACATGGCCCCTCCTGGGCCCTCCAAATCAGACAATACTCAAAATCTTAAAAATTACGTTTTAGTCCCTATAATTGACATTTTTCAAAAATCCACTCAAACAAGCTCTAAAAATTCTAAAATTTTGCCCCGCGGTCCTTAATAATATTATAAGGCTATTGCAAAATGAATTGTAATTTTCTAGTCACCCATGAATATTTTATTCAAGAATTTTACTCGATTCCATAAGTTTCCAACAGCTAACATATTCCTAATTCAACCCAATTAAATATTCACATATTTAAACCTCCATCCTCAAGCTTCAACCAATTATATAAAATTTAATTATCTTAATTTCAATTAATCTTATATGCCCACAAGCTAAAAATATAACTAAAATCCATCCTTATTTCTCAAAAATATTCTACGATCACCCAAAATTCAACTAACACCATAGAATATCTCCAAATAATTTTACTTTCATCATATATTTTTCTTAGAATTTTTCTCCAATTTTTCCTGTTTAAGAAACACTGTATTTATGCTCCACAAACAGAGAAATAATAAAAATTGTCTTACCCGAAGTTTATCTGTGTCTCAAAAATTCCAAAAATTTATGAGGAAGCCTCTGGAAGTTGAACCATCTCCATAGCTCAGGGCCATCAGGCACCACCGCGCCTGCCGGCCGCGCCGATCACCGCGACATTTGCCGGATCTGATCATACCATCATGTTCCTTTCCTCTTCCACAGTACATATGTGGTCTCGGATCGTCGATCCAACGGTCTGATCGTCGTAGATCGGCGAAAAAGCTTGAAAAACCGAAACTTCTCTTCTCCATATCTCACTCATCCGACCTCCATTTGCTTCAAAATTGGTGTCAAAGAAAGCTCTCGAACAAGCTTTCCAACGCCACCGGAATCGCCTCGATCGGACGTCGGACGAAGCCGGAATCGCGCCGGAAAGCCGCTGCCCACTGTGCGCGCGTTTTCTCTCTCCTCTCCCTCTCTTGCCGCCGTTTCTGGTGGTCTTGGTGGTCGCCGGAGGGTCGCCGGCCGGTGGGGAGCTGCTTGGGACGTCGCCGGCCGGTCACCGGAGAAAGGAAGAAGAAGAAGAAGAAAGGGAAGGAGAGGGAAAGAAGAGAAATGGGAGGGGGTCCTCCTCCCGTTTTTCTTTTGAATTTTTTTTTTTTTTTTTTTATAAAAATGGCTGCTGTGACAGTGGGAAAACCCACTGTCACACGCCAATTCCCATCAATCAATTTTTTTTTTTTTTTTTTTTTTAAGGGTTGTTACATTCTTCCCCCCTTAAGAAAAATTCGTCCTCGAATTTTCGAATAAACCAGAGATATGGAAAAGAAGATTATCAGAACAAGTGCAATCATTACTCCTCCAGCTTTGCAGAGATTGGTAAAACATTTATTCTTCAAACTCTTTGTACATTATATATGACATTCTATTACTCTCTTATTCTACTATGGTGTCCTATTTGTCTTCATCTCTATCTAGAGATGCTCTTATCTCTTGGCTATTCATTGACCATTCTTCTGACATTTCAAGTATTCGCTATATCTCACTGTTCTTGACTTGATGTCTCATAACTTCAATCAACTTTAGTGCTTACCTCACTTTTATTACGCCCCTACATGTCTCTTGGTGACTTCAGTCATCATTCCTTTGTTTTAATAATCTCTGTTTTCCCCAATGACATAACTTATGTTCCTTATTCCATGATATCCTATGAGTAGCTTTCCTGTAGCACCTAATCTAGGCATCTTGTTCGAGATCTTCACTCTTCTTATGACTTCAGTGGTTAATACCTATAAATCTTCTCACTCCCATTATACTTTAAATTTTTAATCTCTCTTGTGTCATTACTAAGGTACTTAGACCAACCTCTATCGATCTTATGTAACTAGTCAGGTAGAGTCTCCTCCAAGGGCCAAGTGTATCATTTATCAATATTGGAAAGTAAACTGGGTCTCTCCTTCTAGGTAACAAAAGTGTTTATATTCTCTGACAACTCAACCCATGCGACTTATCAATTTTCACTCCTTCTCTGGAATATAAATATCTAGACTTCTTCCTATAGCTTCTTAGTATGTGGCCTACTTCTGACACATTGGCACTCAGATCGAGGCTCTACTACTCCTTTAATCTATCATCTCATAATAACTTGTTTTAAACATCTCTTAGTGTGTTCCTAGCATACCTATTCTTCCTTATCCTCATCATTATAACTAGCTCTACTGAGCTTTCTTCCTGTCCTTTGGATCTTATCCACTTCCTTTTTCCTATTTCTAGTATTGTCGATATCTTTTCAACCTGCTGTACTTATTCTTGAACCTTTGTTTTCTCTCATTCTTATACTTTATCCTTCAAGGATGTCCATCCCATCATCAACTTCAACTTTCATTTTATTTCTTAGTCTTATCTTGATTACTAGTTCTATTACTTCAGGAATTCTAACCTTACGATTTACTCCTACCGGCACATTCTTCACCTTATGTAACACTTGTAATTAACCATAGAAAATTTTCCTTGTATCCCCTTTTTCCAACTTAACTATCAGAACATTATCATTCTCTACCAGCCTCAGTAGGAAATTGCTCATCCTGGATGGATAGGAGCCCTTGAAACTATAAGTTCCATCTGAACTAACACGGCTGTGGGAAATGTGTGCCATGCCTTAATTCTAAACAAAATACTTCATGTGTTCATTCTCCTTAATATAATCACATATACTTCATATAGCTTTCTAAACCTCAACCTCAAATTATCCACCAGCAACAATTTCATCTATTGAAACTCATCCATAAATAGTACTTCCTCTAGCTCATAGTTCAAAACGGTGGCAAGCCTTGGTAGCTAACTCCTTTTGACTCCTGTCACTATTCTGATTGTCATTTCATATTTAACACTAGGTATGTACTTACTGTCATTCTCATATCAAGAAATTGTGTAAGAATTGGTGCCTACCAAACTCTCAAATAACTCGGTCTCCTTGACTCAGTCTCCGTTCCTTATATAACCCTCTTATATTCAACTACGCTCGATTGTCCATATAATAATGTTTAATCTATGTTTCTTGGTCTTTCTCTTCAAATTTCATCATCTCTTACCTATACGATATCATCTGCATGAACACTTTACCGTACCATTGTCCTTCCTGACATAATATTTTATAATTTATTAACTTTACTTATACTCGACCAATGATTCATATCTATCATCGTTTATATTGTGCCCTTAACTTTTGTTGATTCCTGAAAGATTTCTCTCACTAATAAATTCTTCCAACACTAATTTCACCCTTATCTATGGTCATTAATTTGATCCTTGAACTTTCTAGTGATTTATAACCACCCAGACTTGTCACTTTTCGTTCTACCCCTACTATTGTCCTGTCGTTATTGCTTCACTACAAAGTGATTCTGTTGATCACACTAAAGACGTTTGCCTGACATTCATAACGAACCTCTAACTACCTTCTCACTATCTCAAAAGTCTAACCTAAAGCCTCTGTGTCATTATCTATCATTCTTTTCCTCTCATCATACTTATTTGATCCCTTAGATTAACTTTTATTCAACTTACTATTTACTAACTTCTTTTTCTCTACCTAATTAGGTAGTCCGCAATACCATCGCACACCTTCAAGCATTTACTCATTATTATTGTATTCCATACCTCCATCACTGTTCTCACTAATATGGTCCCATTTTGGGTTCTCCATCATTGTCATTCACCTTGCCAATAATAACACTTAGCCTACTCTATATCTTAACTTGTTCCTTTTATTACGCGTCCTTCAGGTTGTCCTTTCATTTATTTCCTTTGTCTTACCCAAAATAGAACTTGACTATTCTATCCCTGGTTCCATTCTTCTTCCTAACATGACAAATTGCACTGCTAACTATATCTTCCGAGTCTCTACCACATTATCACATATCTGTGCTACTCAGATTTGGTCCTTTGATCACTCTAGCTAGTACTCCCACTGGCATTTAAATTATATTGCATCTGCAATCAATTGTCCAAACTTTTATTCTGCACTTTCTTTATCCATTGGCCTTCTATGATTTATCTTCGCTAATTTATTACTCTTAATACTATTATAATTAGATTATATTATTGTTTTGAAAAATATGAAGTTAGAAAGGAACTCAGGAAATTGCAGTTATACTTTTATCGTATGATTTATATTCTTATCCTTTAGCTTACATAATACCCTTACTACCTCGAGAACTGATTCTGCAGTAATTTTATTTATTTGTTATTATTATTATTATTATTATTATTTTTTCCATGTTTACTCAATTTGCCAAAACTTAAGATTCCGGGCACCCAAACCCGTCATCCAATTCAAAGGATTTACATCCATCGTGATCTGATTATATATGATTCCTATAATGAAACTTGTATCCTCTGCGGGATACCCGAGCCAACTACTCTCTACCACACTCTACAGTCCCATCTAGGACACTATTCCATAAGTCATCATTATCAGTAATAACCTTGGATCCCTTCTGAAAAGATAGAACTATTCCCTAACTTGCTGCAATAAAGATACTACATTTACCACCTTGCCCAAACCATGTCAAATTAATGACTCTCTTATCATATCATAGCTCTGTAAATCATCAATTCATAGTTTCGACCTTCCCTAGGTAGTAGGGTTGTACTTTACGCCTTACTAATACACACAAGATATCCTATTCTCACTAAGCTCTAAGCAAAACGTCTGTCGTTCTGCAAAAACCACCCAAAATTCCATACTGAAGACTAGATGATCTCACTCTATAAGTGTCACCTTTACTTTGCAACTAGTGCGAAACCTCTGGTCTGATGGCAACTCTTAATGCAACTCTAGCTCATGCTAGGGTAACTGAGTCACTGACTCTAATTATCACCCAACTGTGACCTTTCAATATTCTAACTCTAGACTCTTAACCAGGAGTTCCCAACTCCTCTGCAGATATAGAACTCGCTTACGCATAATTGTACCAAAGCGAAGCCATCCGCAAACACCCTCATTATGGAGCACCACGGGGATGCACGCAGCTCTATACAATAATCTCATGTCGGTACTGTAATCTGCAGCTTACAGAGCAGACATCGAGAACATTGTATAGTTACTACGATACGTCCGGACCTACTAGGCCTCCTAATTTCTTATCTCTCTCGAATCTTCTATTATCATAACTCATTCTGACTGGGTCATCCACTGATGACTGCTAGCAGTGGTATCCTCATCCTTATCTAGGGCAACTGTACTTTCAAGACTCACCTTTATGTACTCGTGCCTTGCACGAAATGGGCACACCATTTAAACCCATACAGACAAAAACATAGCATTTCTTGGAGTACGTATCCTCATGATGGACCTCACATGTCTACTAACTCTATTTCACATTTCTATGTACTCCACGAAAATCAAGACACTAATTGAGAAACTTTTATATTTCCCGAGGTATAACGCAGAATCTAGAAACAAAGAATTACAGAAAAAGACGAAACAGAATCCTATACTCCGCATGTAACATCCTAACAAGACTCCTTTTACACTCCCAAGTATATTCTTTCCCATGAATCTAGAGCCTAAGCTCTGATACCAACTTTGTCACGACCCAACCTATGGGCCGGACCGGCACTAGGACCTGGGCCAGCTTAAAGCCCCCGAGGCCCGTAGTAAGCCTAACTATTCCTCAAATCCATAACCAGGCCCACAATTTAGACCCAATATGCATATAAGATAATTTAAATTAAACTGTTATAATTTCATTTTGGGCCAACTTAGCCCAGAACTTTTCAGAAAACTAAAATCAGGGGAGCCCAGCTCAACCCTATTACCTCATTTATAACCATTTAAAACTCATAAAATTTTTTTCTTTTCATTTATTAATATGAAAACTTGAATTCATACAGTCTCTGATAGGCTTAATGCTACTACTAGCACATGCGGAGTCCTAAATTACAAATTTAGAGAATAATAATACAATTAAGTAATCTTTTCATAACCTGAGAGGAAAGGGACAGGTTATTCTGAAAAATGTCTCCTCCTGTAGCCTGGAAAAATATGGTGAACAGGAGTGAGCGTTCGACTCAGAGAGTAAAATATCAATTTTAACCATAATCTCTATAACTATCTAAAACTAATGCACCCTGTAGAGTGAAATGCAACATCAACATCATTTTCACATCATAACATCAAAAGGTAATTTGGAGCACTCACACACCTGTAGTATCAATCATAACATATGGGAGCCGATCCCTATCTGACTCTCTTAAATCCAACCCGGTGCCGAATTACTCAAGCTCGGACTTCCACTTAATAACCAAATCGAGGGTCCCAGTGAATTACTCAAGCCGTGACTACCCCTCAAGGATCGGGTCCCGGAATTACTCAAGCGTGGCCCGTCCTATCCATAGTCCACACCACATCACACGCACGCTAACGCACGCACACTGCTCCAAATTACCACAACAACATTCATGGCACATTAACAGTTATGAATGCAACATAATTCGTGCCTAGAGTTTAACTACATAAATATATGCATATAAGTGATGCATGGGCATGCTGAACATATAATAATATTGAAATTACAATTAAAATTAATATTTTACTCACTGTACACCGTCGACTATTGTGGCTGCTGGATGCAGGAAAATAGTTGATCTCGATCACCTAATAATTAAATTATAAATTTATTAGTACTAACTCAAAATAAAACTCTAAAGAGGCAATAGACAGCCTAATTCATGCCGAAAATCCGGCAGAGTCTCCCCTATACCTGGGACCTACCCAACCTGCAAAAATGCTCAAATAACACTTCTAAATTCTCAATTCCCACAATCACATCTCATCAATATCACATGGCCCCTCCTGGGCCCTCCAAATCAGACAATACTCAAAATCTTAAAAATTACGTTTTAGTCCCTATAATTGACATTTTTCAAAAATCCACTCAAACAAGCTCTAAAAATTCTAAAATTTTGCCCCGCGGTCCTTAATAATATTATAAGGCTATTGCAAAATGAATTGTAATTTTCTAGTCACCCATGAATATTTTATTCAAGAATTTTACTCGATTCCATAAGTTTCCAACAGCTAACATATTCCTAATTCAACCCAATTAAATATTCACATATTTAAACCTCCATCCTCAAGCTTCAACCAATTATATAAAATTTAATTATCTTAATTTCAATTAATCTTATATGCCCACAAGCTAAAAATATAACTAAAATCCATCCTTATTTCTCAAAAATATTCTACGATCACCCAAAAATTCAACTAACACCATAGAATATCTCCAAATAATTTTACTTTCATCATATATTTTTCTTAGAATTTTTCTCCAATTTTTTCCTGTTTAAGAAACACTGTATTTATGCTCCACAGACAGAGAAATAATAAAAATTGTCTTACAGAAGTTTATCTGTGTCTCAAAATTCCAAAAATTTATGAGGAAGCCTCTGGAAGTTGAACCATCTCCATAGCTCAGGGCCACCGCACCACCGCGCGCACGGTGGCGGCCGTCACCGGCGACATTTGCCGGATCTGATCATACCACCATGTTCCTCTCCTCTTCCTCAGTCCATATGTGGTCTCGGATCGTCGATCCAACGGTCGGATCGTCGTAGATCCGAAAAAGCTTGAAAACCCAAACTTTTCTCCTCCATATCTCACTCATCCGACCTCCATTTGCTTCAAAATTGGTGTCAAAGAAAGCTCTCGGAACAAGCTTTCCAACGCCATCGAATCGCCTCGATCGGACGTCGGACGGCCGAAATCGAGCGGAAAGCCGCGCATGTGCGCGCGTTTTCTCTCTCCTCTCCCTCTCTTGCCGCCGTTTCTGGTGGTCTTGGTGGTCGCCGGAGGGTCGCCGGCCGGTGGGGAGCTGCTTGGGACGTCGCCGGCCGGTCACCGGAGAAAGGAAGAAGAAGAAGAAGAAAGGGAAGAAGAGGGAAAGAAGAGAAATGGGAGGGGGTCCTCCTCCCGTTTTTCTTTTGAATTTTTTTTTTTTTTTTTTTTTTTTTTTTATAAAAATGGCTGCTGTGATAGTGGGAAAACCCACTGTCACACGCCAATTCCCATCAATCAATTTTTTTTTTTTTTTTTTTTTTTTTTAAGGGTTGTTACAAAAGTCCAATAAATTTCTTGACTGCTGAATTTTTAGTGACCCCATATGTCCATGAATTCCTTTTATACTGTCAAATTTTTAGTGACCCCATATGTCCATGAATTCCTTTTATTTTCTTACAATTTCTATTTATTTCAAGTCCAATTCAATGATTAAAAGAAGAAAACAGGGAAAGAAGACACTAACTTCTTGTAGTTCAATTCTTGACTTGTATAAACTTTAGAATTTCCTCACTTCTTAGTAACCAAAGTCTTCCTCTTGGTGTAGAAATAATTTTTAGTGAAGAGATTTATGGAAAATATGGTGTGAAAAGGGAAGATATTGAGCTAGAAAAAGAAAAATGGAAGAGGGAGAGGACTTAGGTGATTCGGCCATGGATGGTTTGAAGGAAGAAGATGACTTCCTTTTCATGTGATTTTTGTCTTTTATAATCTCTCTTATCCCTTTTAATTAGTTGTTGCATTTTCATTGGTTATTATTTAAATGATGTCATTATATATTATGGTTAAGTAATAACTCATATATATATATATATATATGTATATATATATATATATATTTATATATATATGTATATATATTTGATTTTCTTTTCCCATTTTCTATTCATATATCAAAATTTAATTTATTTTATGTATTTTAATCTCTCTTATTTTAATTGACATTTAGTCAAAATTTAACTCTGGGGTTGAAATGAACATAATGCCTTTCGTTATGCTCATCGGGTTATTTTTGATCTGTACCGATAAATAAATTCTCCTGAATTTTCTTTGACATTTATAATGTCATTTATACTTCAATAAACTTTTAATTAAGTCCTAGAAATTATTTCCTAGGGTTCCTCGTGGGTCTAGGGTCGGCAGCTGACTTCACAGTCGCTTTCCAGTACGGTCACCCATCGCTGTGAAGTCGGCTCATTTAACTGAGTTGTACTTCACTTCTTTTACTTTTCTTAAATTTTACTTAGTCTGTATTCAGTCAATTTATGTTTTCTCACTCTAGTTTGAGTGTAGTTTCAGACATTCTAACTGTCCGAATAGACATTAGTCATCGAAATAGTAGAATGTATGGACTACCTAAAGTGAGGGCGTTACACTACTCCTTTTTTTTTTTTTTATCTGACAATCTATGGATCAATTTTCTTACGACCCAAATAAGCTTTGAAAATTAAAATAAGATGGTATTTTAATTCCTAGAGGCCTACTCATAATTTAATTTTCTCTCACTCAATTATAATGGACCAATCAGCTTTCTTACCTAAAGATGATAACCCAGTCTCACAATTTCCTTACCCAAATACAATAGACTTTAGCTTTCTCAAGCTAGGCTTGATTCACAACTCTCATAAACCCATTAACTTTTTAATAATATCAAGCCTATTCTCTCAATTATGTTACCCAAAGACATTAGACCTAAATAATTTTTCAAATGGACTGGACCCAAACTCACATTAATCTCACTAATGGGCTTCAATTACAATATTAGGTCACCCAAATACAAGCTCATTAGCTCATATAAGCACCCAATTCTCACAGATAGCCCAAATTGACAAAAGATCAAGTCTATCACACACTTTCTCCCTCTCCCATTGTTGACCTCTCTCCCTCACTACCAATCCCATGCCATCTCTCTCTCTACTTCCCAATTCTCTTAATTTCTTCCCTATTCATACAATTTTCTCCTAATTTCTTTTCCTAATCACACACCACTCACGCTCTTCCAAATTCCCAATTAAAACCACCAAAACCTCTCAAACTTCACAAACCCACACCCTCTAACACTCAAAATCAGCAAAAAAGGATAAAGGACATTCATTTCCACCAACCAAGAAAGGAAAGAAGGAAGAATCAGTAGCCAAGGGAGGACCCAAGGCAGCTTTCCGCAAGAACAGGAGGAAGAGTGGGCTGCGCAAGGAAGAAAGGGAAGAAAAGAAAAGAAAAGGAAGATGAAGGAAGAAGAAAGCTTTTGACAATTTCTATGTATCAGAAATTTTTAGGTAACAAAAAATTACATGATTTGATAAGAATGTTGTGAAATTGTATGATTTTGATCACCCAAAAATTTATGATAGATGAATTGTTGATGAATTTGATGAGATTGCATGAGCTTTTTAGATATCAAAATTTTTTGTGTAATGATTAGGCTTGACACAACTAGGATTCTGAAATTTTTTTTATTAATGAATCTGATAGAAAAGATGAAATTTGAGCATCAAAAAAATTTTTGGTAGCGTACTTTTGGATAAAATTAAAGAATTTTGAGCATTAGAATATTTTCGGGTAACGCACTTTTGATAAAATTGATAGTGTTGCATGATTCTTGCCTATACCATGTAATTGATGGATGATACTTGCAATTTGAGCTTCTATAAATTTTTTTGGACCTCCAAATGTTGAGAAAATCTTGATCATATGTTGAATTATTGAACTGTGTGACCTAAAAGCATGCAAACGTTGAACAATATATTGATTTCTGATTTATGTCTTAATTGTAACCCTTTGCGGTATTTGAAAAATTTTGGCACAGTATTATTATAGAGAAAATGCCATCAAAATTTATGTAAGACCCAAATCTACCTTATAGCACTAATATTTTTGCCTACCGCAAACTACATAAATTAACACCTTATTGTTCTTTTTTGGAAATTCTAGACCAAACTGCTTGCAACTTGGCTTGTAAAACTTTTATCAATTTTACTGTTTGTCCAATATGGATAAACTTTAAAAAAACTTTTGCATGGGTGTATCAACTTGATTTCCACTTTATAAATCATAAATGTCACTCATTATTTCTTAAATTTTCTTTCACTAAACTTGGTACCACCCCATTACTAATTTTGCACACACTTAAAGCACACTTCATAACACTAAAATTTAGCCCATTTATACCAACCCAAACCACAAAATCTCCACTACAAATTAGAAAACCAAGCCACATTATAGAATCCATTAATGCATCCCAAAAGAACCCTCTCCAAAATCCTAGGCTATTCCCAAGAATATTTTACTAAGGTAATCCCATGGAACACACCCAATGCCAAAAATCTAAACCTCAAGCCATTGTAAGTAAACTTAAACTACTCAAACCCATTTCCAATCAATCAACTTTAATACATAGAGCACACACACATACTTTAACCAAGAACTCACTTCTAGCATATCTAAAATCTTTTGAAAATGAAACTTTTGGTTAATGAGAAATACCTCTTAAGCTCCATTAACGACTGTACTTTTCTTTTTATGACTAGAATTGGATTAGATTCCACTGGAACCATTGACAAACTTCTCTTTGCCCAGTGTTGCCAATATGGACAGGCCTTCATCCATCAAACCCAGTGAGTATTATTGTCCATTTTGCACATGCCATTTGCTCCACTTGTCTCCATTATATTGACTTGCCATAAACCTTTAGGTCCCTCCAGCACAACTATGGGAATGTTAACGTCACCCACCACCACAGCTATCACTAAAGGTACCTCCCCAAATTTTATCTTACTAGCAATGAACTTTTTGTGACTTGATTTTACTTGTAGTGAATCCTTTGTCTTCTTTTGCACCATCTGCTTTGGTTGAGAGAACTTCTTCATTTTTCCAGGTATGACATAGTCCTGTTTTTATTTTGACACAACTTAAATTGTTTACAGGTAGCACAAGGCACCAGCTCCTTATTCTCAACACCGCCTACTTTTGCAACTCTAGTAAGTCCTTTAAGACCATGACTTCTTACATGCTTTCCTTTTAAGCTAACCATTGCCTTTTACAGATCACCCCAGCAAGACTTCCTTCCACAGGCCCATCTAACAACTAGACCAATGCATCACTGGCTGCTACTATTATTCCAGACGATCTAGGGTAAGTGTACTATCACCATCATTCGCTTTCTTTTCATGCTCAAACCATAACTTGCTCTTATCTTATTTTAAACAGGGCCACCATTGTCACCTCTTTCAATCCTCTTAGTTATTATCTCTGCCTAATTGCCACTTTTGAAGAAACTACTCATTGTGCCCTACCCTATCCATTGTCTGGCTCATATTAAATCCTTCTGGGAATATATACTACTTTTTGGGACCTTGGTTTCATGAAATCTTAGCCCTGGCTACATGCTGGATGAACAAAATGGCTTAGACATCTTTCCCCCAAATAGAAGCAAACTTGGCAAGATATGTACCTAATGAGGTTGATAGACTTGAGCTTGGTTGACATTGTCTATGATGAATCACTGTTGATTGCTTTATTACCATTCTGATCTCGGCATTGCAACTATTTTATACTTCTATCAGGACCCATGTTTGTCACTTTGAGAGATGTAGTAACTCTTGCCAATCTACTTATTCATAGAGAGACTTCACCAGCTCTAGCTGTAGATTTGGCATCCACCCAGCCTGCTGGAAATTTTGGGGCATTCTTTATCAACTTCATCTCACTTAATGCTTAGAAAGGTGACATCACTGATGAAGAACATGTCCTCTTCCTTGGGGTCTCATCAGCAACTTCATCTTCTGCCCACCTTTAGGTAGACCATCCTTGGAGTTGTTATCCATAGCTAAGGCATTAGTTGATGGCATACCTTTGAACCTTGGTGAGATGTTGTTAGGCAGTTTATACTCTTTTTTAAGCTCGTTGGCTAGAGATAATGCTACTCCTGGTGGTGGCCATGGCATCTTATTACTACTTCAGCTCTGGGCTTTCCACTGCTTTTCTAATCTTCGGCGATCCTCTTACACTGTCCCTCCATATTGTTCCTCATACAGTATAGTTGTGGGTAGCTGATGAATTGCACTTGCACCACACTTGGTCCACTTCTTTCGGACCCTGGACCCAGACTATCTAGCATAGTATTTTTACCTTTTCACTGACTATCTTGATTGGGTGCCATGCTATCTAGATCTGGATGCCATGAGAGCTAGTTTTAGCTTAGTTGCTGACATTGGTCCCGACAACCTTAAAGCTAACCTAGTCCCTAGCATTAGTAACAGCCCCTGGTTTGGGTCGTTATAATTAGAACATAATTTTATACCTTAGAACTCACCTTGGTCAAAACACACAAAGAGGGAAAGGGAAGGGTTGCCACCTAGGGTTTTAGGCTTCCTCATTTGCCTTAAAATATCAATTGAAGCAAAGAACGTAAGGAAAGATAAATTTGGGTGGAAGGAAAATGTAAGGGTTTGAACCGTTAAAAATTCCTTAACTTTGAAGTGTTTTAAAGAACAAAATCTATTTTTTCAATTCATATGAAGTTTACATATCACAAAGTTATGATTTGAGAACACCAATTCAATCACACTGCATGAATTCGGTTAAGAGTGAGTTCTACTTTTTGTTTTAATTATTTTAAGGACAAATAAAATGGCAAAAAGGCATGGAGGACTAGAGAAGTAAGTTGGTTAACAACAAAACTTAGAAGACCAATGATGGACAAATGGCCTTGGTAAATACAATAAAATGAAGGCCAATCCATGTTTAAGCACTGATAAATTTGGACAAAAATGTGTCTAACACATTTTTTTCCCCTTTATATCTACTATCTCAAATTTGTGTGTATGTATTGAGATATGATTATTAAGGATAATAGCTCTCTACAAAGAGTTAAGTTGCCCATCATCCTTCATTTATAGTACAACTCAACTCAACTAAGCCTTTATCGTAAAAATTTGAGGTCGGCTATATAGATTCGCTTTCTCACTCTAAACGATTTTGGGTTAAATCCTCAGAAATGTGTAATACTTCTAGATCATGTTGTACTACTCTCCTTCAAGTCAGTTTAAGTCTACCCCTTCTTTTCTTTCTATCCTCTAACCTAATGTGCTCTACTTGTCTAACTGGAGCCTCCGTATGTCTATGCTTCACATGACCAAACCACCTCAATCTCCATTCTCTCAACTTATCCTCAATTGACACCACTCCTACCTTTTCTCTAATACTCTCATTACGAACTTTATCTAGCCTAGTATGGTCACTCATCCACCTTAACATTCTCATCTCTGTAACTCTTATCTTAGACGCATATGACTCCTTCAGTGCCCAACACTCACTACCATATAACATGGTCGGTCATATAGCTGTACAGTAAAATTTTCCTTTCAACTTATTGGGAATCTTACGATCACATAAAACTCCCGTGGCATGTCTCCACTTCAACCATCCGGCTTTAATCCTATGACTAACATCCTCCTCACATCTCCCATCTACTTGAAGGACTGAGCTGAGATATTTGAAGTCATTACTTTGGGATAGTACCACTCCATCCAAACTAACTCCTTCCCTATCACCAGTTTGGCCTTCACTAAACTTGTAATGCATGTATTATGTCTTCATTCTACTTAACTTAAAGCCCTTTGACTCTAGAGTACTTTTCCAAAGCTCTAGCTTTCTATTGACTTCTTCTCGCGTCTCTGATACACTTAAATTGTATAGATGTTTTTAAGCACATTTGTATACTATCTTATAGCATTTAGGCAAGTATTTTTATGCATAGTAGTTAATTTCATTAGTTTTTATAATTTCTATTATCAAGCCCTTAATTCCATGTTTTGTGCATCATTTCAGGTGTTTTGGTGAAGCCCCACAGTATAGGAGTGCAAAAGGAAGCTTGGAGAGGTCAAGAGACTGAGTATTGCTGTTGATACAAAGCACACGGGTCGTGTAAGCCAAGCCCCAGACCCGTGTAACCTTCTGCTAAAAGAAAGCCAGATAGCCAATGGAGAAACAAAAGTACATGGGTCGTGTAATTAGACCCGTGTAATCTATATGGACCTGTGTAAGTCTCTGCCGGGCACAAGCTTGAAGAACCTTATGGGAATAAAAGTACACGGCCCATGTAACCAGTCCCGTGTAGTTGGCGCAAATCCATGTAACTCTCTGTGCCAATGCAAGACTCCACAGTTCCACTCCAGCAAGTTACACCGCCCTGGGCCGTGTAGTGACACATGGGCCGTGTACTATGTGGCGGCCAGTTTTATAATTTGAATTCTCACTCTTGTTTTCTGATTCAAATGAGACTCCTAAAGCCTTTTGGACTCAAAATGAACTAACCCTAGAGCAACCATTATAAATAAAAGAGAAAACATCAAAAAAGGGGGCTCTCTTTTATCTTTTGACAGCACTTTTGAGGAGTTTTTGAAGGAGAGAAATCCACACTCTACACTCTCTCCAGCCGTCTCGAGGAGAGAAACATCAGTACCAAAAGGAGTTTTCTAGCTGAAACTCTATAAGATCAAAGCTGCAAACTCTCTTCGGTTCCTTCATTTCATCTCCTTAGACAAATTTCTATTGTTTTATTTCTTCTACATGATTTTCTTTTTACTGTTTTTATCTTTTATCATGATGTTTGCTAAATTCACCATGAGTGAGTAGTTTTCTTATTCTGGATTTAGGAGAGTAATGCTTACAATTATTATTATGGATGAACACTAAGTTTTATTTATTGGATTTGAGATTCATTCCTAGATTTAATTTCTTGTGATCTTAATGCATGCTATGTGCTGGTACCCACTTAGCCATGATTGTAGATGTTAATTGAAGGACTGAAAGGTGAAGATTAATATTAGAAAATCAAGATCTTGAACCTAGGAATTCTGACATAGACATAGACTGATACCTTTGTGGAACTTCAAAATTGGTCAAAGATCTTAAAGGATTTTAATTAATTTGATCATCACGAAAGTCAGGTTTAAGTTAATTAGAATATACCCCAGGTGCCTTGAGAGAGGATTTAAGATAACTTAGGACTGATTTCCATCAAGAAAAACAATCCTCAATTCAGTAAATAAACGAGATAACATCCCTAGTAAGATTCAAGTGTGAAATCTTAATTCCAGAATTGTTTCAAATAAATTATTTCATTTTAAGTTTACCATTCTAGTGTTTAAGGTTAACAAGCTTCATTCTCTAAGTATTCGATAGCCTAGACAGTTAAAATTACTGTGTAGATTGGTACTTACTAATCAAATTCCTCGTGGGAACGATACTCTACTCATCACTTTATTACTTGTTAGCGATTCGTGCACTTGCGGGGTTGTAAAACTAGCAAAATAAGTTTTTGGCGCCGTTGCCGGGGATTTTTGGCTTTAGTAATATCAAACGATAGGCAATTTAGTTGATTTAAGTAATTATATTTATTATCTAATTTTATTTTACTAGTTGTATTTCTCTTCTTTTCTCTCAGGTACTCGATCTGGTATATGACCAGAACAAGGCCAGAAGAAGAAATTTTGGACTGTGATTTGGAGATAGACAGAACTCTGAGAGCCATCAGAAGGGAAAGGAAACATCAAGAGCACGGTCAAGGAGATCCTGAAATTCCAACCATGGCCGATAATAATGACAGACCAAGACTCTTGAGAGATTATGGAGCTCTATCTGTCCAAGGATTTCAGCCCAGTGTCACTAGACCCACAATGGAAGCCAACAACTTTGAATTAAAACCAGCATGGCTCCAAATGATTCAACAAACCAAGTTTGCAGGTTCACCAATAGAAGACCCACACTATCACCTCTAGTGCTTTCTTGCCCTATGTGACACATTCAAGAGGAATGGAGTGTCTGATCAAGCAATAAGACTCAGAGCATTCTCATTCTCCCTTCGGGACAGGGCAAGGAAGTGGTTACTTTTTCAACCGGCTAGAATGTTCACTACTTGGGAAAACCTCTCTCAAGCTTTTCTAGCAAGGTATTTTCCACCTGCAAAGACTACAAAACTAAGGCTTAAGCTCAACACCTTCAGACAAAAGGAGGGAGAATCACTCTATGACGCATGGGAAAGATATAAAGACCTGTAGAGGGAATGTCCACACCATGGCATAGAGGATTGGTTATTAGTGCAAAATTTTTAAAATGGGTTACTACCCTCTACAAGGAGCACAGTTGATTCAGCTGCAAAAGGTGATCTAATGGAGAAAACAGTGACACAAGCACTTAAACTTCTAGAAAGGGTTGCATACCATAATTGTGAGTGGTCAAATGAAAGAGGAAATGTAAGGAGAACTGCAAGGGTCCAGGAAGTAGACGCCCTAAGTATGATAAATGCTCAATTTGATCAGCTCACAAAGAGACTCAAAAGAATGCAAGCCAACGCAGTTGGTATAAACAGTCAACATGAGGACAGCTATGGAGGAGGATACATGAGTTCAGAATACAGCAATTTCAATGAACCTTCAACAGAACAGATGAGCTATGTGAATAATAGAGGAAACTTGAACCAGAGGCAGCCTAACAATCCATATTCAAATACTTACAACCCTGGATGGAGGAACCACCCAAATTTCTCATGGTCCAATCAGCAGAACCAGCCAATAAACAAACAACACGGGTACAAACCACCAGCACCCCCTGGATTTCAGAACAGAGGTCAAAACTTTGCACAACCATCACTACCTCTCCAACCTCAACAACCTGAATTGAAGATGACCATGGAAACCATGATGGAAGGATTCCTAGCAGCTCAACAACAACAAAATGAATTGATTAAACAGTTGACTTCCAGAATGGACCAACTTGCTCCTCATAACAAGATGCTAGAGAATCAAATCACTCAGCAAGCAAGTTCTTCAAGTAAGGTTGCTGGCAAACTGCCTAGCCAACCAGAAATGAACCCAAGGGAGCATTGCAAGGCAATTACACTGAGGAGTGGGAGAACTCTAGTGCAACCAGAGGTAGAATTGACAGAGGAAACCATAGAAAAATCTAAAGGCCAAACAGAGAAAAAGGAGGAAGAAGCTAAGAAAGATCAGGAAGAGGAAGCAGGGAAGACAAAAAAATTACCATAGCCATACCAGCCTCCCCTACCTTTTCCTCAGAGATTTCAGAAAGCCAAATTGGACAAGCAGTTTGAGAAGTTTTTAGAAGTTTTATAGAAACTTTATATCAACATCCCCTTCACTGAAGCACTTTCTCAGATGCCATCCTATGCCAAATTTCTTAAGGAAATTCTGTTAAAGAAAAGAAAGCCGGAAGACTATGAAACAGTAGCTCTAACAAAGGAATGTAGTGTCATATTGCAAAACAAACTGCCTCCAAAGTTGAAAGATCCAGGAAGCTTCTCCATACCCTGCCTCATTGGTAACAAGAAAATAGATAAGGCCCTCGGCTATTTTGGGGCAAGCGTCAGTTTAATGCCTCTATCAATATGCAAAAAGCTGGAGATCGGAGAACTGACGCCAACGACAATCTCATTGCAATTGGCTGATCGATCTGTTAAATATCCTGTGGGGGGCATACATGAGAACATCCCTATCAAAGTGGGCAAATTCTTCATTTCAGTAGACTTTGTTGTCCTTGAGATGGAAGAAGATGTTCAAATTCCTATCATCTTGGGAAGACCATTCTTGGCAACCGTCAGAGCCATCATAGACGTAAAAAATGGGAGACTAACCCTTAAGGTAGGAGAAGAAGAAGTGGAGTTTAACTTGTTTGACACAATGAAACACAAATTTGAACCTAATGAATGCTTCAAGGTTGACATAATTGACAAACAAGTTAAAGAGGAATTTCATAAGACACATCCTAAAGATCCTCTTAAAGCATGTATTGTGCACAGCCACACGATGGATGATGAAAATTTAGAAATAGCAGTCTGTGCACAACAGTTAGCAGCTCATCCACCCCTACCCCTAGCTAAGGCTTCCGAGATGGAGAAGTTTAAGGAGGAACAAACCAAAGTTAAGCTCCAGGAAAACGCCAAATAGGTAGAGCTTAAACCTCTCCCCTCCTCGCTAAGGTATGCATTTCTGGACTCAAACTCTAAATATCCTATTATAATCAATGCTAGCCTATCTAAGTTAGAAGAGGAGAAATTGTTAAGAGAACTTAGGATCCATAACAAAGCCATAGGGTATAAAATAGAAGAACTGAAGGGAATCAACCCTTCGATTTGCTTGCATAGGATACCCATGGAAGAAAATAGTAAACTCACTATCGAACACCAAAGAAGACTTAACCCAAACATGAAAGAAGTAGTCAAGAAAGAAATTTTAAAACTATTAGACGCAGGTATCATATACCCAATTTCTAATAGTAAATGGGTTAGTCCAGTACATATAGTTCCTAAGAAAAGTGGGACAACTGTTATCCAAAATACAAACAACAAACTAATCCCTACTAGAGTAGTCACTAATTGGCGAATGTGCATAGATTATAGGAAATTGAACAGTGCTACCAGAAAAGACCATTTTCCTCTTCCCTTCATCGACCAAATGTTAGAAAGGTTTGCGAAACACTCTTATTTCTATTATCTAGATAAGTATTCGGGATTCTTCCAAAATCCTATTCACCCAGAAGACTAAGAAAAGACAACATTCACTTATCCCTATGGAACATTTGCATAGAGGAGAATGCCTTTTGGTCTTTGTAATGCCCCTGCTACCTTTCAAAGATGCATGATGGCTATCTTTTCTGATTATATTGAAGATATCATGGAAGTTTTTATGGATGACTTTTCTGTCTATGGAACTACTTTTGATGATTGCCTAGCTAATTTATCTAAGGTGTTGCAAAGATGTGAAGAATCAAAACTGGTCCTAAATTGGAAAAAATGCCACTTCATGATAAGGGAAGGCATAGTTCTGGGACATTTGATATCAGAAAGAGGAATTGAAGTTGATAAGGCAAAAATTGAGATCATTGAAAACATGCCACCACCTACATCAGTCAAGGGAGTGCTAAGTTTTTTAGGACATGCAGGATTCTACAGAAGATTCATCAAGGACTTTTCCAAAATAGTTAAGCCACTTACCAACTTGTTAAGTCAAGATGTTCCCTTTGATTTTGATAAAAATTGCCTTGTCTCCTTTAACAGGATTAAAGAAGCCCTGATATCAGCACCAATAATGCGGCCACCAAATTTGGAGCTACCATTCGAGGTGATGTGCGATGCGAGTGACTTTGCAATTGGAGCAGTGCTCGGGCAAAGAAAAGATAAAAAGCTCCATGCTATTTATTATGCTATCAAGACGCTCGATGATGCGCAAATCAATTTTGCCACCACAGAGAAGGAATTCCTAGCAGTAGTGTTTGCAATGGACAAGTTCAGATCTTAGCTCATTGAGTCAAAAGTCATTGTATTCATAGATCATGCTGTAATCCGGTACCTTTTGAATAAGAAGGAAGCAAAACCAAGGCTGATTCGATGGATTTTACTCCTGCAAGAATTTGACCTTGAAATCAAGGACAAAAAAGGATCTGAAAATGTAGCAGCTGACCATCTTTCCATACTAAAATTGGGGTACACAGGGGACTTCGAAGATTTACCAATTGATGATTCATTTCCTGATGAGCAATTACTTGCATTCTCCAAGGCTCCATGGTACGCTGACTTTGTTAATTTTCTTGTATGCAGGGTATTGCCTCCAAACATGACTTATCAGCAAAGGAAGAAATTCCTACATGATGTGAGATATTACATATGGGAGGAACCTCTACTGTACAAGAGGTGTAATGATGGGCTGATAAGAAGATGCATACCAGAGGAAGATATGGAAAGTATCATTCATCACTGCCATTCATCACTATATGGAGGACACTTCGGCACCTCAGAAACAGCAGCCAAGATTTTACAAGCAGAGTTTTACTGGCCACATTTGTTTAAGGATGTAAGATCCTTTGTGCTAGCTTGTGATCAATGCCAAAGAACAGGTAACAGTTCAAGAATGAATGAAATGCCACTGCATGGTATACTTGAGATAGAATTGTTTGATGTATGGGGAATAGACTTCATGAGCCCATTTCCCTTTTCCCATGGAAACAAATATATTCTGGTTGGAGTTGATTATGTGTCAAAATGGGTAGAAGCAATTGCAACATCAACTAACGATGCTAGAGTGGTCATAAGGTTCCTTAAGAAGAACATCTTCACAAGATTTGGCACGCCACGAGCAATAATCATCGATGGAGGAAGTCACTTCTACAACCAGTAATTCGAAACACTATTGAAAAAGTATGGAGTGACTCACAAGGTGGCCACACCTTATCATCCTCAAACCAGCGATCAAGTAGAAATCTCAAACAGGGAACTGAAGCAGATTCTGGAGAAAACTGTAAACAGATCCAGGAAGGACTGGTGCATGAAGTTAGATGATGCACTATGAGCATACCGCACTGCATATAAAACCCCAATTGGCACAACACCCTTCCGACTAGTTTATGGAAAATCATGTCATCTCCCTGTTGAACTTGAGCATAAAGCTTACAGGGCAATTCAGATCCTAAACTTTGACCTTAAAGCTGCTGGTGAGAAAAGACTCCTACAACTAAATGAGTTGGAAGAAATCCGACGGGATGCATACGAAACGCCAAAATTTTTAAGGATAAAACCAAAAGATAGCATGACAGGCGCATAGCAAGGAAAGAAATAAAAGAAGGAGATCTTTTCCTCTTATTCAACTCTAGATTGAAACTCTTTCTAGGGAAGCTAAAATCAAGATGGTCCGGACCTTTCAAGGTCACCCAAGTCTTCCCATATGGAGCAGTAGAAGTGTGGAGCGAAATCTCAGGTGCATTTAAGGTCAATGGGCAGAGGCTGAAGCCTTACTTTCAGGGAGAACCCATAGAAATGGGAGTCAATTGCACCCTCGACCATCCTACTGACAGACCATAAATAAGCAAAGTCCAGCTAAAGACTATAAACAAGCGCTTTTTGGGAGGCAACCCAAAAATTTTTCTGAACTTTTCTTTTTCTCCTTTTTCATATTGATTTTTGTTTCGTACTCATTAGCATTTCATTTTGTAGGATTTTTTGAAAAGGGGAGTAGAGAACAAGAGAGGAGAGGAATCACCAAGTCAAAACCACAAAAGAAAAAATTGGACAAAACTAGGAAAGTAGCTCTATTGCTAAACTTTACATCCATTTCAAGTGTTGTAATGATAAAAATTTTTTATTTGACAAAAATTTGGAAAATCAGAAAATTACACGGGTCGTGTACTGGTTTCACATGCCCCATGTAACTTTCTGGAAGTCCATAAATTTCTTGCACTTTTTAACTTTGAGGGAGACAGAAAGTTACACGGGTCCATAGCCTAATTTACATGGACCGTGTAATGTCTCTAGCACCAGGGAGTTACACGGGCATCCTTGTATTTGACACGGACCGTGTAACATATCCAGTAAAGCAACTCGAGAGACAGAAAGTTACACGGGTCCTAGAGCTCATTTACACGGGCCGTGTACTATGACAGAATTTGAAATTTTTAGGTAGAAATTTACACGGCCCTACATGTCGAGACCCGTATAGTGATACACGACCCGTGTATCATGTCACAGACACGACTCCTAGGGCTCGAAACGCACCAAACGAAGAGTCCTAATGGCTCTTTAAATGCACCCCTCATATTAAACCGTTCATAAAGGCAAAACCCTTCATCTCCACCCCTCCTAGCCTATAAAAACCCCTCAAATCTCATCTCCCTTCACCAAACCCTACGCTTTTCCTTCCCAAAAACTCATTAATGGCTCCTACAAAGAGATCTGCCAGAAGAATTGGCTTTTCCTCGAGGCAAAGAGGAAAATCCTCATCTTCTCCACTTCAGCAACCACCCTAATGCCCAAGAACAAGGGTAGCCACTCCCCAACCATCTCAACTAGCCCATCCTCCACCGCAACCCCAACCACAAGCTGCTCCACAACTCGAAATCTCCATTCCTTTGGGATTCCATGATGATGCCCACAAGGCAATGTGCACCCAGCTTCACACTCGGAAAATAAGCTCCACCAAATATATGGATTTTCCACTGCTGGAGCAAATCGGGCTGCAGAATGAAATCAATGGGCTACTCGATAGCATCGGGTGGATAAGGTTCGCCCAACTCTAATTTCCAACATACCAGGACACCCCAACTCCAATTTCCAGCATACCGGGACACCACACTAGAGTTTTTGGGCAGTTTCAAGGCCACCTTATGGCCTACCGATAGGGAGGATAGGGACAGGATTGAATTTCACCTCCTTGATGTCGACCGGGTGATGAACATAAATGAGTTCAATGCCATCTTTGGCTTTGACAGCGCCGGCCACTAGGAGATCCCTAGGAACTGCATGCTCTACAACAGCATCAACTTCTGGAGTTCCATTGCCTCGAACACGGAGCCGTATAACTCCAGTAAGTTCAAATCCATGGGCATCATAAGTCCAACCCTGCTTTACATGCATCGGTTCGCCGCCCATACCATCATGGGCCGTGGCGACAGCCTTGGAGTTGTAAATTCCAACGAGTTATTCTTCTTGTGGTGTATGGTCACCGGACAGCGCTGCAGCACCAGCTTCTTTTTGTGCAACCATCTCTGTCACTTCTATCATCAGTCTACCAGGCACATCGTACTTGGTGGCCTTGTTACAACCATTGCCCTCCACTTCGGCTTCGTTCCAGGACATCATAAGCTACGCTCTGTCACTGGAACGTCAAGAATAGATCAAACTATCTGCATATCCATGGGGATATGTAAGAAGGTGGGCAACACCTGCTACCTGCTGGATGCCGAAGGGAATGCCATCCCTCGGAGAGAAGAAGCACGACAAGGACCTGGCGAGACTTCGCAGCGTCAAGAACAAGGCCAAGAGCGGATGTTCTAAGAGTCCCCCATTTGAGTGCCTCCATACACACCACCACTAACAGATCTGGTCAGCGCATACCTACAGTGCATGGAGACCACCATATACAGTAGAATGCGAGCAATCGAGGACAGCCTCCAGGAAGCCCATAACAAATTACACATGCTAATGGAGAAGCTGGAGGAGGAGGAGGAGGAGCCAGCATCGCCATCATTACCATCAAAGACCTTTTAGAGCTAGGACTATAGGATAGGATCTTTATTGTAATATCTTACATGCCTTAGTCCTAGGTTGCAATCATAGGTCTCTTTTATATGCTTAATGTCCAAACTTTTCAATGCTTAATAAATAATATGCTTCCTTATAATCTTTGTACATTTTCTCTGATTTTGCATACTATTTTAACATTGAGGACAATGTCTGGTTTGAGTTTGGGGGGGATACAAGGGTATTGCATATCATTACATTTGCATATCATTACATGCACATCATTATATTATTTAAATTTAGCTACATTATTCTTGTGTATCAAAATTTTTGAAAATTTTTGAAAATTTTGTTTAAATTGTGAAACTTAGCACTATAAACAATTTCTAGTAAGCTAATAATTGGACTTCACGGGATAGAGGAATGAACATATCTAGATAGGAAAAGAGGGATTCTAACATGTTATTTGTGAAGAAACTAATCTCTTTAATGGAACTAGACTAGTTAAACCTATTCATAACTATTAATTTATCACATTGAACTTGTAAAATTAGGAGAACATTTTTTGAAATACAAGCAAACCTAAAAATGCCTCACTAGCTCTAGAACATATCTCTTGGACCTATCAAGGCGAAATCCTAGCATATGCTTGATGAAGAAATGATTAAGGCATTCTTTGCTATAGCCTCACTAAGCATTAGCCACCCCTAATTAAAATGTATATCCCTTGTAGCCAACTTGAAGCCTATACTTATCCTTTAGAATTTATTGCTTACCCATATTATTTATCTAGCCCCCAATCTAAACACCTACCATACCCTTTTGAGGAAGCAAAATACATAAGTAAACAGCATATTAAGTGTAAAAAAAAAAAAAGAAAATGAAGAGAGGATGTAAAACTCAAGAAAGAGTGCAAGTGTGCAATTAAAATCAAAGAAAAATTTGCCTTTCCAACCCAGCAAAAGCAATGAGTTTGGGGGAGAAGACAAAAGAGACATAAATAAATAAAAAAAAAAAAAAGAGAAGAAGTCTCAAGATAAGTATCATGGAAGCAGGCTTGGCACTATAAAAAACTAAAAGCCCTTCTTCTCCATACAAAATATGTAGAAACAAACTTAGTATGCTTGGTATTTTATGCATACATGCTATCCTCATATTTGCATTTCCTAAAAACCTTTCTTTGGCAACCAAGTCATTATCCCCTCAGTCCCATTACAACCCTTTTTAAAGACCTTTTGATCTTTTGAAAAGTGCATGCTATATTAGTAGAGATCAAAAATTGAGATATGCCTATGGAGTTGGAATTGAGTCTCTTCATCACAATTACTCACAATAAGGGCAAATTTGGGAGAGTTAGTGTTTCTCAAATCTATCCCGATAAAACAGGTTATTTGTGACTTATTAATGGTCTTGTATAGAGAAATAATTAGTTGAAACACTATGAAATGAGGTGAAGTTCCAAACAGGCAGCTAATAGAACCCTTATGCCTTGAAAGAGGGAAATTGGTGTGAAGGTTGGAGGACTTCAATTCTATGCTTATTAAATTGTTGGTTATATTTCTAAGTATCCCCTGAAATGTGTTTTAAAATAGAGTTTTGCTTTGCTTGAGGACAAGCAAAAGTTTGAGTTTGGGGGTATTTGATACACTTGAATTGTATAGATATTTTTAAGCACATTTATATACTATCTCATAGCATTTTAGTAAGTATTTTCATGCATAGTAGTTGATTTCATTAGTTTTTGTAATTTCTATTGTCAAGCCCTTAATTCTAGGTTTTCTGCATCATTTCAGGTGTTTTTGTGAAGCCCCACAATATAGGAGTGCAAAAGGAAGCTTGGAGAGGTCAAGAGACTGAGTATTGCTGCTGACACAAAGTACACGGGTCGTGTAAGCCAAGCCCCAGACTCGTGTAACCTTCTGCCAGAAGAAAGTCAGATAGCTAATGGAGAAAAAAAGTACACGGGTCGTGTAATTAGACTAGTTTAATCTGCAAGGACCCATGTAAGTCTCTGCCAGGCACAAGCTTGAAGAACCTTATGGGAACAAAAGTATACAGCCCGTGTAACCAGGCCCGTGTAGTTGGCGTAGACCTGTGTAACTCTCTGTGCCAATGCAAGACTCCGCAGTTCCACTCCAGCAAGTTACACGGCCCAGTGACACACGGGTCGTGTACTATGTGGCAGCCATTTTTATTACTCGAATTCCCGTTCCTGTTTTCTGATTCAAATGAGACTCCTAAAGCCTTTTGGACTCAAAATGACATAACCCTAGAGTAACCATTATAAATAGAAGAGAAAACATCAGAAAAGGGGGCTCTCTTTAATCTTTTGACATCACTTTTGAGGAGTTTTTGAAGGAGAGAAATCCACACTCTGCACTCTCTCCAGCCGTCTCGAGGAGAGAAACATCAGTACCAAAAGGAGTTTTCCAGCTGAAGCTCCACAAGATCAAAGCTGCAAACTCTCTTCGGTTCCTTTATTTCATATCCTTAGACAGATTTCTATTGTTTTATTTCTTCTACATGATTTTCTTTTTACTGTTTTTATCTTTTATCATGATATTTGCTGAACTCACCATGAGTGAGTAGTTTTCTTATTCTGGATTTGGGAGAGTAGTGCTTGTAATTATTATTATGGATGAACACTAAGTTTTATTTATTGGATTTGAGATTCGTTCCTTGATTTAATTTCTTGTGATCTTAATGCGTGCTATGTGCTGGTACCCACTTAGCTATAATTGTAGATGTTAATTGAATGACTGAAAGGTGAAGATTAATATTAGAAATTCAAGATCTTGAACCTAGAAATTCTGACCTAGACATAGGCTGATACCTTTGTAGAACTTCAAAATTGGTCAAAGATCTTAAAAGATTTTGATTAATTTGATCACCACGAAAGTCGGGTTTGAGTTAATTAGAATACACCATAAGTGCCTTGAGAGATGATTTAGGATAACTTAGGACTGATTTCCATTAAGGAAAACGATCATCAATTCAGTAAATAAACGAGATAACATCCCTAGTAAGATTCAAGTGTGAAAATTTAATTCCAGAATTGTTTCAAATAAATTATTTCATTTTAAGTTTACCATTCTAGTGTTTAAGGTTAACAAATTTCATTCTCTAAGTATTCGATAGCCTAGATAGTCAAAATTACTGTGTAGATTGGTACTTACTAATCAAATTCCTCGTAGGAACGATACTCTACTCATTACTTCATTACTTGTTAGCGATCCGCGCACTTGCGGGGTTATAAAACTAATGAAACTGTCACATCTATCAAAACAATATCATCCGCAAGCATCACACTTAAACTTAGTTTTTTTTTTTTTTCATTTATAGTAATGTTGGACAAAAAAATACAAAACCAATAGATCAAATTAAATTGTTCACAAGCGCATAATGACTCCAATAATAACCTAATGAATCCATTAGCTCCAAAACGCAATTCTCCACCTTCCAAGGTTATGCTTCAATTTTGAATGCTAAGTCTCCATCTTCTATTCAATTTGCTTAAACTTAGTATTTAAATTCAAATTTATCATAAACTATAAAATTAATTTATTTGAAAATTTTATAGCTGCATTAAATTGTCAAAAAGTTATCTTAAACAGTTGGTTAAATAGAAAAATACTCCAATAAAGTGAAAAAAAAAAAACCTCAAAATTGAGTTCTCAACAACAAACACATATATATAAATATTATTTTTTTATAATTTTATATTAATTTTATGAAATTGATAATTTAAATAAAATTTAATATAAATGGGATGATTTCAATTTAGTTTTGAAGTTAACCATTAAATTTTTAATTTTTTTTATTGATTGGATTAAATAAAATTTAAATTTGTAATATCATATTTTAAAAATAATTTTAATATCTCATAATTAAAACTCATAATATTTTCACTTTTTAAGCAAATATAGTGATTATAAAAATAACATCATATGATTATATTAATTTCAAAGAGCTAATCAAAATCAAAATCAAAATTTATTTATAAATGAATGGTAAATAATTAAATAAATAACTACTAAACGAAAAGGATAATTCTACATTAATTAAATATAATGTAATTTATATAAATTACTCGCGAAAGTCGTTTTATTAAAATTTACTATTTATCCATCATAAATTAAAATAGTTAACTTAAAATTAAAAAATTAATTAGATTAAATTATTATAAATATTAAAACTATAATAATTAAATTATTAAAAAAATGTAATGAATTAAATTATTTTAATTTTATAATCTATCACATTCATTAAATGTGAATTTTGACCAAAAAAAATTGTTCAATTAAAACAATCATGTGGAAAATATTAAAAAAAATTCAAACCCACGTTATGTTAAAAGGCATTCCTCATATAAAAAAAATAAATATCAAAATTATAATAATTAAATTATTAAAAAATAAAATTTAATGAATTAAATTATTTTAATTTTATAATTTATCAAATTCATTAAATGTGAATTTTGAAAAAAAAGTTGCTAAATTAAAAGAATCATGTGGAAAATAAAAAGAAAATTCAAACACACGTTACACTAGAAGAGGCATTCCACATATCAAAAAATAAATATTAAAATAATAATAATCAAATTATTAAAAAGATAAAAATGCAACGAATTTAATTATTTTAATTTTATAATTTATCACATTAATTAAATTTGAATCTTGGCAAAAATTGTTCAAATAAAATAATCATGTAGAAAATATAAAAAAAATCAAACCCCAATTAAAAAAATCATTGGATAATATATATATATAACAAACCCATGTTATATTTGAAGAGACATTCCTCACATCAAAAACTCACTGTAGACCCTTATTTTGTGATGAGTATGTGCATTGAGGCCGTGGGAAACCCGATGATGAAAAATTATATGACTGTAAGATGTAATTGGAGGCATTGAGCTGAATTATTAATTTCGTGGCATGATCTTGAAAAAATAAAAATAATAATAAAGTTTTGGGAAATTTAATTTAATTAAATTTAAATAAAATTTTATTTTGTTTAAATTTAATATGGGTAGTTTTTTTAAATGGATCTAATTAAGTTTAATTGGGCTCCATGGGCCTAAGAAAGCCTAGTTAGAAATTTTAAATGGGACCCATTTAATTATTTTCTAAAAATTAAAATAACGAAATATCTCTCTCCTCCTTGGCCCCACTCTCTTCCTCACTCCCTATTGGTGCTTTCCATTTTTTCCTGTCTTCCTATTGGTTGAAACACCTCACCCATATCCTAGTCTTATTCGAATTCTGCAATCACAGTTGTTTAAGTCATCTAAACTTTATCACCCTAAGACTCCAAATCCTACCACACCTCTTCCTCATTCCCTATTGGTGCCTTCCATTTTTTTTCTGTCTTCCTATTGGTTGAAACACCTCACCCATATCACAGTCTTATTCAAATTCTGCAATTGTAGTTGTTCAAGTCATCTAAACTTTATCATCCTAAGACTCCAAATCCTATCACACCTCTTTCCCAAAACCCTATAAATACCCTACTAGAGAAGAGAAGAAGGATGATGAAAGGAAAGAGGAAGAGAAAATTCAGAGCTACAGGAAATTTGGAGATATTCAAGACTCTTTGAGTTTTTCCTTATTTTTTCTTTTCTTCAAGAAGATTTTCATACAAGATTTCTGGAATGTCAGTTTTTGTTGTTTTCTTTTCAAGATTCAAGATCTATGCCACACAATATTTTAATTCTATGCTCTTTGTCTTCAATTTATTTTATATGTTCATATGGATCATGTAATCATGTTTAATTTGAGGGGATACACAACTCTGCACATGTTTAGTTTCTGTCTCTTTATTTCTTTTATTTTCTTTAGTTTCTTTATTTTTTATTACAAACAAAATTGGTAAGTAGCCCTAAGGTAAGTACCAAAGAGGGCATTTGCGTGGAGCTTATATGGAGCTAAACGGGAGTAAGCCAGGGATATCATTGCCATACTAGAAGAGAAGACCCTTTTTTAAGGGTAGCTTGCCTCAATGGCAACTGCATTTATCAATAAGTAAGTAGCTTTAAACTTCTCGAATAACCATTGGCATGAAATTGTAGTAATAATAGAACTTTCATTTGGTAAATTAAAATTAACTTTATTTTTAATTTAATTGACTTTTGCATGTAATTAATTTAAATAAATACTTTGTAAATTAAAATTAATCTTGTTTGTAAATTAAACTAACATTGGCATGTAAAATAAATTTAACTTAATACTTGGTAATTGTAAAATAAATTTGCATGTTAGAAATCTTTTTTAGGTTGTGATTGTTTGGGACTTATGTGATATTAGAATAAATTACACATGTACATAATTAACTTAGTTTAATTATCCTTAGGGTAACTTGGTGAAAATTAATTAATTAGGTTAAATAGAAACATAGGATTATTTGAAATTGAATTTGTTTGTAAATTAAATTCCCAATAATAAATTAATTTTAGTCATCTGGTAAATATCATTTAAATAATTAGCAACCCCATAGATAGGAATTACTTGTGCATGAAAATTGTGTGTAAACAACAACCCTTTTTTGTGAATTACTTGCGTGTGTAGGATTAGAATTGCATTTTTTAGGATAAAATTTAATAAAGGAATAATAAACAAGACTTCTAGAAACATTAGTAGAGTGCACACTCAATTAACGAGGTTAGACCAGGCGTAAGGGGTGCCTAACACCTTCCCCTTATGTACCCACTATCCCGAACCTAGACATTGGGCTATGGTAATGACGGTTGTGGAAACTCTGCAAGGAGTAAGTTGCCATCCATGACCCTCGGAAGAAACACTGAATATGTCCCGATTATTACCCGGGTGGCGACTCCTGTCTATCTATGCCTTCGTGGCATAAATCCTTAGTACCGTGGTAGTGTTATGGGAAGACGGTACTTACCAGTGGTTTGATTCTATTAGGATTGTATGAAGTGCATGTCTAGGAAATCTTTGTCTAAGGAGGTGGTACTTAAGTGAGACCATTGTGACTCCACCATCTTTCCGGCATTACCGGTGCATTTTATATAATTATAATGAATGATATTTCCCTTGCCCCCATGGTTTGCGACTCGGGGACTAAATGGATAGTTACTCCAACATGTTTCTATTAGTCTAATATTATTCCTTTGTTAAACTTTTTGCATTGCACTACACTATCACACGGATCACCCTTACCCTTTTAGCCTCGTTAGTATTAGCCAAGGAGACCATGGTTCTACTCGAGCTATGACGAATTGGTGAATGCTAGCACCCCATGCCCGTACCTTTGAGTATATAAAAGAGCCACAGCTCCGGCCGTTGTGCTTAATGGACAAGCTCTCGCATGGGTGACCCTTTTCCTACCCAATGAAGCCCATGAGCCATAGATTTCAACCCTAGGTACCCCGTAGATTTTTGTTGTGCTGGATTTATAACCTTACTATTTAAACCATAAGGTCTAGTGGTAGTTGAGGTGAACCTAGGCCTATGCATAAACCCAATGCGTGTATAGGCCCAAGTCCATTTCAAAACCCATGTTAAGCAAGAGGATGCTTACTTATGGTTAAACTTTAAGGATATAAATCCTTTGTTTGTGAGGGAAGGATCGTCCTGGACCACCCCCTGTTGGTGTGTCCAATGTACCATAGCCTAGGATAGAATTTTTCTTACCAGACGTGAGAGTTGAAGGTATAAGGGGGCGAAGATTCAGTTCTGGAGACATTCTTTTCGGTTTATCATTTAGTCTTTGGTCCGATTTTAGTTCGGTTTATACAGTTCGGTTTTGGTTCAGTTTTGGTCGTATTAGTACGGTTCGGTTTTGGCTTTGTAAAGGCAAAGGTAAAAATGAAAGTGCATATTCATGCATTCATGCATTGCATTTGTACATAGCATAAGATGTTAAAACCTTGTATTTTTTTTTTTTGTAGTAAACATAGCTTTAGAACACATCAGGAAGACTTCTAATCAGGTCACTTGGGTTAGGGAGGGAAAGAGATTAGTAAGAGTTACACCTGCACAAGCTAAAATGGAAGACACTAAGGTCATGTTTAGACAGATGCTTGAAGAAGCTTTGAATGCCAAGATGGCTGAGCTTGAAGGAAAAATCATGGCCAACTTTGAGAAGAAGTTAGAGATGGGTGGGCCTAGTGATGTTCAGGTGAAAAGGCCTGAAGAAGAGACTAATAAAAAGAAAGCCTTTGATGATGTGTGGGATGAAGAAGATTATCTCCAAGACAAGGCCAAAAAGAAAGAAAAGGGGACAAGTGAGGAGATTAGAGTTGTTACTGAGATGATGGAAAAACTTGTGCCAGTGTGAAAAAGCAAGCTGAATTTACTGGAATGGGGCTGTTAGATGCAGATGACTTTGACATCCAGTTGGATGGAAATCTACCTGAAAAATTCAAGATGCCTGATTTGGCTAAATTCGATGGTACTGGTGATCCAAAAACCCACCTCAGGTCTTATCTTATAGTCATGAAAACAACTGGTTTGACTAAGAACCAAGTCACTCAGTTCTTTTCTATGTCACTAGAAGGGGTTGCATCTTCATGGTATCATGGGCTAGAAGCCACTGTGAGAAAAGATTAGGAAGAGCTAGTTAGGAGATTTGTGCAACAATACTCCTATAATACAGCTTTAGATGTTACCCTGAGAGACTTAGAGACCACTAGGCAAAAACCAAATAAAACCTTTTCAGAGTATCTATTGAGATAGAGGAAAAAGGCCATGAAGATGACCAATAGGCCTGCTGAAAAGGATCAAGTGCGATTGGTAGTGAAAAGTCTGCAGCCTAGTTATTATGAGAAACTTTGTTATTATCCCTTGGCTACCTTTGAACAGCTATATGATGCTGGGGTATTAGTGGAGGATGTATTGAACAATGAAAAGAAGAGTTATCAGCCCAAGAGGGGAGGATACCAGTCAGCTGGCAACATTACTGGGGAAAACAAAGTCATTGAGGTTCAAACCGTGTCCCGCACCCCTAGAAAGTTCTCTCAATTCAACCAACCTCTATCTAAAGTCTTCGAGCGACTCAAAGCTCGAGGTCTCCTCCAACCCTTGGCACCTAGACCACCACCAAACCCACTGCCACCCAATTACAATGCTAACCTATATTGCCAATTCCATCAAACTCATGGCCATGACACTGATAGATGTTTTCGGCTAAAACACGAAGTTCAAGACCTGATCGATGCTAAGAAAATAGCTGACCCAGAAAATCGACCCAACACACGCACCAACCCAATGCCCAACCATAATGTTCCACCTCCACCAGGACTTTACATGATTTCCACCACCTCAATTGATCCTGACCAAATTCTCAATCTTATCCAACCTATCCAAAAGCTTGATGAACCTCGATCTGTAATGGCAATTGATATTTGGGATAGTTCCAGTGATGAGGAAGGTTTGTTAGATGTTTGGGTTGACTCTGACGCAGAGGAAAATAGTAGAGTGAGCCACATGACCAAGAGTGGTAGATATTATCCTGATCCACCCATGGAGAAGGACAACGTGAGAGGGAAAGCCAAGGTGTTGGCTGAAGAGGACACAGATGAAGAGGATGATCAGTTCCTTAGGCAATTGAAGAGGACTCAGGCTAGTGTAACGGTCTGGGAATTGCTATTGGCATCAGAAAAACACAGAACCGCACTGACCAAGGCCCTGAGTGTACTCAAGGTCTCCACAGAGATAACTCCAGAAGAGATTGCCAAAGTTGTGCTTATAGAAGATGGGGGTCATATTACTTTCTCTGATCATGATCTCCCAGCTGAGGGGAGAAACCATAGTAGGGCTCTGTTCGTGACCGCCGAGGTTGGAGGGTGGAAAGTGCCTTGTGTGATGATAGATGATGGGTCAGCCATCAATGTATGCCCTCTGAAGATTTTGCCAAAGTTAGGAATTTCTATGTCTGAACTAACTGGTTCTGATCTAGTTATCAGGGCTTATGATGATTCAAAGAGAAACGTGATAGGGATATTCAAGACTATGGTTAAGGTGGGGCCTATAGAGACTGAAGTTGAGTTCACTGTGCTAGACATCCCCATGACATTCTCCTTACTGTTGGGTAGAATCTGGTTCCATCCCTTAGGTGGAGTCCCCTCTACACTCCACCAAAAGATCAAGATCCCACACCAAGATGGTGTAATCACTGTCAATGCCGAAAGAGATGGGGAAGTAGCTATGCTGCAAGTGGATGGTTCGGTACCACTATTGTCTGGTTTCCAAGTTGCTGGGATCTATGGAGACTGGATGGACCCTAGGGTGGCCACTATGATGAAAGAGATGAAGTTTTTTCCTGGCATGGGTTTGGGAAAAAGAGCTAATGGCTTAGTGACTTTTCCAGAAATAAAGGGGCAGATCACTAGATATGGGCTGGGCTATCAGCCAACTGAAGATGAAGAGGGACTCAAGCCCACCAAGTTTATCAGGGAGGGTGCAATTGCATGGACTGATGACCAGGAGCTGCCGCATGTTGAGGAATTAGAACAAGAGGTCAATGCCATCAAGTTAAGGTCTACATGGAAGCCAAGCACTTGGACCTACACCCCTAAGTTTGAGTCTGTCTTTTGTAATGCTCACAGTAGTGATACTGATATTGTTATTTCTGATGTACTTGATGACAATTTTGAGGCAAAAATAAATAATATGACTAGTCCTTTTGCTTACTTGTTTGATGTTCATCCTAATGGCTACACGCATGGCATTCATAATCATTTAGAATCTGTTTCTGTTAATGCATTAAAATCAATCTCTATTAATTTGGGTACACCAGATGATCCTAAAGACATTAAGTTAGCTGAAGATTTAACCCAAAAAGAAAGAGATAAATTTATAGCCTTATTAATAAAGTACCAAGAAGCATTTGCCTGGTCTTATAAAGATATGCCGGGAATTGATCGAGACATAGTGCAACACAAGATCCCCACAGACCCTAACATGAGGCCAGTAAAACAAAAGAAGCGTCGCCTTAGGCCGGAATGGGAAGAAAAGATAGCTCAAGAGGTGAAAAAGCTCATTGAGGCTGATTTCATTGAAGTAATTGAGTATCCCGAGTGGTTAGCCAACATTGTGCCAGTCCCCAAGAAGGATGGGCGAGTTCGGATGTGTGTAGATTATAGGGACCTGAATAAGGCTACTCCTAAGGATGATTTCCCATTGCCTCACATCGATGTGCTTATTGACAGTGCTGCTTGCATGGCCATGTACTCCTTCATGGATGGTTTTTCGGGATATAATCAGATCCTTATGGATTTGATAGATAAAGCAAAGACAGCTTTTATCACTGAATGGGGAACTTATTGTTATAAGGTCATGCCTTTTGGGCTAAAAAATGCTGGTGCGACTTATCAGAGAATGGCTACTATGTTATTTCATGACATGATGCACAAAGAAGTTGAAGTATATGTGGATGACATGGTAGTAAAATCCCCAACTAGGGAGAGACATTTTGAGGCATTAGAGAAGTTCTTTCAGAGGGTCATCAAGTATAAATTGAGACTGAACCCTAGCAAGTGTGTGTTTGGGGTCACTTCAGGCAAGCTGTTAGGGCATATGATCAGTAGAAAAGGGATTGAGGTTGACCCAGATAAGGTGAAGGCAATCCAGGAGATGCCAGCCCCGAGAACATAAAAAGAGATTAGAGGTTTCTTAGGAAAATTACAGTACATCAGTAGGTTCATAGCTAGGCTCACAACTACTTGTGAACCAATTTTTAAGCTACTAAGAAAGAATCAGCCAGTGGTGTGGAATGAGCAATGTCAAGAGGCATTTGAAAAGATAAAGCAGTACCTGAGCAATCCACCAATTTTTTCACCACCCATCCCTAACATCCCTCTAATCCTCTACCTATCAGTGGAAAACATGGCCCTGGGGGCAATGTTTGCACAAGAAGTAGAGAACTGGAGAGAGCCATCTATTACATCAAGAAGAAACTCCTTGCTTATGAGGAGAATTATTCACTAATAGAAAAACCCGTCTGGTCAGTAGTATGGGCAACTAAGAAGTTAAGGCACTACTTTCAGAGCCATCTAGTTATTGTAGTATCCCGCATGGATCCTTTAAAGTACCTATTTGAAGTACCGACGCTATTTGGAAAATTGGCCAAATGGTTGGTCCCATCTTTCGAATTTGATATTGTGTATGAGACTCAAAAACCATCAAAGGGCGTGTAGTGGCGAATTTCTTTCCGAAATCCAGTTAATGAAGAGGAAGAAGTCAAACAGCCTTCCTGATGAGAGTCTCAAGCTAGTAGAGGTCCAGCCATGGAAAATGTACTTTGATGGGGCTATGAATAAGAGCGGAGCCGGTATAGGGGTAGTTTTGGAAGCACCGAATGGAGAACAATTGTTAATGTCAAAAAGGCTATGTTTCCCAACCACTAATAATATTGCAGAATATGAGGCTTGCATTTATGGCCTAGAGGCATTGATAGCTGTTGGGGCTAAAAAAGTTGAGGTGTTTGGAGATTCAATGCTAGTAGTTTCCCATATTAAAGGTGAATGGGAATTGAAAGAAGAAAAGTTGAGGCCATACCTGGAGTATGCTAAGAAACTATTATTTAGCTTTGAGGAAGTGACAATGAAGCACATGCCTAGAGCTCGAGAACTGCATGGTCGATGCTCTAGCCACGTTGGCATCCTTATGGGAGAAGGGTGATCAAGGTTGACCCACCGATTATCCTGATGAGGAGTAGAATCCCATGCTATGAAGGGTTAATAATAGCACATTTAGATCTAGAAGATGAGATGAAATGGTATGAGGACATAAGAAGATATTTAGAGGTAAGAGAATACCCACAGTCAGCCAATAGTAGGGATAGAGCTACAATTCGTAGATTAGCCACTCAGTTCACTTTGGCTGGGGGGCAACTCTACAAAAGGTTCTTCGAAGGACTATTGCTCTTGTGTGTGATAAAAAAGCAGTCTGAGCAGATAATGGAGGAAGTACATGCAGGAGTGTGTGGTCCTCACATGAACGAAAGGGTATTAGCGGGCAAAATTTTAAGATTGGGCTATTACTGGTCTACCATGGATACTGACTGCGCTAAATTTGTGAAAAGATGTCATGAGTGCCAAATCCATGGGAATTTGAATCACCTACCGTCCAGTGAACTCTACAGTATGACTTCACCGTGGCCATTCTCAATATGGGGCATAAACATTATTGGGAAGATTTCTCCCACGGCTTCTAATGGCCATAGATTTATCATTGTGGCAATTGACTATTTCACCAAGTGGGTTGAAGCTGAATCTTATAAAGTAGTAGGGGCCAAGCAGATAAGCAAGTTTGTTCGAAAGAACTTGATTTGCAGGTTTGAGGTACCCCATGAGATAGTATCAGATAACGGCAGCCAGTTCAAAGGTGATTTCTTAGAATTAATTACCGAATTCAAGATTAAGCATCACAAGTCCTCCCCATACAGGCCGCAGACTAATGGAGCAGTAGAAGCAGCAAATAAGAATGTGAAAACCATTCTGAGAAAAATGGTTGAAACCTATAAGGATTGGCCTGAGAAACTCCCTTATGCTCTTTGGGGTTATCGCACTACTACAAGAACATCCACAGGGGCAACTCCATTCTCTTTAGTGTATGGGACTAAAGCAGTGCTACCCATTGAGCTAGAGGTCAAATCCTTGAGAGTGATATTAGAAGCTAAGATTTCGGAAAATGAGTGGGCCCAGAAAAGATATGAAGAACTAGCTTTGATTGATGAGAAGAGGATGCGAGCCTTGTATCATATGCAGGCTTATCAAAGGAAGATAGCAAGAGCCTTTAATAAGAAGGTGAAGCCAAGAAAGATCAAAGAGGGAGACATGGTCTTGAAATAAGCTCGGCCCATCCCTTTTGATCCAAGAGGAAAGTTTAAGCCAAACTGGGATGGTCCATACATAGTCAAAAAGATCTTGTCAGGAGGTGCTGTAAGAATATCAGACCTGGATGGGAATGAATTTCAAGAACCAGTCAACTTAGACAAGCTCAAACGGTACTTTGTGTGAGATAGGTCCGCTAGGCTGTAAACTTACAAAAGACGGTCTAGGCAAAAGTAAGGGTCAAAGAAAAAAAAAAGAAAAGAAAAAAAAAATGCTAGATTGAAGACCTGCAAAAGTCAGTCTAGGCAAAAGGAGAGATGAGAGAAGATTTGGATGGAAAACCTAAAAAGGCCATTCGACAGGTTATAAAGCTTATTTCTAACTTTGAAAGGTTAGAAATTTAGCAAAACTAAATGTAAGAGGGAGTAATGGTGTACCTGAATAAATAAAGAAATTTTTATTGCATTGACTAGGAATGGGTTTTATTTAATTATGATCGTGAATGTTTGTGTCTTGAGGGATACATCAAATGATTAAGTAATTGAACTGCATTGTTTTGATTTAATCTATGTCTTCTGAGCATGACAAGATAGATGCTTGATATGAATGTCCTGGTAATTGTCTAATTTCAAAAAAAAAAAAAAACGAAAAAAAAAAGGAGCTTGCTAGGTGGAAAACCCGGAAGGGCCACTTAGGCAAAAGTTAGAGCAAGCCCGCTGAGATGAAAATCCGAAAGGACATTTCAGGCAAAAGTTAGGGCACAAAGAATGGAGTTCATGGAAGAGAAATGAGTCAAGGCAGAAACCATGGGGGGAGAGAAGAAAAAGAAAAATCAGAGAGAAATTGTATTGTGACCTTAAGGAAGTCTTTTTTGGTGAACAATTCTTCTAAAAAACTTAGAGGCTAAAAGAAAGTTTTTGTAAAAAGAGGTCCCTCAGAGGACTCAGTTTTTTTAGAATCTCTAGCAAAATCAGCATGCCCATGATAGGAAGTAGCATACAAGAAGCACAAAAATCACAAAAAGAGTTATGAGACCTAGTCATCCTAATTTTTCAAATCATGAATTAGATATTTTTTGGTAAGTCCTTAGACGTTGTTTAGGGCGCATGACATAGTTGTGTAAGGCATAGAAGAAAATGCATCAACATGTCACTGTGGGTGTGTAAGGCGAGAATAACATGCATCACCACGCTTTTAATTGTCGAACTACGAGGGGGTCTGATTCTTCCTGAGGATACCGAGGGGGATACGTAGGTAGTTTAGGACCGCGGTCCTAAATACGAACCCACAACATATCAAGACAGATATTTTTTGGTAAGTCCTTAGACGTTGTTTAAGGCAAATGGCATAGTTGTGTAAGGCGAGAAGAACACGCATCAACATGTCACTGTAGGTGTGTAAGGCGTAGAAGAACATGCATCACCACGCTTTTAAGTGTCGAACTACGAGTGGGTCCGATTCTTCCTCGGGATAATGAGGGGATACGTAGGTAGTTTAGGATCTGCGGTCCTAAATACGAATCCACAACATTTCAAATCACACAATTGCCATTGTCATGAGACCATAACTAGTCTCATGACACAGAGTGTATCGGCGAGCAAGATGCACTCAATTTTCACATGACACAGTTATCACTGTTATGAGACCGTAGCTAGTCTCATGACGCAGAGTGTATCGACAGAGCAAGATACACTCATTTTTCACATGACACAGTTATTACTGTTATGAGACCGTAGCTAGTCTCATAATATAGAGTATGTCGACCGAGCAAGATATACTTGATCCTCATAGCCAATGTTTCATAGTTATTAAAAATTCGAGTTTCACTTTGACGAAACTTGAGCAATGCTTTCGCATTGATTTCAACTTTCGCCAAAGTGGGGGGCAAACTGTAGACCCTTATTTTGTGATGAGTATGTGCATTGAGGCCGTGGGAAACCCGATGATGAAAAATTATATGACTGTAAGATGTAATTGGAGGCATTGAGCTGAATTATTAATTTCGTGGCATGATCTTGAAAAAATAAAAATAATAATAAAGTTTTGGGAAAATTAATTTAATTAAATTTAAATAAAATTTTATTTTGTTTAAATTTAATATGGGTAGTTTTTTAAATGGATCTAATTAAGTTTAATTGGGCTCCATGGGCCTAAGAAAGCCTAGTTAGAAATTTTAAATGGGACCCATTTAATTATTTTCTAAAAATTAAAATAACGAAATATCTCTCTCCTCCTTGGCCCCACTCTCTTCCTCACTCCCTATTGGTGCTTTCCATTTTTTCCTGTCTTCCTATTGGTTGAAACACCTCACCCATATCCCAGTCTTATTCGAATTCTGCAATCACAGTTGTTTAAGTCATCTAAACTTTATCACCCTAAGACTCCAAATCCTACCACACCTCTTCCTCATTCCCTATTGGTGCCTTCCATTTTTTTTTCTGTCTTCCTATTGGTTGAAACACCTCACCCATATCACAGTCTTATTCGAATTCTGCAATTGTAGTTGTTCAAGTCATCTAAACTTTATCATCCTAAGACTCCAAACCCTATCACACCTCTTTCCCAAAACCCTATAAATACCCTACTAGAGAAGAGAAGAAGAATGATGAAAGGAAAGAGGAAGAGAAAATTCAGAGCTACAGGAAATTTGGAGATATTCAAGACTCTTTGAGTTTTTCCTTATTTTTTCTTTTCTTCAAGAAGATTTTCATACAAGATTTCTGAAAGGTCAGTTTTTTTTGTTTTCTTTTCAAGATTCAAGATCTATGCCACACAATATTTTAATTCTATGCTCTTTGTCTTCAATTTATTTTATATGTTCATATGGATCATGTAATCATGTTTAATTTGAGGGGATACACAACTCTGCACATGTTTAGTTTCTGTCTCTTTATTTCTTTTATTTTCTTTAGTTTCTTTATTTTTTATTACAAACAAAATTGGTAAGTAGCCCTAAGGTAAGTACCAAAGAGGGCATTTGTGTGGAGCTTATATGGAGCTAAACGGGAGTAAGCCAGGGATATCATTACCATACTAGAAGAGAAGACCCTTTTTTAAGGGTAGCTTGCCCCAATGGCAACTGCATTTATCAATAAGTAAGTAGCTTTAAACTTCTCGAATAACCATTGGTATGAAATTGTAGTAATAATAGAACTTTCATTTGGTAAATTAAAATTAACTTTATTTTTAATTTAATTGACTTTTGCATGTAATTAATTTAAATAAATACTTTGTAAATTAAAATTAATCTTGTTTGTAAATTAAACTAACATTGGCATGTAAAATAAATTTAACTTAATACTTGGTAATTGTAAAATAAATTTGCATGTTAGAAATCTTTTTTAGGTTGTGATTGTTTGGGACTTATGTGATATTAGAATAAATTACACATGTACATAATTAACTTAGTTTAATTATCCTTAGGGTAACTTGGTGAAAATTAATTAATTAGGTTAAATAGAAACATAGGATTATTTGAAATTGAATTTGTTTGTAAATTAAATTCCCAATAATAAATTAATTTTAGTCATCTGGTAAATATCATTTAAATAATTAGCAACCCCATAGATTGGAATTACTTGTGCATGAAAATTGTGTGTAAACAACAACCCTTTTTGTGAATTACTTGCGTGTGTAGGATTAGAATTGCATTTTTTAGGATAAAGTTTAATAAAGGAATAATAAACAAGACTTCTAGAAACATTAGTAGAGGACTGGCACTCGAATTAACGAGGTTAGACCAGGCGTAAGGGGTGCCTAACACCTTCCCCTTACGTACCCACTATCCCGAACCTAGACATTGGGCTATGGTAATGACGGTTGTGGAAACTCTGCAAGGAGTAAGTTGCCATCCATGACCCTCGGAAGAAACACTGAATATGTCCCGGTTATTACCCGGGTGGCGACTCCTGTCTATCTATGCCTTCGTGGCATAAATCCTTAGTACCGTGGTAGTGTTATGGGAAGACGGTACTTACCAGTGGTTTGATTCTATTAGGATTGTATGAAGTGCATGTCTAGGAAATGCTGTCTAAGGAGGTGGTACTTAAGTGAGACCATTGTGACTCCACCATCTTTCCTGGGCATTACCTGGTGCATTTTATATAATTCTAATGGATGATATTTCGCCTCACGCCCCCACCTCCTACACTCACACCTCCCAACCCACCATTAAAAAATGTAGTGTTATTTGGGGAACGAAATGATGATATGGAAGAAAATCCTCATTCATACCCAATAAAAAATATGAAAAGAAATCTTGAGCCTCACAATTGGCATGTGATAAGATGCACCTTCTGTTTTCCTTTTAATTTTTGTTGGAGTGGCCCACACTTTTCTTTTAACCTTAAACCATCATAATGTAAACTTGTAGTGTATGAGTAGGGCGATTGAATGCATTACTTCCAACAAAAATTATTGCAGTAGGGTTTGGACTATATAGTATACTATTTTTTTTTTGAAATACTATATATATATATATATATATATATATATATATATATATATATATATATATATATATTAACTTTCTTCTTGGACCTACCAAAAACTACTCATTATCCACATGTATAAGGGAGGCATCACCTTCTACCCAATTGGAACAAAAATTGATCTCAGTAAAGCTACCAATTGGGGCAGAAAATGCCTTGGTGCCCATTGCCCTCTTAATTAATTTTATTATTTTTTATGATAAGATTGAGAATTAATTAGGCCATATTATGAAAGGCCCCCATAAAGGAACCTCTCAAAAGCCACTTTGCATTCATTTAGCCAAATTTGCAGAAAAAGTGGACAAATTGGTTTTGTGTCAATTCTACAAATGTTAATTTGTGACAAGTTGATAAGCGTCAATGTATTGCACACATGCTTACAAGGTCACTATAGGATATGGTAGTCTAAATGGGTCATTTTTATTGCACACATGCTCTTCACTTTTGTCATTGTCCCTAACCAACTACCATATTTAACCAAAATCTTCAACTAACATGATTTGGTTATTATATAAATTAAGAAAAAAAAAGAATTTAATAGAAATTTTGATATCTTATTATACTTTTCTCCTTTTAATAGTCAATATTCAAATCCAAATTCAATTTGGCTTTGTATCAAAGATTTTTCCAACCCCAAAATAAAGGAAAACATGAACTCCTATTTTGTTAATTTTGCCTTGGAAATGTCTTAATTTTAATTTAACCCATTGATACAAAAATAGCATATTATTACTAATGAAATTAAAAAAAAATCATTTTTCATATATATATTTTATATCTTTCTCCTTTCCCTTTACTTCTCTTCATTCAAGAAGTAGATTTCATAGTATATTTTTATTTTCATAAATAAGTAAAAAAAGTAATAAAAAAAAGAAAGGAAATGGCTCTTATTTATTTCTTTTTAATATGCTTTTATTAATATTTAAATTTAAAAATTTATAATTTTAATAGAGACAACTCTGAAATGACTGGGATAAAACTTATTAGAATATGTATTCTTGTATTTTATTTCCATTGGAATGAAATTTTTGAACATGAAAGAAAATTAATTAAAAAAATTTTTTATGAATTTTTTTCTTTAATTCTTAATTCTAATTTAAGATTTTCTTTCAAGACTATTTGAAGTTTCTCTAATCACTATTCAGGATAGGCACGACCGACTCTGGGGTATGGCTATGGACGGTGCAATCAAGCCAAAATAGTGAAAATATATGAATTTATATTATTAGACAGGAAAGGCCCACAATAATTAACTGTTTTCTTTTATCCACTCACAAGATAATGCACTAAGACTAGATTATTTTAACTTATCGGATTAGTCCCTATGAATACGTAGAGCTGGCAAATTATTATTACGTCCCTATAAATATTAGACTTTGTTTGCATACTCAAATTGGCATTTATATTATTGAAATAAAAGAATGGAGGTGAATGAATTGATTAGAATTAAGAGTCCATAAAGGCTGAAAATTTATCTTATTTGAAGCTAGATCAATTATTTCTAAAAGTCTCTTTATATTTGATGTCTTTTTTAGGTGTGAGATTCTTAACGGTCTCTCTTAAATATCATTAAGGACATTTAGTTGACTTGACACTTGAAATTTCAAATCATTCTCCTGAAACATGAACTTTTAAAATGTGGTAATAACAATAAAAAATTAAAAATGAATTGGGGATCAATCTATTTTGATATCATATTGCCGAATTAAAATACATTGAAAATGCAATGTGTCACGACCCAACCTATGGGCCGGACCAGCACTAGGACCTGAACCAGCCTAAAGCCCCTGAGGTCCGTAGTAAGCTTAACTATTCCTTAACCCAACTCTAAGGCCCATTGGGCCCAATTTCAAGAATTCAACCGGACAGAGTCCGGCCATAAAGTGGACCTTTCAACGGGGAGTTTTTGACTAACTCGACCTGTAAACACGATATATAATCAATTGGGGAGCTCAGCTCACCCTCCACATACTCAATGTCATAAAAATAAATGGGAGCTTAGCTCCCTCATCCAGTCCATCAAACATGCACATAATAATACGTTTACAGGTCCAACATGATAATTATATTACAGACCCAAATCAAATAAATATTTCTAACACATGTGAAAATTCTAGGAGTTAATAAAATTACACAAACATTAATAAATAACCTGCGAAGGAGAAAAGTAGGTTAACCACAACAAAATCCTCCTGTAGCATGAAAAATAATGAACAGGAGTGAGCGTTCGACTCAGAGAGTAAAATATCAATTTTAACCATAATCTCTATAACTATCTAAAGCTAATGCACCCTGTAGAGTGAAATGCAACATCAACAATATTTTCACATCATAACAGCAAAAAGGTAATTTGGAGCACTTACACACCCGATAATGTCAAACAATACATATATGGGAGCTGATCCCCTATACAGCTCTCTTATTCCAACCTATGCCAGCGAAGAACTCAGCTCGGACTTCCACTTAATAAACCAAATCGGGGTCCCAGTGAAGAACTCAAGCCGTGTCTACACCGAAGGATCGGGTCCCAGCGAAGATCTCAAGCCATGTCTACCCATCCTATCCATAGCCAACACCACATCACACGCACGCCAACGCACGCACACTGCTCCAAATTACCACAACAACATCCATGGCACTTTAACAGTTGTGAATGCAACAAAAAACATGCCTAGAGTTTAACTACATAGATATATACATATAAGTGATGCATGGGCATGCTTGAACATATAATAATATTGAAATTACAATTAAAATTAATATTTTACTCACAGACTTGACAACAGTCACTGTGGCGGCTGGGCGGAGGAAGAAGGTTGTCTCGGCTCACTTAACAATTATATTATAATTATTTAATACAATTGACTCAATACAAACCAAGAAAAGACGAAATACGTCCTAAGTCGTGCCGAAAATCCGGCAGAGTCTCCCCTATACCTAGGACCTACCCAACCTGCAAAAGGGCTCAAAACGCACTTCTATATTCACAAATCATACACTCACAACTCAATCACATCATACAGCCCCTCCTGGGCCCATCCAAACAATCATCAATCACAATATATAAATTTACAGTTTAGTCCTTATAATTGATCATTTTTGCAAAAACTATCCAAATAAGCTCTAAAAATTCTAAAACTTTGCCCCGCGGTCCTTAGCAATATTACTAGACTAATGCAAAAAGAATCATAATTTTCTGAGCTACCACGAATATTTTATAGATTTTTAATCCCATTTAAGCACTAGAAAATTATGAAAAAGTAAGGTTCGGGTTTACCTATGCCGATTCCGATCTCGGGAACGCGCTCGAGGCGTCTGACAACAGTGGGGTAGCCAAAATCTCGATCCAATTCCAAGACTTTTTCGGTAGCTGGTCTGTCTGGTCGGAAATTCATAAACCCGGACAACTGTCGAATTTCTGAGAATTGAAGGTACCTACACGAAGCCCACAACACAGGAGTTAGTATAAAATTTTTTACAGAATTTTCTAATCTCATTTAATGCTCGGAAAAATACTACGAAATTCCGTGGGACCCATCGAAAAACGGTGTCATAAAATTTTGAAATTTATATTGCCGCGAAGCTCTCGACGAGTGGAGAGCTCTAGTACTCTCGGTTTTCTCGTAGGGTTCACGGTTTGCGAGAAATCTAGCCCAAAAGTCAAAATAGACTAAAATTTCCCGGACAAAAATTGGACAAACCGCTGGATGGATTTTGGTGTTCTTGGTGTCTATGGAAAGCTCTCAAGGTGTAGATGTTGTTTGACACAAGACCCGGCCCAATCGGTGGCCGGATTTCGTGCTGGGAAGCAGAAACGGAGCGCGCGTGCAGAGGGAGCTTCGCGAGTCGTTTCCGGCAGCTTGGAAGGCCGGCCGGCGGTGGGGAGGCGTCGGGGCTGTGCGCCTGCAAGGTGGGGAGGCTGGGAAGGCGGCGGCGTGGCCTGGGGGTGAGGGAGGAGAGAGAAAACGGGAGAGAGAGGAGGAGGGACGGGATGCGCGGGGAAGGGAAGAAAAAAAGAAGAATGCCGATTCGATTCGATTGGTCCGATCTGATCTGGTTCGATTCAGCCAGTCCAATTCAAGATACAAAATTTTGAATTTTTACTCTGCCTTAGGACAAAAAACGAGGCCCAAAAATTCTGAAAAAATTCTAGAAAACTCAGAAAAATTCGTAAACTCCAAATATATTTTTAGTTTTGCCACGTGGTCTTTAAATTAATTTTTAAAAATCATCAAAGTTTTATATTTTCGGGAAATAAAACCTGATTTCGAAAATTCGAAAAATTTTAAATAATTTCCTAAAATTTATATAAAATAAAAATATTAATATCATTCACAAAATAATATATTTAAAATTTGGGGTGTTACATTCTTCCCCCCTTACAGAAAATTCGTCCTCGAATTTTTACACAAGGCAGAATAAAGTACAGAATTACATATTGAATAGATAAGGGTACTTGCTACGCATGTTCGATTCAAGATACAAAATTTTGAATTTTTACTCTGCCTTAGGACTGAAAACGAGGCCCAAAAATTCTGAAAAAATTCTAGAAAACTCAGAAAAATTCGTAAACTCCAAATATATTTTTAGTTTTGCCACGTGGTTTTTAAATTAATTTTTAAAAATCATCAAAGTTTTATATTTTCGGAAAATAAAACCTGATTTCGAAAATCCGAAAAATTTTAAATAATTTCCTAAAATTTAAATAAAATAAAAATATTAATATCATTCACAAAATAATATATTTAAAATTTGGGGTGTTACATTCTTCCCCCCTTACAGAAAATTCGTCCTCGAATTTTTACACAAGGCAGAATAAAGTACAGAATTACACATTGAATAGATAAGGGTACTTGCTACGCATGTCCCGCTCTGACTCCCAAATGCACTCTTCCACTGACTGGCTCCTCCACAAAACCTTAACCGTAGGGATCTGTTTTGATCTTAACTGCCTCACTTGATAGTCCACTATGGCTACAGGTTGCTCCTCAAACGTCAAGTTTTCTTTCAGCTCTACTACATCCGGCTGTAGTACATGAGAAGGATCAAGAATGTATTTCCTGAGCATGGAGATGTGAAATACAGAATGAACATGAGAAAGGTTGAGTGGTAACTCCAATCGGTAGGCAACTGCTCTAACTCTATCCGTAACCTCAAAAGGTCCAATATACCGAGGTGCCAACTTGTCATTCTTTCCAAATCTCATGACTCCTTTAATCGGAGAAACTTTCAGGAATATGTAGTCGCCTACTGCAAACTCTACATCCCTCCGTCTGGGGTCTGCATAACTCTTCTGCCTACTGAAAGCTGTTTTCAATCGTTCCCTGATTAAAGGAATTATCTCTGAAGTGTACTGCACTAGGTCTACATCATGCACCTTCGCTTCTCCCATTTCCGTCCAACACAGAGGAGACCTACACTTTCTTCCATATAGTGCCTCATAGGGTGCCATCCCTATGCTGGAATGGTAACTGTTGTTGTAGGCAAACTCCACCAAAGGTAGCTGATTATCCCATTGACCTCAAAATCCAAAACACTCATGCGAAGCATGTCTTCCAGTGTTTGGATTATCCTTTCGGACTGTCTGTCCGCCTGAGGGTGGAAAGCAGTACTAAAGTTCAACTGTGTGCCAAGTGCCTCCTGCAACTTTCTCCAAAATCGAGAAGTGAAGTGGGGCTATCTGTCAGATATTATGGAAGTCGAAACTCCATGCAATTTGACTATTTCTCGAATATAGAGTCGGGCGTACTGTGCAACAGAATATGTGATCTTCACAGGCAAGAAATGAGCTGATTTAGTTAGGCGGTCTACAATTACCCATATCGAATCACATCCTCGGATGGTACGAGGCAACCCAGTCACAAAATCCATAGTAATCATTTCCCACTTCCATTCTGGGATAGGGAGCTCTTGCAGCTTCCCTGACGGCCTCTGGTGTTCAAACTTCACCTTCTGACAAGTCAAGCACTTGGACACAAAGTCTGCTATGTCTCTCTTCATGCCATTCCACCAATAGCTATCTTTCACATCATGGTACATCTTGGTAGAGCCTGGGTGGACATTATACAGTGTATAGTGTGCCTCTTGCATGATTTCATTTCTGAGATTGTCCACATCGGGCACACATATCCTTGAACTTTGTATAAGGGCGCCATCATTGGCAAATTCAACCTCACCACCTTCACCCTGTTGTACTCTTTCTATGATCTTCATCAATTGTTGGTCTCTGTGCTGGGAAACTCTAACTCTGTCTCGCAAGTCTGGCCTCACTGAAAAATGAGCCAACAATACCCCCTCATCTGAAAGATATAGGATTAAACCTTGATCCATCAACTCATGTACTTCCTGAATCAATGGTCTCTTTTCCGCTGATATGTGCGCCAAGCTGCCAGAAGATTTTCTGCTCAAAGCATCTGCTACTACATTGGCCTTCCTAGGGTGGTACTGGATGGTGTAATCATAGTCCTTCAGAAGCTCCATCCATCTCCTCTGTCTCAAGTTTAAATCCCTCTGTTGGAAGATGTACTTCAAACTCTTGTGGTCGGTGTATATCTCGCACACTTCACCATACAGGTAGTGTAACACCCTCCCTGTAGCAACTCTGTACATTCTACTGTTCCAGTGACCAGTGTCGGTCTGGACAGCTAGAACGTCTAGAAAAATATTTAAACTAAAGTGAGGAACCATAATTAACTCAAATATTAATAAGAAAAATTTAGGAAAAATTTTAGAAATAAAATACAACCAAGTTAAATGAGCCGGTACCCTAGTGATGGGTAACCTAGTGGGAAGTTACAGTTCTCGTAACTAGGAGCCCTAGACCCAGGGGAAAATTTATAAAATAATTTTTGAGACTCCAGAGAAGGGTCATTGAGGGTTCTATGGCATTAGAATACCAAGAAAATGCTTAGAAAAAAATTTCAATCGGTATAGACGATTTTGGCTCAATAAGCCAAACGGAGGGCATTTTGGTTATTTCGTCTCCAGAGATGATTTTTGGCCAACTTGTCCAGTTAAGTAAATAATTATTATGACATAAAATGTGAATAAATATTGCTAAAAATTAAATTGAAAATGAGTAGAGAAGAAAGGAAAAGAAAATGAAAGAAAATACCTAATAATGACATCATATGATGTCATTAAAAACCTATCCACCAATCACAATTAAGTACCACTTAAATTAACCTATTAAAGAGGATAATTGAGACAAAAAAAAAAAAACAAAAGTCATATGCTCTTCCTCACCCAAACCAAGCGTCACTCTCTCTCCCAAACCCATTCCTCCATGGAAGCTTAATGGAAGCTTGAGACAACCCACCAAATCACCTTGAAACCACAACCTTGCTTCACTAAAAATTGATTTTGCAACTTGAACAACCTCTAGCCAGCAAAAAGAAGGAGGAAGAAGGGAGTTTTGGAGACTTGGAAAAGTTAGCAAAAGAGGTTAGTGCCCAATTTATTCTCTCTCTCACTCAATTCATGCTTAAGGACATGATATAAGTTGAAATTGTAAGTTTAATGCATAAATTGAACTTTGAGAACTTGGAGACTTGAACAAAATTAGGGTTTGCTCATGAAATGGTATATGAACATTATAATGGTCAATTAGTGACCATTTGAATGTGTGTGAGGAGGAAAGAAAGTGAGTTGAGGCTTGGCATTTGTGTATGGGTGAGCTGCCTTGGCTGACCTGCAGGACTGAGCATGAGTCCAGCAGATTTGGATAGCTATAAATGGAGTTGTAGAGGTTCAATTAGTGTAAGGCTAATTGGACATGAAACTAGACACATAATGGCACAACTTTGGTGAAGAAACCCTGCCCAGAAAACCAAACCAAATTGGCCTAAAAATTGCCCTAATCCGGGTGACCTGCAGTCTACCTGGGCAAAATGATCAAATGAACAGTGTTTATTTATTTGGTCATAACTCAGTGTAGAAAGGTCCAATTGACATGAAATTTTACCAAATGAAAGCTGAGACATATACCTACAACTTTCATGAAGAACACAAATCCAAATTCTGACCATAACTTAGTCAAATTGTCAACCAAACTTAGGTTACCAAATCTGGCAGAACCAGTTTTGCCCAGAATTTTGGATACTATCCAATCCGGCCAGTTATGGTGTTTAGGCCATAACTTGAGCTACAGAACTCCAAATAGAGTGATTCAAAAAAGGAAATGTAACTAGACAAAATAAGGAACAACTTTCATGAAGACAACTTTGCTAAATTCCTACTGTATAAATGACCAATGGAACAGTAAACATAAGGCTTGAAATCTGAAAATTGTGAATAATTAACACTAAGCTTAGAAATGGTATTGGCAACCAATACCAATAATTTTAGAATGCAAAATGTGGTATGTTAGGAATATCAGCCAATGTACCTATTGTCTATGCAAAAGTCAACATTTTAGTTGACTAATGAAATGAATAGTAACACTTAAACTTCAATTTCAAGAATTGTGAAATTTAAAAGTGTAACATGCCTTAGTACACCTAGCAAGATTGGTTTGGATAGGTTGGCATGCCAATAGGGTTCAGTTAGCAGTACTGCACATGGCATTATGCCATTCTGTGATTTTATGGCTTTTAGCCATTCTGACATTATGTTAATACTTGGCCTTGTGCCTAATTTTTATTATAGCTTATTAGCTGTTCTGTTGCACACCGAGAGATACATATGTGATCGATGGTGTGACGGCCCGAGGTACTAGATACCCATTGCCAGTTTACCCGTTTATCTAGTCCAATCATCCAGTATAGGTTACTTGGGCAACCAAAAATGAAAGTAAATAAATTTAATGAAATTATGAATATAACAAGTACAAAATAAATAAGATTACCAATCATGATAAAAAAAAAAAATTTGTCTGCATAAGACGTCAGGACATGCACTTCATATTTATTTTCTATTATTTCTTTTTTATTTTATTATTGGCACCACTAAGCATTATTGCTTAGCGCATTGCTTTTTTCCACGCGTAGGTTCTGGAGAGACCGATCGAGAGCCCAGTAGACCACAGACTGGGTGAGATCTTCTGTAGCTCTGCATAGTATCCGTGTCACCTCACCGACATCAGTGCATTGGTAGGACACTAGGTTTCATTTTGGGTATTTTGTAATTAACTTTTATTTTATCATGTGAAATTGAGACTCATGTAATGTATTTTGTTATCAATGTAAATAGTGGAAATTATGTTTATGAATGAAAAGGTGAATATTTATTTATGACTTTTATATGAATTTCATATGAAATGAATGAATGAGAATGGGAGTATATATGAGAAATATTGGGATTTTGTTGATGAAATGGAGTTTGGGATTGATTGAAAAATTTTGGAAGTGTTTTTCACAGGTTCCGAAGAACTGTTTTCTCCATTTTTAGCCGATACTCTGCCGGATTTTCTATAAAATTTGCGGAACCTCAAATAAATTTATGATTTCAATATATGACTTCAATCAATGATATATCACGAATTACACTTCATAACTATGATAAAAATAAATTAAGGAAGAATAAAAATGATTGAGATAAAATAGAGTGTTCCGGTACACTGTGTGACATATCTTACTTGGCTATACTGTAGACGGGTAAGGGGTGTCACATTTAGTGGTATCAGAGCACGGTTTAGGCGTTTCTGGGCCTAGATCGAGTCCATATCATGCATTGCATTTATAAGAGTCGAGGTGACACTAATGCAGATATGTTTGTCTTTGTTATTTTGAATAGGATATGGACCCTACATCATAGAGGGCAGTTGAGGAGGAACTGGAGAGTCATGCTCTACTTGCAGCAGCTGAGACTGGGGGTAGGGGAGAACCTGCTCCGCCAGCTCAAGCAGAGCCTGCTCAGCCTCCACAGGCCATGTTCCAGCAAATGGCTGAATTCTTCAGACAAATGGCTGTGGTAATGCCACCACCACCACCACCTCCACAACAGAAATCACACCTGGAAAGAATGAGAAAATTTGGAGCAGTGGATTTCTTTGGCAAGAGAGAAGATGATTTTGTTGCAGCTGAAAATTGGCTGAACAGAACAGGAAGGGTTTTAAAACAACTCCACTGCACTCCAGAGCAAAATCTAGAAGCTGTTGTATCTCTATTGCAAGATAATGCATATGAATGGTGGGATACGGTGTCCAGTGAAGTACAGCCATAAGTAATAACTTTGGACTTCTTCCTCTCAGAATTCAAGAAGAAATATGTGAGTAGTGTATACTTGAAAGAGAGAAGAAGAGAGTTCATTAACCTGAGGCAGAGACAGCTGACAGTGGCAGAGTATGAAAAGGAATTTGTCAGACTAAGCTGCTATGGAAGGGAGATAGTCTCTAATGAAGCCGAAAAGTGTAAGAGATTTGAAGAGGGATTAAATGACAACATAAAGATCATGATCACTGCCTTGGGAATCACAGATTTCACCAAGTTAGTGGAAGCTGCAATAAAAGTTGAAAAAGTAAGAATAAGTGAGCAAATCAGAAGAGAGAGACAGCAAAAGAGGGGCCCGGGTCAGTCTAGCTCATCTCCTGCACCAGGAAAGAAGTTCAAAGGTCCACCTGTACAGAGTTCAGGTCAACCACAAGGTCAGGGTCAGTCCCAAGGACCCAGGCCACAGTTCACCCCTAAGAGAGGTCAGTCCACACCATCAGTGGGTAGCTCTCCAGGGACGGGGTTCAGGGGACCAACCCCAGCATCTTCTGCATGTCTGCATTGCCTGAAATGGCATAAGGGGGAGTGTTGGAGAGTGACTGGTGCCTGCTTAAGGTGTGGGTCGACAGAGCATCAGTTGAGGAATTGTCCACGCAGAATCGCATACTGTTCCAACACAAGCATGCACTGCTCCGCACCACAAAGGGGTAGAAAACTGCAACTGAGGTAGTGGAACCATCACGCAGGCTGCATTCGAGCCCAGAGAGGCCTGAGGGCAGACCACCTGCCAGAGCCTATGCCATGAGAGCTCAAGAGGAGCAAGATGCCCCGGACATCATCAGGGGTACGTTCTCCCTCTACAATACATTTGTGCATGCATTGGTAGATCCAGGATCCACTCATTCATACATCTGCATCAACCTACCTATAGAAAAGGGGATACTAGTAGGGAAGAGTGACCAAGACATCCTAGTCACTAATCCATTGGGCCACAGTGTAGTGGTGAACAAAGTGTACAAAGGTTGCCCGTTAAGGATTCAGGGGTATGAATTCTTGGCAGACCTGATTGAGTTGCCTTTCCATGAGTTTGACGTGATTTTGGGAATGGACTGGTTGTCATGTCATCAGGCAATAGTTGATTGTAAACTGAAGAGGATTTCTTTGAAAACTCCTGAGGGTAATGAGATCACAGTTGTGGGGGAAAGGACAGATTCCTTGTCCAATGTCATCTCAGCCACAGTTGCAAAAAAACTGATGAGAAAAGGCTGTGAAGCCTACCTAGCACATGTGGTGGATACTAGGCAGGCTAAGCCAGATCTGTGTGACATACCCATAGTAAAAGACTTCCCAGATGTGTTCCCTGAAGAATTTCCTGGTTTGCCACCAGAAAGGGAAGTTGAATTTGCTATTGAGATACTGCCAGGTACAACACCAATCTCTATTGCTCCTTATAGGATGGTGCCCACAGAATTGAAGGAACTGAAAATCCAGTTACAGGAGTTATTGGATAAGGGGTTTATACGCCCCAGCGTGTCACCATGGGGAGCTCCAGTGCTGTTTGTGAAGAAGAAGGATGGGACTTTGAGGTTATGCATTGATTACCGGCAGTTGAATAAAGTGACAGTGAAGAATAAGTATCCATTGCCTAGAATTGATGATCTGTTTGATCAATTGAAGGGAGCAGGAGTATTTTCAAAAATTGATCTCAGATCAGGGTATCATCAGTTGAGGGTGAAGGATGCAAATGTGCCAAAGACTGTATTCAGGACCCGGTATGGGCATTATGAGTTTCTGGTGATGCCCTTTGGCCTAACAAATGCACCAGCGGCATTCATGGACCTTATGAACCTTATCTTCCATCCATACCTAGATCGGTTCGTAGTGGTCTTTATTGATGGTATTTTGGTGTATTCCAAGACCAGGGAAGAACATAAAGAACATTTGAGGATTGTTCTACAAACACTGAGAGAAAAGAAGCTGTATTCTAAGTTATCAAAGTGTGACTTCTGATTAAATGAAATTGCATTCCTTGGACACATAGTGTCAGCTGATGGGATTAGAGTGGATCCCAAGAAAATAGAAGCAGTGATGGAATGGAAGCTTCCCAAAAATACAACTGAGGTCAGAAGTTTCTTGGGGCCAGCTAGGTATTACAGAAGATTTGTGAAGGGATTTTCATTAATAGCTGCTCCAATGACCAAGTTATTGCATAAGAATGTAAAATTTGGCTGGAACGACAAGTGCCAAGCCAGTTTTGAGAGGCTAAAGGCTATGTTGACAGAAGCACCAGTGTTAACACAGCTAGTGTCGGGGAAAGACTTTGTGGTCTACAGTGATGCCTTACATAATGGGCTAGGGTGTGTATTGATGCAAGAGGGGAAAGTGGTCGCCTATGCTTCCAGGCAACTAAGGCCACATGAACAGAATTACCCTACCCATGATCTAGAACTTGCAGCAATTATCTTTGCACTGAAGATATGGAGGCACTACTTGTATGGTGAAAAATGCTACATTTACACAGACCACAAAAGTCTGAAATACTTGCAAACCCAGAAGGAGCTCAACCTTATACAGAGGCGATGGATTGAGTTCCTGAAGGACTATGAATGTGTAATTGACTATCATCCTGGGAAGGCAAATATAGTTGCTGATGTTTTGAGTAGAAAATTTATCACAGCATTGAGATCATTGAATGCCCATTTATCCTTGGCTCGAGATGGAGCTATTTTGGCTGAGTTGCAAGTGAGGCCAAACCTGTTATAGCAGATTTTATATGGGTAAAAGGTAGATGAGAAATTAATGACTATCGTGAGTAAAATCTTAGAGGGAAAAGCAACTGCCTATGAGGTGAAAGCAGATGGGTGTCTGTACTACAAAGGAAGAGTATGTGTACCAGATAATGGGGAATTGAAAGTCAGTATCCTAAAAAAGGCACACACTAGTGTTTATGCCATGCACCCAGGAAGTACAAAAATGTATCATGATCTAAAGCTTTAGTATTGGTGGCCTGGTATGAAGAAGGACATAGCTGACTATGTGACTAAATGCTTGACATGTCAGCAAGTCAAGGCAGAACATCAATTTCCATCGGGTTTGCTACAGCCTATATGCATACCTGAATGGAAATGGGATCGGGTCACCATGGATTTTGTAAGTGGTCTACCTCTCAGCCAGAAGAAGCATGATGCAGTATGGGTGATAGTAAATAGATTGACGAAGTCAGCACACTTTCTGCCAGTTAGAACTGACTACTCACTGGAGAAGTTAGCAGAATTGTATATCAGTGAGATAGTTAGACTGCACGGAATTTCACTTTCCATCATATCTGATCGAGACCCAGGGTTTACATCGAGATTTTGGAAGAAGTTGCATGAATCCTTGGGTACACAACTCCACTTCAAAGATGACTTTCCATCCTCAAAGTGATGGGCAATTAGAAAGAGTAATCCAGGTAAACAATTAAAACTAATTGAACTAATACAAATATTGAACTGAAATGATAATAATAACATGAAATATATGTCAGGTCCTTGAGGATATGCTGAGGAGTTGTGTCATTGAGTTTGAGGGAAGTTGGGATAGATACCTTCCACTGGTAGAATTTGCATACAACAATAGCTACCAAGCTAGCATCCAAATGGCCCCGTATGAAGCACTGTATGGGAGGAAATGTAGAACTCCAGTGTGCTGGACTGAATTGGGCGAAGATAAACTGGTAGGGCCAGACCTGGTGAAACAAACTGAGGAGAAGGTAAAGCTAATCAAAGCCAATCTGAAGGTTGCCTCAGACAGACAAAAATCCTATGCCGACCTGAAGAGAAAAGAAATAGAATATGCGGTTGGCGACAAAGTGTTCCTCAAGGTGTCACCGTGGAAGAAGGTACTGAGGTTTGGAAGAAAAGGTAAGTTAAGCCCTAGGTTCATTAGCCCATATGAAGTCATTGAACGTGTGGGTCCAGTGGCCTACAGGCTAGCTTTACCACCAGAGCTGGACAAGATCCACAATGTGTTTTGCGTATCTATGCTAAGAAGATACCGCTCAGATCCTTCACATGTCATCTCCATGGAAGAAATTGAAGTACAACCGGATTTGACATATGAAGAAGAACCCATACGGATCCTAGCTTGGGAAGTGAAAGAGTTGAGGAATAAACAGATTCCACTGGTGAAAGTGCTTTGGAGACACCACAAAATCGAAGAGGCAATTTGAGAAAGTGAAGAGACAATGAGGCAACAGTTCTCTCAACTGTCTGCATCAGGTAAATTTCAAGGATGAAATTTAAATTAGAGGGGAAGAGTTGTAACACCCTCCCTGTAGCAACTCCGTACATTCTACTGTTCCGGTGACCAGTGTTGGTCCGGACAGCTAGAACGTCCAGAAAAATATTTAAACTAAAGTGAGAAACCATAATTAACTCAAATATTAATAAGAAAATTTTAGGAAAAATTTTAGAAATAAAATACAATCAAGTTAAATGAGCCGGTACCCTAGTGATGGGTAACCTAGTGGGAAGTTGCGGTTCTCGCAACTAGGAGCCCTAGACCCAGGGGAAAATTCATAAAATAATTTTTGAGACTCCAGAGAATGGTCATTGAGGGTTCTATGGCATTAGAATGCCAAGAAAATGCTTAGAAAAAAAATTTCAATCGGTATAGACGATTTTGGCTCAATAAGCCAAACGGAGGGCATTTTGGTCATTTCGTCTTCAGAGATGATTTTTGGTCAACTTGTCCAGTTAAGTAAATAATTATTATGACATAAAATATGAATAAATATTGCTAAAAATTAAATTGAAAATGAGTAGAGAAGAAAGGAAAAGAAAATGAAAGAAAATACCTAATAATGACATCATATGATGTCATTAAAAACCTATCCACCAATCATAATTAAGTACCACTTAAATTAACCTATTAAAGAGGATAATTGAGACAAAAAAAAAAAAAAACAAAAGCCATCTGCTCTTTCTCACCCAAACCAGGCGTCACTCTCTCTCCCAAACCCATTCCTCCATGGAAGCTTAATGGAAGCTTAAGATAACCCACCAAATCACCTTGAAACCACAACCTTGCTTCACTAAAAATTGATTTTGCAACTTGAACAACCTCTAGCCAGCAAAAAGAAGAAGGAAGAAGGGATTTTTGAAGACTTGGAAAATTTAGCAAAAGAGGTTAGTGCCCAATTTATTCTCTCTCTCACTCAATTCATGTTTAAGGACATGATATAAGTTGAAATTGTAAGTTTAATGCATAAATTGAACTTTGAGAACTTGGAGACTTGAACAAAATTAGGGTTTGCTCATGAAATGGTATATGAACATTGTAATGGTCAATTAGTGACCATTTGAATGTGTGTGAGGAGGAAATAAAGTGAGTTGAGGCTTGGCATTTGTGTATGGGTGAGCTGCCTTGGCTGACCTGCAGGACTGAGCATGAGTCCAGCAGGTTTGGGTAGCTATAAATGGAGTTGTAGAGGTTCAATTGGTGCAATGCAAATTGGACATGAAACTAGACATATAATGGAACAACTTTGGTGAAGAAACCCTACCCAGAAAACCAAACCAAGTTGGCCTAAAAATTGCCCTAACCCGGGTGACCTGCAGTCTGCCTGGGCAAAATGATCAAATGAACAGTATTTATTTATTTGGTCATAAGTCAGTGTAGAAAGGTCCAATTGACATGAAATTTTACCAGAATAAAGCTGAGACATATACCTACAACTTTCATGAAGAACACAAATCCAAATTCTGACCATAACTTAGTCAAATTGCCAACCAAACTTAGGTTACCAAATCTAGCAGAACCAGTTTTGCTCAGAATTTTGGATTCTATCCAATCCGGCCAGTTATGGTGTTTAGGCCATAACTTGAGCTACAAAACTCCAAATGGAGTGATTCAAAAAAGGAAATATAACTAGACAAAATAAGGAACAACTTTCATGAAGACAACTTTGCCAAATACCTACTGTATAAATGACCAATGGAACAGTAAACATAAGGCTTGAAATCTGAAAATTGTGAATAATTAACACTAAGCTTAGAAATGGTATTGGCAACCAATACCAACCCTTTTAGAATGAAAAATGTGGTATGTTAGGAATATTAGAACCAATGTACCTATTGTCTATGCAAAAGTCAACATTTTAGTTGACTAATGAAATGAATAGTAACACTTAAACTTCAATTTCAAGAATTGTGAAATTTAAAAGTGTAACATGCCCTAGTACACCTAGCAAGATTGGTTTGGATAGGTTGGCATGCCAATAGGGTTCAGTTAGCAGTACTGCACATGGCATTATGCCATTCTGTGATTTTATAGCTTTTAGCCATTCTGACATTATGTTAATACTTGGCCTTGTGCCTAATTTTTATTATAGCTTATTAGCTATTCTGTTGCACACCGGGAGATACATATGTGACCGATGGTGTGACGGCCCGAGGTACTAGATACCCAGTACCAGTTTACCCGTTTATCCAGTCCAATCATCCAGTATAGGTTACTTGGGCAACCAAAAATGAAATTAAATAAATTTAATGAAATTATGAATATAACAAGTACAAAATAAATAAGATTACCAATCATGATAAAAAAAAAAATTTGTCTGCATAAGACGTCAGGACATGCACTTCATATTTATTTTCTATTATTTCTTTTTTATTTTATTATTGGCACCACTAAGCCTTATTGCTTAGCGCATTGCTTTTTGCCACGCGTAGGTTCTGGAGAGACCGATCAAGAGTCCAGTAGACCACAAACTGGGTGAGATCTTCTGCAGCTCTACATAGTGTCAGTGTCACCTCACCGACATCAGTGCATTGGTAGGACACTAGGTTTCATTTTGGGTATTTTGTAATTAACTTTTATTTTATCATGTGAAATTGAGACTCATGTAATGTATTTTGTTATCAATGTAAATAGTGGAAATTATGTTTATGAATGAAAAGGTGAATATTTATTTATGACTTTTATATGAATTTCATATGAAATGAATGAATAAGAATGGGAGTATATATGAGAAATATTGGGATTTTGTTGATGAAATGGAGTTTGGGATTGATTGAAAAATTTTGGAAGTGTTTTTCACAAGTTCCAAAGAACTGTTTTCTCCATTTTCAGCTGGTACTCTGCCGGATTTTCTATAAAATTTGCGGAACCTCAAATAAATTTATGATTTCAATAAATGACTTCAATCAATGATATTTCACGAATTATACTTCATAACTATGATAAAAATAAATTAAGGAAGAATAAAAATGATTGAGATAAAATAGAGTGTTCCGGTACACTGTGTGACATATCTTACTCGGCTATACTGTAGACGGGTAAGGGGTGTCACAGGTAGTGTCTCCAGATCTTTAGTGCAAAGGCTACAGCCGCCATTTCCAAATCATGGGTGGGGTAGTTCTACTCATGCCTCTTCAGCTGTCTTGAAGCATAAACCACTACTTTTCCATTCTGCATCAAAACACACCCTAAGCCAACTCTGGAGGCGTCACAGTACACGGTATATCCTTCACCACTCATCGGTAGTGTCAACACCGGGGCAGTGGTTAGACACTCCTTAAGCTTCTGGAAACTCTTCTCACAATCATCTGTCCAAATGAATGGAACATTCTTCCGAGTTAACTTAGTTAAAGGAACCGCTATCCTGGAAAAATCCTGCACAAAACGCTTATAGTAGCCAGCTAGGCCCAGAAAACTTCGCACCTTAGTGACTGTTGTAGGCCTAAGCCAATCAGTTACAGCCTCAATTTTCTTAGGATCCACTTGAATGCCTTCACTAGAAACCACGTGTCTCAAGAATGAGATGCTTTCTAGCCAAAATTCACATTTTGAAAATTTGGCATATAGCTGGTGCTCCCTCAAAGTCTGCAACACCATCCTCAAGTGCCACACGTGTTCTTCCTCGGTCCGAGAGTATACCAAAATGTCATCTATAAATACGATAACAAAATGGTCCAGGAATGGCCTAAACACCTTGTTCATTAAGTCCATGAAGGCTGCTGGTGCATTAGTGAGTTCAAAAGACATCACCAAGAACTCATAATGACCATATCTTGTCCTGAATACTATTTTGGACACATCCTCATTCCTGATTCTCAACTGATGGTAGCCTGATCGCAGGTCTATCTTGGAAAAGAATCTAGCTCCTTGGAGCTGATCAAACAGATCATCGATCCAAGGAAGTGGGTACTTGTTCTTCACAGTCACCCTGTTCAGCTGTCTATAATCAATACACAACCTCAATGACCCATCTTTCTTTCTCACGAATAGAACAGGAGCACCCCAGGGTGAAGTGCTCGGACGTATGAAACCCTTGTCCAAAAGCTCCTGTAGTTGCTCCTTTAACTCTTTCAATTCTGCTGGTGCCATCCTGTAAGGTGGCATTGATATGGGGTTTGTACCCGGCACAACATTAATGTAAAACTCTATTTACCTTCCTGGAGGCAACCCTGGAAGCTTCTCAGGGAAGACATCCATGAATTCTCTGACAACAGGAACATTTTCCATGTTGACACCTTCTACAGATGTATCTCTTACCAATGCCAAATACCCTTGACATCCAAGCCTTAATATTTTTCTAGCACTGATTGCTGACACCAAATTATATGGAGCCACGCTCCTATCACCATCAAAGCTAAACTCTTCCACATCAGATATGTGGAAATACACCTTTTTGTTCCTGCAGTCTAAAGTGACAAAATGAGTTGCCAACCAATCTATTCCCAAGATTACATCGAAATCCATTACTGGTAGAGGAACCAAATCTGCTGGGAGGATCTTTCCATCCACTACTACTGGGCTACCTGGAAAAACCATGTCTACATCTATATTGTCACTAAGCGGGGTAGCTACAGACAAAGGGCATTCTAAAGTTGTAGGGTTTCTACCCAATCTCATGGCAAACACTGGGGAGACAAATGACTGTATAGCACCCGGATCTATCAAAACACGAGCCTCATAGGAACAGACTAGAAGAATACCTGCTAAAACTGCATTGGAAGCCTGAGCATCCTGATGGGTCAGGGTGAAAACCCGAGCTTGACCCCTACCCTGGGTGGCGTAACCACGACATCGACCTCTACCTCTGATCGCCTCCAAATCCACGCCCCTTGTCCCCGCCTGGTACATCGCATTGATCGCCGCCATGCCGGAAGCACCAGATACAATCGACGAGGAACATTTGCAATGTAACCCCGTGACCCCATCTGTGGCTCTCTCAACATGGGGCATTCTCAGCAAAGTGACCTTGTTGGCCACATCTCAAGCATACTCGAACCCATCGTACAAGGTCTGAATGTCCCCTTCCACACTGCGGCGCAAGGTGCCAAGGAGGATCTCAACCGTAACTAATCGCTATATCCTAAATCGTGACCACCTTTGGATTCGCACTGGTCTGAATCCTCGAGATTTGTGTCTAAAACCACTCCTCTTATTCTCGCTTCTTCCTTCAGAATTAGTTTGGCCACCACTATCCGTAGTACCCATGTGGGGAACACCTGAAGAACGCTCTGCTCTATTTTTCTTTGCCCTTCCACTGTCATCCACAGTATAGCTAATCTCAATCTGTCTGGCTCGATCAACTACCACATCAAAAGACTAATCAAACATCATGGCCAAGTTTGCACACCTCCTGTCAAGCCCCTTTAGGAATCTCTTCACCTTCATAGTTTCTGTAGCTACTGCTGTAGGGGCATACCTGCTTAGTTCTAGAAATTCTGTAGCATATTCATCTACAGACCTGCCATTCTGTCTTAAGGCCTCAAAGGTCCACAACTTTTGATCTCTGAAACTTTTTGGTACAAACCGGTTGATGAATAGTTCCACAAACTGAGTCCACGATAAACCCTCCATCCGAGGTAATATGTAGTCATTCATCCATTGTTTAGGCATAGGCCCCATGACATGCTGCACACACTCAATAAGTCTTTTGTCAGTCAACTGCAATTATGTTCCTGCTTGTCTGCAGGAATCCAAAAATCGATAGGCATCATCTGACACATCATAAGTACCATTCACCAACTTCTTGAAATTGATTATCTGTTTGTAAGGTTCCCCTCTTGGTGCGGTGGACTGCTGCTGCTGGGGAGGGTGGACCATATACTGTGCCATCATATTGATGGTTCTTTGCAAACCAGCTACAGTAGCTGCCATTGGGTCCATGGGACCCTGTGTCATAAAAGACTGATCCTGAACTGGTGGCAACTGCTCTTCTACTTGAGCAGCTCTAGGCCTCCTACCCCGCCTCCTCAGGGCAGGTGCCTCATCCTGTGCCGACACCTCGTCAGGCACATCTGGTTCTGGTGCAGTGGCAGCTCTCCTGCTTCTACGCATTTTTCTGAAATTTAGCAGCATTAGCCCACAAAATTCAAAACAGCATGTTACACAGCTCTATAGACTCATATTTATACATAATTATATGAAGCAGAAACTAGAAGCAAAGATGACAATGCAAGACGAATGTGGACCCTATTTTCCACATGTGACTCCTAGTAGACTCTTCCCAACACTTTAGACAATTATTCCCTATGAATCTGGAGCCTAAGCTCTGATACCACATTTGTCACGACCCAACCTATGAGCCGGACCGGCACTAGGACCTAGGCCAGCCTAAAGCTCCTGAGGCCCGTAGTAAGCCTAACTATTCCTTAACCCAACTCTAAGGCCCATTGGGCCCAATTTCAAGAATTCAACCGGACAGAGTCCAGCCATAAAGTGGACCTTTCAACGGGGAGTTTTTGACTCACCCGACCTGTAAACACGATATATAATCAATTGGGGAGCTCAGCTCACCCTCCACATACTCAATGTCATAAAAATAAATGGGAGCTCAGCTCCCTCATCCAGTCCATCAAACATGCATATAATAATACGTTTACAGGTCCAACATGATAATTATATTACAGACCCAAATCAAATAAATATTTCTAACACATGCGAAAATTCTAGGAGTTAATAAAATTACACAAACATTAATAAACAACCTGCGAAGGAGAAAAGCAGGTTAACCACAACAAAATTCTCCTGTAGCCTGAAAAATAATGAACAGGAGTGAGCGTTCGACTCAGAGAGTAAAATATCAATTTTAACCATAATCTCTATAACTATCTAAAGCTAATGCACCCTATAGAGTGAAATGCAAAATCAGCAATATTTTCACATCATAACAGCAAAAAGGTAATTTAGAGCACTCACACACCCGATAATGTCAAACAATACATATATGGGAGCTGATCGCCTATACAGCTCTCTTATTCCAACCTGTGCCAGCGAAGAACTCAGCTCGGACTTCCACTTAATAAACCAAATTGGGGTCCCAGTGAAGAACTCAAGCCATGTCTACCCTGAAGGACCAGGTCCCAGCGAAGATCTCAAGCCGTGTCTACCCGTCCTATCCATAGCCAACACCACATCACACGCACGCCAACGCACGCACACTGCTTCAAATTACCACAACAACATCCATGGCACTTTAACAGTTGTGAATGCAACATAAAACGTGCTTAGAGTTTAACTACATAGATATATACATATAAGTGATGCATGGGCATGCTTGAACATATAATAATATCGAAATTACAATTAAAATTGATATTTTACTCACAGACTTGACAACAGTCACTGTGGCGGCTGGGCGGAGGAAGAAGGTTGTCTCGGCTCACTTAACAATTATATTACAATTATTTAATACAATTGACTCAATACAAACCAAGAAAAGACCAAATACGCCTCAAGTCGTACCGAAAATCCGGCAGAGTCTCCCCTATACCTAGGACCTACCCAACCTGCAAAAGGGCTCAAAACGCACTTCTATATTCACAAATCATACACTCACAACTCAATCACATCACACAGCCCCTCCTGGGCCCATCCAAACAGTCATCAATCACAATATGTAAATTTACAGTTTCATCCTTATAATTAATCATTTTTGCAAAAACTACCCAAATAAGCTCTAAAAATTCTAAAACTTTGCCCCGCGGTCCTTAGCAATATTACTAGACTAATGCAAAAAGAATCATAATTTTCTGAGCTACCAAGAATATTTTATGGATTTTTAATCCCATTTAAGCACTAGAAAATTACGAAAAAGCAAGGTTCGGGTTTACCTATGTCGATTCCGATCTCGGGAACGCGCTCGGGGCATCTGACAACAATGGGGTAGCCAAAATCTTGATCCATTTCTAAGACTTTTTCGGTAGCTCGTCTGTCTGGCCGAAAATTCACAGACCCGGACAACTGTCGAATTTCTGAGAATTGAAGGTACCTACACGAAGCCCACAACACGGGTGAGTATAAAATTTTTTACAGAATTTTCTAAGCTCATTTAATGCTCAGAAAAACACTACGAAGTTCCGTGGGACCCATCGAAAAATAGTGTCAGAAAATTTTGAAATTTATATTGCCGCGAAGCTCTTGATGAGTGGAGCGCTCTGGTACTCTCGGTTTTCTCGTGGAGTTCACGGTTTGCGAGAAATCTAGCCCAAAAGTCAAAAAGGGCTAAAATTTCCCGGACAAAAATTAGACAAACCGCTCGATAGATTTTGGTGTTCTTGGTGTCTATGGAAAGCTCTCGAGGTGTAAATGGTGTTTGACACAAGACCCGGCCCAATCAGTTGCCGGATCGGCCGAATTTCAGCCGGGAAGCCGAAACTGCGCACGCGCACAGAGGGAGCTTCGCGAGTCGTTTTCGGCAGCTTGGAAGGCCAGCCGGCGTTAGGGAGGCGTTGGGGTGGTGCGCTGGCAAGGTGGGGAGGCTGGGAAGGCGACGGCGCGGCCTGGGGGTGAGGGAGGAGAGAGAAAACGGGAGAGAGAGGAGGAGGGACGGGACGCGCGGGGGAAGGGAAGAAAAAAAGAAGAAGGCCGGTTCGATTCGATCAGTCCGATCTGATCCGGTTCGATTCAGCCAGTCCGATTCAAGATACAAAATTTTGAATTTTTACTCTACCTTGGGACCGAAAACGAGGCCCAAAAATTCCGAAAAAATTCTAGAAAACTCAGAAAAATTCGTAAACTCCAAATATTTTTTTAGTTTTGCCACGTGGTCTTAAAATTAATTTTTTAAAAATCATCAAAGTTTTATATTTTTGGGAAATCAAACCCGATTTTGAAAATCCGAAAAATTTTAAATAATTTCCTAAAATTTAAATAAAATAAAAATATTAATATCATTCACAAAATAATATATTTAAAATTTGGAGTGTTACACAATGACAACACCAGGAAATTGAACTTGACCTATTTTGGCACCATATTGCTAAATTAAAAGGATGAAAGTGAATGAATTGACTAGAGGTAAGAGTCTATGAAATATGAAATTTGAGCTAACTTAAGTTTGAATCAATAATTGCTAAAAATTAAAACTAACCAATTAATTAATCGGCCTTTATCCTTTTTGAGTTTAAGAGGTGTTAGCATGATTAGTGCAAATTAGTGGGATTTGATGGTATATATTGGAGGAGTAAGCTAGCGTGATTTCATGTATTTTTTTTTTCTTTTTAATATCTTTGGGTTTCCCCCATAGTATTTATATCTTTAAAAATGCAATTTTTGTATTCATAATAAAATTAAATTAGTTAATTAAGTTGAGTAAGTTAAATAATAACATGAATTTTTTTTACTAATTATAATATTTTCGTGTTTGGCTTAAAATTTAAGTATTTTTGTGACTTGATGCTAATTTAATATTATATTAATTCTATTATGGCAGAAAATGAAGGAGTGAAAAATGTAAATTTTCCATTTATTTTAGTATTTGATTGTAATATCTTGAAAATTCTAAAATTCTTACACAAGTCCCATAATTTTTCAACACATGGAGAATTTTTGGTTAATTTCTAAAAATTTAAGAAAATTAAAAATAAAACAAAGAACTGAAGTGGGCCAAAATAAACCAAGCCTAGCACTAGCGGACGAGGCCTAGCAAGCCAGGCCTAATGCAATAAGACCTAGCACACCAAGCTAGAGCGCACTCATCCGATGCTTGAATTTGCACTAGAAAGACGTCGTCGTTTAGAGCCAACACGCACGTTTCAATTTGCTTCATGCGTACAACACGATTAGCCATTGCGGTGCGATGCATCATTTGTGTCATCGTTCACCGGACAAAATACGGTGCTCTTTTGCCATTATTTATCACCGGTCCACCATTTGAGGCCCTAGTTCTCGTAACGTTGTGCACGATTTTTTGAGAAATTGAACTGAATTAAAAAATCATATCAAATCGATATGAATCATATCGAATCAAGTTTATTTTGATATTTTTAATTCAATTTTGATTTTTAATTAAAAATCGAACCGAAACCGTACCGAAATCAAATTAGAATTATATCTAATCGATACCGAATCAAGAACTGAATTTATATATATAATTTTCTATATATTTTTTAGATATATTATATACTTTCAATATAATTATATATACTTATGTATGTATATATAATTATATATAATTATGAACTAAATATAACTTAATATTACATTTCACTTTTCTATATTTTTTTAATAATTTTAATTATAAATACATTAAATTACCTTATTATTTTTAATTATAAATATACTATTATATATATATATATATATTAATTCTTAATTATATTTATAACTTACAGTTAAATATTATATGATTAATAAATAGTTAAAATGTATATTATATAATATACTATTATATTATATAGTATATTTAATCCTTAGTTATATATGCACATTATAATTAAAGATTATATAATTTAGGTATATCTAAAAAATATATCATATGATATATTAAGTATTAATAACTCAATTTAAAATTTAAATGCTAATTTAAGTATGACTTTTTAAGAAAATAATTACATAAAATTATTTTAAGAATTGAAAATCGAATTGAAATCGTACCGAATCAAATTAAAAATGAAGAATCGAGAACTGTACCGGATTGAAACCGAAATAATGAAGAACCGAACGGAAACCATATAGAAATTTCAAAATTTCGATTTGATTCTGATTTCTAAACAAATCTCAAACTGAACTAGAACCTAATATTCCTAGTTCTATGGATGATAAAAGTTTCAACTTCATCTCGCATCTGGTTCTACACTTAAACTTGATATTATGAGAGGTGAGAAGAAGACGAGGACAAAGAAAATCTTATTCTCATTTCGAATTCCTGTAATCCACTTTACAATAACATATTATTATTTTTTATTTAAAAATAATTTATTTTGTATATTTAAGTATTTAAATAATATAATTTTAATAAAAAATAATAGAATATTAAAATTATATTTAAAACTTATAATTTATTTTTTAATGAATAAATTTATATTTTATAATGTTATATTGAAATAAAAAATAAAAAAAAGAAAAATATCTATGAGAAACATATCTTGCTCCTCGACAAGAAATTTCCCCTCAACTCCAATCCTATGGGAGAAGTGATACCAACCCTCTACCTGCTCCTTTACCATCCCTAATGATTTCTTTTCTTTTCTTTTCCATACATCAACGTGGTACAATCTACAATGAACTTTTTTTTCTTTTTTTAAAAGCACCTCATCACTTTGGAATTGAGCATACCAACTAACGCAGGAAACCTTAACTTTCCTCTCTCGATTTCTTAAGGAATTATTTTTTTCATTGGTTATTTCTTGTAGGATAGCCTACATGAAATAGAAAATTAATGGTGAACAAACACGTATACACAGTGGGTTTCAAAAAATTTTAACTACCAAATAGTTATTTTTTTTTTAAATTTAAAACTATATTTGTATACTTATCAATATCTTATTATTCTGTCATTTTATATAAAATACTGAAATGATATCGCTATTTAACTATATAATTATTCCAATTTCAGTTGATCAGGCTATCTTTGTCGCGAGTGGCACTTCTCCCCAACGTCGCTGCCTCTTAAGCATCCAAATGTGACCTTTCAAATTGTTGCGGTGGCCTGAGCTGCTATAAAAGTTTTGTGCTAATTTCACCAATTTAAATTTAGGGATGAATTTAAACTTTATGCTATTTATGTAACACCCCTTATCCGTCTACAGTGTAGCCAAGCAAGGCATGCTACATTCAGTGCCGGAGCACCCTATCCTGTCTTATCGTGTACAATGGTAATTTAATTATATTATCTTATGTATAGGAAATTTATTTTTTTTTTTATCCCATTTCATTTTTTTGGAGACCCAGACAAAGTCTCATTTGTTCAATTAGAGCATGGTGGATTTCTTGTTACCTGTTAAAATAATTTATATTCTTTTCATTTATTCATTCATCATATCATTTATCATGCTCATATAAATGTTCAAGAAAATAAATTACATTTCATTCATATAAAGTTTACATATACAATAATTTACAATGTATATACAATCCAAAATTATTTACATCATTTAATTACATACAATATCAAAATGCAAAATCTAATATGTACGTGAGCCCTACCAAAATAACTGATGAGGTGACAACCCACACTGTAGCAGATCTGGTCCAAGTCCGGTCTAGACACTACTGCTACTACTGCTCTTCAGTACCTATGCGTGGTAAGAATCAACGCGCTAAGCATATTACTTAGTGGTGCATAAATTGAAATAAAAATAACTAAATAATTGAAATGTTTATTCTACGTATAACTTGGTAGAGAAATATAGATTTCATGAGTTTATAGTCTTTTACATGTTTATAGAACTTTGGAAGCAATTAAGTTAATCAGGATTTTTTCTGTTCATTTATTCCATGTTCAGTCTTATTACTCATATCTGTGACCTCTTCATATAATTATTTAAAATTTAAGGTTTATTACTGATATCTATGCCCAAGTAATCTATAACAAACTATAAAGATTGGATACACGGGAGTATACTAGTTAAACATTCGTATGTCTAACATGCATACATCTGTCATGTCAGGTACGAGGCCAGCGGACAGGTATGAAGCCAGTAATAAAATTAGGCACAATGGCCAACGGGCAGACATAAAGCCTGTAGAACAATCATATTAGACATATATTGTCTATCAATGATTATTCCTGTAGGCAGTACTGCAATCTGTAGTTCCTAATTGGTATACCAATCGATCCATGCTATATAAATAAGTCTAGGTGTACTTTGGAAAAATTAGTATTATTGATTACTTATGATCTTATCATTTCATGTCATGCACTATTTGTGCTTTATAGTAGTTTTATGTCAATTTATAGTGGGAAAATAGGTTCCTCCTTCATTTTCATGTAGCTTATACATTTAGCAATTTATTTAGGTAATTTACAAGTCATGTATTAAATAATATCTTGAACCTTTCTTTAGGTCCAGATTTGGTATCTTATTTTCTCTTAGCAAATTGGCTAAGATGTGGCCACTGTTTGGCTACACTTCCTTCATGGAAGTTGTCTCTCTATGTCTTGTCTTTGTTTTCCTTTTTGAATCATGTCATTCGGAGTCTTAGAACTCAAGTTATGGTCAAATAACCAAAACTGGTTTCTTAACTCATTCAAGTTCCAGAACCAGGCAGATTCTGGAGTTAATTTTTTCCTAATTATTTGGACATGTTACAGCTATTTTAGGCCTAATATTTTTCATAGAAGTTGTTACCCTATGTCTTATGATTAATCAGAATTTTGAATTATAATTTTTTAGGTCTTGTAGAATTAATTATAGCAAATTAACTGGCTTGGACTCAGGTGCCCTGTGTCTACAAGATTCCAGGTTCAGGTCAGTGGTTTTGATTCTCATTTTAGGATTCTTACACTTAAAATTTGAGAAAAGTTTCTAAATTAAAGTTGAAACCCTATCTCTTAGGTTTCCAAAACAATTTGGCTCATCTCATTTGGGATTTTCTAGTGAAAGTTATGATATAAATTCTTTTCTGGGGTCAGGTGGTAGTTAAGGCAAATTCCAGGATTTGGTGTACTAATTTGTTCTAACAATTTGACTTAGTTCCCTTGGGTTCTGGGTTCTGGTCAAAACATCAATATTATAGATCTATATCTTATAAAACTTGTAACACTGGTCTCATTGCTTTTGCAATTTTGTAGACCAAGTTATGACATTTTTTCCAAAACTGGTCAGGTGAGCCTAAGTCCAACAAATTCTGGGCAGATTGGTTCTGGATAGTTTTGTTGATCTAATTTTTACTAACAATTTAACTTAGTTAGAGGTAGATCTGGGTTCTATGTTGTTAATGAAAAATGTGCTCCTATGTCTAACATTTCCAATTGTTCAAGAATCAGGTCATTCTAACCTTCCTAGTGTGAGTTATGGCCATTTGAACATTTACTATTTATTTGATCATTTTTCCAGGTCCAGATTTGGGTTACCCGGATTCAAGTCAATTTTAGGCTAGGTTAGGGATGGTTTTTGGGCATAGTTTCTTCATGAAAAATGTGGCAAATTGTCCTACGTTTCATCTCCAATTGGCCTCACACCAATTGGAGCAACATAACTCAACTTATGGCTGTCTAAGCATGTTGGACTCATAGGTCCAGAAATCCTACATGAAAACAACACTCCCAATTTTCAATTTTACTCAACTTCCAAACTTCAATTCACATTCATGGCACTTCAATTAGTCAACAATTGGTGTCAACATCATCAATTTCAAGTTACAACACAAAATTCCCAAATTTCATGCAAAACCTTAACTCCCATAATCATCTTCATGCAAACTCATACTAACTCGTACCAAATTAACATATACACATTTAGTATTATCTCTAAGCAAGTTTAGGACAATAAAAAACCATCAAACCCTAATTTCCCCATGGCTGCTGAAATTTAAGTTTTTCATACCCCCAAAATTTTCTTTCAATTTCATGAAATTTTAACTCAATTCAATGAGTTAACAATGCTTAAAGAAAGGAAAATGTTGTATATTGCACTAACCTCAATTGTGTCCAACTTGACCTTGTTAAAACTTAAATTTTCCTTCACTTCTTGGCTTCCAATAGGTTCCTCAAGATGTGGGATTAATTTTTATTGAAGTGATCTAAGGTTTTTATGGTGAGAAAGAGTGGGAATTCAAGCTTAAAAGCTTGAAAAATGGAAGAAGAAGTCTTCCATGGTGGTCAGCCAAATGCCCAAGGAGGAAGAAGATGACTTTTGTTAAATGAAATTTTGTCTCTTTTAATCTCTCTTCTTATCTCTTATATGGTTGTTCAAATTTTATTGGTTAATTTTTTTTTAATGATGTCATATGACATCATGCTCATGTAATAATTCTATTTCTTTTTCTTTTCTTTTCTTTTCCCATTTCCATTGCATATTTCATGATTTTAATTCATTTTATGTGTTTTAATCTCTCTCATTTGACTGACATTTAGGTCAAAATTTAACTTTAGGGTTGAAATAACCAAAATGCCCTTCATTAGGGTCACCGGATTATTTTTTATCTGTACCGATAAATAAATTTTCCTGAATTTTCTTTGGCATTTCTAATGTCGTTTAGACCTCAATAACTATTCATTGGAGTCCCAAAAATTATTTCCCTAGGGTTCCTCGTGGGTCTGGGGTCAGCAACTGTCTTCACAGTCAATTCCCCGTACGGTCACCCATCACTGTGACCCCAGCTCGTTTAACTCATTTGCAATTTATTTCTTTTATTTATTTTTTATTTTTTTTAGTCTTTATTCAATCAATTTATGACTCATCACTCTAGTTTGAGTGAAGTTCCAGACATCCTAACTGTCCGAACAGACGTTAGTCATCGGAATAGTGGAATGTATGAACTACCTAAAGTGAGGGCGGTACAATTTAGATATTTCTAACAACAAATTTAGATCATGGTTTATTTATACCAATATTATTGAATTGTTATGTTTAATTATATGAAGAATTTTTAATATATAAAACATAAAAATAATATATATATTTTTTATTGCAAGTAAAAATTTTCATAACAAGATGACAAAAATTTTCATAACAAGCTGACTTTTCTCTTTAGTTGTTTAATTACTAATATGTATTAAAAAATTTAATTATAGATAATTTTCATGACTTAGAATGTGATACTCTATTGTAATTGTCTAATAAAAGATGAGTGACAATATATTTTCACTCTATTGTAATAGTCTATATAATAGAGCTTCTTATTAAACTCAAGCTAACTTCATTAACCCTTGGTTTGGATCTTAATGGGAATCAAGAGAAATCGAGTTAAAGAAAAAGAAAAAAGAAAAGAAACAAAACGGAATTTGTGCCCTTTGTATTACTTGAATACCTATGAGGCCACCTCCAGGATAAAGTCAAAAAATTATAAAAAATTATTGTTGAGAGGGCCAATATTATTGATTTAATACATTACTTAATTGTACTTATTCTTTATATATTTTTATTTATTGTATATTTTAAAGGGTTAATATTATATATTTAAAAATATCATAATAGAGTGTAATTAAGCTATAATTTTTTTCTAAGATGCTAATACTTTAAAAATTTTTTGAATATATAATGCAAAATAAATAATTTTAATACTTTACATTACTTATATTTTAATAAAATAATATAATTATTTTTTTGAGATCAATAACTAAAATAAAATAATTTTATCTAAAATAAATTTTTATATATATATATATATATATATATATATATATATATATATATATATATATATATATATAGAACAAATTTTAAAGGGTTGGGGTGCAAGGCTCCCCTCAATCCCCCCTCCCTCCCGGCTGCCTCACAATCCCTCGAGTAGGAAGAGAAGAGAGACGGGGCCTACAAGAGAAATGGCAAGCTTTGGCCGGGACTGGGGCGGAAGTACAAAGGGCCATGACCCTCAATCTTGGTCAATTTTTCCATCTCAAATATTTAGTTATTAAATGGATGAATTATCATTTAATTTCCTTGGTTTGGCAAAAACTATAATTAAATTCCCTTATTTTTAATTTAAAATAATTTGGCCCTTCAATTTTGATTTTGTCAATTATGTAATGCTCCTGTTAAGAATTAATAATTTTTATGTTAGTTAAAGTGAGAAACTAATTAAAAAATACTAATCGAACTTTATCAATTTAAACGTTTAATTTTAAGAATTATTTTCCTTTTATGAGAGAACTATTTAAAGAGGTGAGTTTTAAAATAATAATAATGATAAAATAAATTTTTATAAGCAAATGAAATTCATTTTTAATGAATTTATCTTCAATTTTATCAATTTTCATGTTATGCAAATTTATTAAATTTTATTTGTCTATTCCATATAATTTATATACTTTAACAAATTTGTGTATAATCTTGTCATATAAATTCTTATAATTATTATAATTTTGTAGAATTTGTGTATAATCTTATCATATAAATTCTTATAAATATTATAATTTAGTGGAATATATTAAATAAAAAAAATTAATGTAATCTATTATATATATATATATATATATATATATATATATATATATTATAACATATATAAATGTATAAATGATGGAGCGAAACTTTTGAACGAACAAAAATACCTTTAAATTTATTGCAACTTAAATTCAATCTTATAAAAAAATAATTAATAATTCACATTTTTTTAAAAAAATCATGAATTTATATTTAAAAAAAACCAATTCCAATTAAAAATAATTTTAAATTATTCTAATAATTAAATTCTAAATTTTAATTAATAAAATTTTATAATTCTCAATTCTATTTCAATTTGGAAACGTAAGCTTAACTGAAACTAAAATTAAACTTTAGACAAACAAAAGTAAATACTAAGTTAAAGGAAAAGAAAATTTGTGGAATTATAAAGTGGGGCTTCAATAGTGGAATAAAAAAAAAATCTCTCAAACTTTTCCTATGATATATGTAATCTTATGGTTTAAATATATTTACTAAAATTGACAAAAGTCTTTATAAACAATTAGGGCTGGATATATAATTAAAAATAGATGTGGACAAAAATTAAATAGTTATAAAATTATTATAATTAATAAAAATTTATAAATTATACTTTTATCAAATAATAATCACTATTTTTATAAATCACATATTTTATTAACATTCATTATAATTTTTTTTTGGCTGTCGATTAGGATATTAACTTTTAAAGAATTTAATTTAGGATTTGAGAATTAAAGAGTTAAAGTGCCAAATAAAAACTAAATTTGAGATTTAAGAGTTTAAATATATGTAGAGATATATTTTTAAACTAATTTTTTTAAAAATAATAGTTTATAATTATTATAATAAATAACAATTAAAATTTTGACTTTATAAGAATAAAATAAAAAGAAGTAAGTTTTATACCATAAAAATTAGATTTTTTGCTTATATAATATTTCTCATTCTAAGTTGTCTATAATTAATTATTTAAGTTTTATAATTATTTGTTATTTTTAAAATTAGATCATAAATTTTTCTATTTATATAATCACATTTATATATACAGAGTTTTGTCTTATTCTATTTGTTGAGTTCTTAATTCAATACATTTTTTTAATTATTTTATTTTATTTATTTCAAAAAAAAGTATTATATATTATTTTCATATTATTTTTTTTATAAACTCTCTCTCTATATATATATTTTTTATGTTGAATATGATTTATTAACGTATAGTTTTTGGTATAATATTTCTCACTCTAAATAGCTATAATTAATTATTTAAGTTTTATTATTATTTATTATTTTTAAAATTAGATCATAAATTTAAATAAATTAAAAATAATTTGTTAAATAAAAAATTATAATTTGAAAACATATTGAAAATGATAAGACTTACTTGCAACTTACGTGTTAAAAAAACTGGTGATATGTAAATGGAAATTATCCATAACAATTATATGTACTATTAAAATCAAAAGATTTAAATAGACATTAAATGGATGCTAGCCCTAAATATATGGAAAAAATTTGACTTCGAAAATATAAGGATTAATTTGTAAATAGTTATAATAATTAAAGTATGAATTAATTACTTTAAGTTCCTTATATTTTTGTTAATTATAAATTCATCCTTATATTTTAATAATATAATATGAAAAACAAATACAATTTAATATTTATTTTGAAATTAGATACAATTTAAAGCAATTAAAAATTAGGATTTATTTTCTAAAAAAAAGGATTTATTAATAGTTAATTTTGTAAAATTTCACACTATTAATTAATAATTAATTCTGTAATTAATATTTATTTTGTAAAATTAGTTATTAATTATGTTAAAAATTTTAATATGTAATTTATAAAATTTTAATTTGTCAAATAAAAAATTCAAGCAATTGAAATTTTTAATTTTGTCACATCAAGGACTATTTTGTTAATAAATCAAAATCTCATGAACTATTTTACTTTGTATTTAAATTCATAAATAAAGGGCATTTTTATCTTTTTTTTTTTTTTAAATTAAAGGTAATTTGGATTGGAAAAGTGGACTCTAATCTATAAGTTTATCAAAATGTCAAGAATTAAATAAATGAGTTTAAAAAATATAGGGACTAAAATATATATTTCACTAAATCTCAAAATTAATTTTTAAGTTTTGTCAAACTTTGGGGGACTATATTACTTCATATAGAAAATATAATAAAGAACATTTTGATAAATTTTGCTAAAATTAATGGCTACTTAACTATAATTCTAAGGACAGATTTTTATAGATTTATTGAAATGTCAATAACTAAATAGATAAATTTTAAAAATATAAAAACTAATCAACAAATTTTAATAAACTTAAAGATTAAATTATAATTACCCTAAAAAAATTTTCCTCCTGTCTTTATATTTTTATTCCTTTCTCTCATCCCGTTGTTGTCACTTGCAAAATCACTGACAATTGCAGGACAATTTTACTCTTAAACAGAAAGTTCTATACAAATCAAACCAAATAGTAGAAATTTAGTTAAATTGAACATGTTGATGACATTATTCCATTTTTTATTCAAATATAAAGAACTCAGGCACCTAAGATAGTAATTAAAACCACTCGCTATTGCTAAAAAAATATAAATAAAAAAATCAAATCAAATTTCTATAAACCTGTCAGAAAAATAGGCTTATGGACCCAGTTCTCCAATTTTCAGTTTTTCCTCAATGGAGATCAAAGTAAAGAGCTATAGATTACATAGATCCTTCACTTCCATTTTACAAAATCATTGGAGCTAAGACACCATGCCACCAGAACCACCGCCCACCATTTTCTTTCTTTTTTTGGATGTTTAATTCCATTGATCTTGCCAGCACCCCTGAAGATTAGGGGCTTGCTCATTTAAAAAGAGATAGTGTGCCTCACTGCTAAAGAAATTGCATGCCTCGCTGCTATATAAATCGTGCTCTCCCACCTTCGTGAACTGGGTTTGATACGTGGTCGCTTTTGTGAACTGGAACGATGATGATGCTGGTGGACGAGACATCAATAGCTGGTGGTTTTGGAGAATCCCAGATGAGGAAATGGTTGGATTCAGACTGTTATCTTCATTCAAGTTTGTGCTTGAGTCGCTACCTGACAATGCATCTTGGAAGCCTGGGAGAGGAGAAGCCCTTAGTACTTCATTTGCCCTTTGTCTTGCAGGTTTCTTAACTGAGACGTTGAAAGGGAACCCTTACTAGTGAAGCAACAATCAAAGGCTTCATCAGTTATCGTAATGGTCAATTAGCTCTTCTGGCAGTATGAAACCAATTAGGCCTTCTTTAACTCATCTCTATAGTGTAATAATGTTGTTTACTCAAAGCCATATAAATGCCAAGCTTAATTCATCACAGGCAGGCTCATGCTTTAGTTTTGGAATGACTTGGGTAACAATATCGCCCAATGGATGGTTAATGTTACGTAGGCAATTAACTAGTATTGCAATTCATGATTGAATTAGCTAGATGTTTGCAAAATTTTGTTTATTTTTTAGTTTTTTGAAATTAGAGATGAGTTAACATGTTTCATGACATAGGATGACCTATATATTAATTGAACTAATATCTTTATGACCTAAGTTGACATGTGTAGAGACCTAATATAATTATTCGTTCAATCCAGACACTTCACAGTTCTGATAATTTTAACTTTAAATCTTATAAAATTTTTTTATTAAATATAAAAAGTTAATTGAATTAAAAAACTAAATAATGAAATTTGTTCCTACAGAAATCATAATCTAACTACACTTCTTATTGAAATAATAAATTTTTGTTATCTATTTTTCTTTGAATGTGGTATAGTTTTGGATAGTAGTATCTGAATGTAAAATAAGTTAATATAAAATCTCGATTCGTGTATCATAAACATGTTCTTCGCAATCATATTTATAAATTTAATAAAAATAAATAATTTGTTATTATCTACCCAATTTTTATACTATAAATGTTCATTGATATATACTAAAAAATTGGATTGTTGAACAAACTGCATATAAACAATACAAAAACTACTGAATACATGAGTTGTATAGTTTTCAGGTACTTAATAATAAACCATATATGGGTTTGGTTCCTTTGTGGATTGGTGGAAATCTTTGAGTAATTTTGCAGGCTCTCATGATTGCAGGGAGTTGAAGATGGCTGCTTATATGTGTTGGAACATTTGGAAGGCACATAATGCCGCTATCCGGATCCTCTGCAAGTGATTCGCACGTCTCAGAATGCTCTTGATGAAGTGCTATTATTGGCAATACCGCAACATCATTCTGAGTCTCTTCCCTCTAGGGTAGTGCCTAATCAAGTAGAGATTTGGACTCCCCCAAATTCTGGTTGGGTAAAAGTTAGTATAGATGCTTCGTTTGACAAGGACTCTTAAGCAGCTGGATATGGCGTGGTAGTCTGGAATGAACAAGTTCATTTGATAGATGGTTGTGCAGCACATTTCTTTAGTTCCTCTCCTCTTGCAGCGGAAGCCAAAGCTTTAAGAGTAGCAGTTCAACTTCTTAGTAGCAGAGGCATACTTCAAGCAATTGTTGAAAGTAACTGTCTCCAACTGATTCGGTTGTTATCTTCCCTCCTATCACCAATCCCCTTGGGAGATAGAAGCTTTTATTCAGACACTTCTTTAGTTTTAGGAACTTCTCCTTCTCATTGTGTCAGGTTTGTATCAAGAAAGGCTAATTGTTGTGCTCACTGAATAGCTAACAAAATGAGGTTAGGCTCTCTTAATAAGAAAGTTTACATCAACATATCGTATTAGAGGAAAAATTAATTTAAATTTAATTTATCATGAATTTAAGATATAAATATTTAAATTTTACTGGAATCATATTGAGTTTCAAATCCAAGACCGAATTGATATAGCAAATTAAAAAAAAAAAAAAAAAAAAAAAAAAAAGCTAACAAGCATATTCCAAACATCAAGCCAATGAAGCCCACAGATCAATGTGTTTTTGGGTTTGGGACCGGGTGGAGTTCACATGGATGGTTGCATTTGCAGTTCCATGAGGTTATCTGCAACTGCTGGAAGTAAAGAGGGTCTTCCATCTCTTAATACCACGTAGCTGGAGCCGCCAGTCTTCCGAATCCTAGAAATTCTTCTCAGGATTTCCAAAAAAGCCATCTTATGTTCAGATCCTTTCAGTCGCGATCTGAACCTAGCAACAAGATCCACTGTAGTCACGCGCTCATTTTGCAACAAAAAAGCCCTGGTCTCTTCTTCAGTAACAGGTGATGTCGATCCTGATCTCTTCTTAATAAAAGAAAAAAAAAATGAATTTTCAAATAGCCAACTTTAGATATTTATAACTAAAAAGTTCAAACCACACCTTCTGAATTCAAAAGTTCTTTAATAAACATGCTATTAAATTAAAAAAAAAATTAAAATACTTTTGATAATAAATTTATATTATTTTGTACATATAATAAGTTTATATATTTTTTGTTTTTGCATATATTTAAAACACATTAACTCGCCATAAAAATTACAAAAATAATTAATTAAAAAATAAAAATATTAGATAATTTTATATATTTTTATCTACATCATTAAAATGTAAATTAGAAAAAAATTAATTCATACATAATAAATAAAATTTATCACTTAATATTAAACAAAAATAAACAATTTCTTATTAATAATATTATAATATGATAGTTATTCCAATTATTAAATGATCAAATATTTTATAATTATGCAATTAATAATAACCAAACACAACCATAACACTCATTTCAAATTCTTTCGTCAACGGCTCCGTTTGTTTCACAAAAAATATTTTCCTATTCAAAGAAAAATTAAGTCATTTTTAAGGAGAATGACTTTTATTTTTCAAAAGAGGAAGTCATATTCCGTTTTCTAAATTTTGAAAATCTTATTAAAGCTCCATTTATTTCACGGAAGATAACTTGTATATGAAAAATATTTAAAAAAAAAATGTTTTCCATGAAAATATTTTTCGTTGTTTAGTTGTAATATTAAATTAATAATATGTATTTATTTCACGTATATATAAGTGTGTTCACAATTTAATAAGATTATCAAATTTTAAAAAATGAAAAATGACTTCCTCTTTTAGAAAATATAAGTCATTTTCCTTAAAAATGATATAGTTTTTCCTTTGACAAGGAAAATATTTTCCGTTGACCAATTTTCCAGAGTGCTCAAGCACCAGAAAATGCAAAAAATATTACCACATTTCAGTAAAACAAACAGAGTCTAAAATGTGAATACACTTATATATATATATGAAATAAATAAATATCATTAATTTAACATTACAACCGAATAACAGAAAATATTTTCATGAAAAATATTTTTCAAGAAAATATTTTGCATGGAAAATATTTTTCATATATAAATCATTTTCTGTAAAACAAATAGAAAGTATAAACTAATTTTAACTATAAAGAACAAAAACACGTACCTTCTTTGTTGAATTTTCATCATCAAAATTTTCTTTGTTCAATGGCATTGGAAAGTCCAGGGCAAGTAAGCATGGAGATCGTTTCCTTCTATGCTGTTTGCCCAAATTGTTATACAAAGAAAGAAATTTGAATAAGCAGTAGATAATTCTCCATCTTCTTCGAGCAACATTTTCATTCCATCTGCACCATCCATAGGATGCAAAGGGTGATATATCGTTTGAATGGACGTCCAGAGCAAAAAAGAATCCTTCCTTTCTGTGCTGTTTGCCAAAATTGTTATACAAAGAAAGAAATTTGAACAAGCAGTAGATAGTTCTCCATCTTCTTCGAGCAACGTGTCCATTCCATCTGCACCATCCATAGGATGAGAAGGGTGACATAGCATTTGAATGGAGGCCCTGAGCGAAAAAGAATCCTTCCCTTCTGTGCTGTTTGCCCAAATTTTTATACAAAGAAAGAAATTTCAATAAGCAGTAGATAATTCTCCATCTTCTTCGAGCAATGTTTCCTTTCCATCTGCACAATCCATAGGATGAGAAGGGTGACATTGCGTTTGAATGGAGGCCCTGCCCCTGCATAAAGTTTGGAATGACCATGAGTTACAAATTAAGCTCCGTCAATATAATCAAAAGATAAGGAGTCATGTTCAAATTAATAATAAGTCAAAATTTATAATATTAAACAAAAATAAATAATTTATTATTACTAATTTTATTATATGATAGTAATTCCAATTATTAAATTATCAAATATTTTATAATTAATTGCAATTTCTTTTAAAACTTTTATAGAAAACAATTAATTGCAATTATCCTTGAATATAGAATAGTTGGTAACCGACCACAATTATAACACTCGTTTGAAATTCTTTCATCAAATGTATATCAAGAAGGAACTGAAAACGTGTACCTCATTTGCCGCATTTTTATCATCAAAATTTTTTCTGTCCAAACTCATCCCCATTTGATGATCATCTTCGCAACCTTTAATAGGATCAGTATAATCAGGGAGTTTACTGCACCTTTCAAGATCAATTGGCTCCAGGGGTTCCGTTTCTGAAGTTCTCCATTTTTCCATGAGCATCATATTCATTCTCAGGATTAGAATATGTTTTGAAAAATTTGCTCCCTTTTTCATCTCTTCTTGAACAACATTATATGCATTGTAAGGCAGACTGCATTTACAAGGTTGACTCAAAATTCTCATTGCACACTTTCGTAAAACTGGAAGACATTTCCCCCGTAACTCCCACCATATACCTACATATATAACATGAGATACCAAAAGCATAAACACATATATATATATAGAAATATTAATGGTTGAATTTATTATAAAAAGAAGAAGAAAGAGAAAGAAATCATAATGCACTAAATGCGCACAAGGATGACATGTTTGCAACAATTGATTTGCAGCAACAGTGAATAAATTTGGTACTTTCTTGAGATAAAGCTTCACTTCTCCTTTGAAAATTTCCTTCTCTTCATTGCCCACTAAGGTATCCAGCATAAAGACTATGCCTCTCTCCATTTGAGGATCAACTTCAAATTCTCTACTATTCATATAAACAGGGTTAAGAAAAGCTGCGGCAAGATGCATCGGATGGATGATATTGTTGCTTAGACTCGTAAACAAGTCCAATATCTCAGCATACTTATTTTGATTCTTAATACACTGCGCCTTAATTGCTTCCTTTGCCATTTCCATTGCTTCATATAAATAACCTGATGTTGATCCATAGCATTCCACTAAACAAAGGACTCTAATAACCGATTTCATAGTTTCCAGTAGCTCTTGCCCTTCACTCCAAAATTCTGCACTTTGAATAATGTCGAAAATTTTCTGTGTCACTGCGTCCTTTTTATAATTCAGGTGGAACGAGTCCAGAAAATAAACGAGTTGTTGCAACAACAACTGCTCATCAAAAATTGATTGAAGCATTTGATAATAGGAGGCAAATTTAGACTTACAAGGACGTTTGAATTTTAATCTAGGCATCAGCTGCAAAATTGTGGCATCTTCATTCAAATGTCCAATAATTAATTCTGATTTTTGGATTAATAGCTGCACCCATTCTACTTTATGATAAACATCCTTGAGGAAACCATGAATCCTTTGAGCAACACACTGAGTACTGAAAATTTTGGGATACTTAATTGTGAGCATTTCCCCAGCAGAGTGAGAAATTGAAGCATCATTTGTGATTAACTGCACAACCTGATCAACCCCAATATCTTCAATTATAGAACAAACAATCCTTGTAATATCAAAATCTGTCTCCGTGTGCAGAGAATTTCCACAGCAGTTCATAAACAGAGACCCTTCAGGAGAATATGCAGTGACATAAACGAAGTTACACAATTTTTCAAGCCTTAATGTGCAACCTGTTGTAGCCCATGATCCCTTCACATTATCTATGTATGTTAAGACTTCATTTGTTTGTATTCCAGAGCATACCTTGCTTTCCATCTCAATGTTAGCAATGATTTTTGTGAAGACAGTCAGAGGACCTGGTGGCCTATAATCAGGACACTTAGATGCGCTCCTCATCAGGTCAGTAAATGATTGTGTTTCAATAACATCAAATGGAATGTTGTTTGAAATAATGAATTTGATGAGCTTTTCATCCACTTCATTCTTATCCGTCTCATCTGCATTTGAAAACTCAACATTTTGGTGCGTACCGTCTGACAATTTCTGGGGAGAAGCTGAAATTACTTGACTATCTTGGAGATCACTCGAGCTGATTGCAATTTTAGCTTTTTTTCGACGATTGTCAAGTTTTGAATAAGCTTCTTTTCGTATTTGTGCAGGAACTTCAAAGCATATGTCAATCCCATGGTTTGTAGCTCCAGCCAAATGAGCTACAATCCTTGGAATGCCCCCTGAAAAAACACGTCCACAGTAAATGCATTTAAAACGGTCGCCATCCAATTCTTCCACATGTTTCCAATATAGATCTTTTTTCCTGCCCATAACCGTGTATAGCTGACACAACATAAACTTCTTAGAATAACTGGCTTTGCAATAGGGAATCATGAATGATGAAAGAATGAGGTTACTTCCATATTCTTTAATTATTGAACTCCTATGCAATAGATTAATAATGTTCCTAAATTAATTACAATAGAAAGGATTGTGATTTTTTAATTTTACAATTATGTGTTATAGTCAAAGAAATTAGAAAAGGAAAAGTAGATGGAAAAAGGGAAGACTTGTGTTAAAAGATAACAAAACCAATTCTTGGATCATCAACTACAAGTTTAAAATTTTAATTTAAGTAATTTTTTGTCATGTCATCAGAGTCTATTTAACTAAAAGGTTTATAGTTTGAGTCTAAACTTTTTCTGGTTATAGAAGAGTTAATACCATAAACGGTTAAGTTCCAGTTCAGGTCTGGAAATGGCCATGTCAAATCTATAACCGGAACCGTCAATTATTCAAAGGACCTGTTCGAACCTGCCCTTTTGTCTATTAAAATAAAAAACATTGGATGGAATCAATCCAAATCAAACCAAAATAAAAAACGAAACTGAATCAAAATCCCCATATTAAAACCAGCCCATTGCAGTACTGTTCAGGACCTTCCCCTCCATAGGCTGAAACCAACCAATGGGCGTGGCAGTGCATAGTTAACACCGCGGACTATGGGGGACACATGGGAAGGGAAAACCACTGATATCCATAAAGAATAATCTATAGCAATCCTGGAGGAGGGCTATTGAGAGTATGTGCAGCATTTGCAAAAGAAAAAGGTGAAATTTGCTAATTGATCTGCTGCCATGTTCCCTTCCTGATAACTATGTTTAGGCTACAAATTCCAAGCTCTTTTAAATAAATCCTTGGTAGAGTTGACCAAAATATAATCATTGCCCAGAGTTTCCCAAAAAGCTAGTTAATAAGATCAAGAACTGCTTTAATATTCATTTCAAAAGCAACATGATGGTATTAAGAATCTCTACCCTTTTTTACTAATTAAATGTCATCCCAAAGAGTCAAATTGCAGGGAGAATTAAAAAGAAATAAAAGGTATTAACTAAATTTCGGCACAAAATGTCAAAATTAATGCAGGAAAATTAGTGATTTCTTGTCAAATTGCAGAAGAATTACAAAAAGAGAAAATAAGAGACAGACTTCAGTACTCTGAAATCAAAGCAAATAACAAAAGCAACACGTTAACCTCCAAGAAACATAAAATGAGCTTGAACAATTTCTTCATTCAAATGTAATGAAAAAAAATGCCCATACAAAAAAAATCTGCAAAAGAAAGATTGAAGCAGCATATCAACACAAAGAGAGAAGAGTGAAAGAGAATTGCCTGAATGAGAGAATAAGCTCTGTCTTCAGTATGTGCTTATTTGTTTCGCAGCACTGTGCGTCTCTGCTGCCTTTGGGTCTGCTGCCTCAGGGTTTAAATGGAGGAAAATACCGAGGAAAATTATTATTATTTTTTTTCTTTTAGGGCGTAAGTTACGTTTTTTTTTTCTTTTTCAACGTAATATACGGCACCCTTTTTCTTTTCATTTATTAAATATATTTAGATTTTTTAATAAAATTTTAAAATCAGATCATATAAATTTAATAAAATTTTCTTTTCAACGTTTCTTACGCATTATATTCCGCACTCACAGAGTCACGACAATGACTTTGAAAGTCATCCATTTAGGATTAGGCAATTGTGTTGGGTGGTTTTCCCATATTGCTTTCCAGAATACTCATCTGTTCCTAATTCGCAAAATATTACAATAGAATTTCTACAAATTTATAATTTCTATCATATTTTTCTTAAGGGATAACTGTAATATATATATATATATATATATTTTTTTTTAAAATTTTTAATTCTACTCATACTATAAAAATTATCGGTTAAATCTTAAATTTTTTAACTCGTATCAATTCTATTCACCATTAAGAAAATTATTATCTTACCAACAGATATATCAGATATAACAGCAGAGTTAGAAATTTTAGTCATTAGAGACAAAAATTTTATCTTCCTGTATTTAAAAATATTTAAATAAAAATATTTTTTATTTACAATATATTGTGCATTAGCAAATAAATAAATATATTTTTAATAAAATATGTTGAAATTTTAATTTATTAAACTTTATTTTGAGATGAAATGTACAATATTTAATTATATCATTCATTATATTTCATAAAAAAGTCGATAAAAAATTATATATTTATTTATATACTTTTTAAATATATTAAATATGAATATTAGTAATTAAATATTAATTAATTAAAATATATATGTAATTTATTCATATTAAATATGATTTTTTTTAATTATACTTTAGCTCATACACTATAATTAGGTAATTGTTAAATGTAAGAATCTCGTTAAAGATTTTCAAGTTATTTCTTTAGTAAATAATTAAATAACTACAAAATTTTAATATATTTTAATCAAATTTTGACTCTTATATATCAAAACTTATATAGAGTGGGGAGAAAATTTTCAATAAAAACATTGAATAAAATTTAGCAACGGCACTAAGAGAATATATATTATAAAAGGAATTTTAATGAAAACTATTAATATTAAAAATAATAAGATTTCCCACTGGTGAAGCTGTAGCTCCACCCTTGATTGTGTAAGTATGTTTTAGTTGCAGTTATAATTAAATGAAAAGAAAAAAATATGTTTAATTTAATATAAGTATCGTATATTAATATATATTTGATAAATTATACTTAAACAGTTATTTAAGGTTGACAGATGAAATAAAGATATGAGATTAAAATACTTGAAAATACTCAAAACTTATATTTTTAGGTAAAAATATATTATTTCAATATGTTAATATGAAAAGTATTATATATTATTGAAATTATATTCTTATATAGCGCTTACATGTGCGTCTCTATTTGTGAAATAACAGTTTTCTTAACGGTGAAATAGAATTGATAAAGGTTAAAAAGTTTAAAATTCAATTAATAATTTTCATAGTATAATAAAATTACAAAAATTTTAAAAATACAATTTTTAACTTCTTTCAACTTTAAGACATCAAAAGATGGCATATATATATATATATATATATATATATATATATATATATTCAACTTTAAGAAATCAATATATTTATATAACATATGAAAGGTTTTACAAAAAAAAAATAATGATGTTTGTTTTTATATATATTCAATTAATGATGTCCTCCTAATTTGTGTGATGGATCATTACATTAAAATTGAGAAGTCATTATTTTCTTTTAAAAAAAAATCAAGAAAGTAATTGTTTACTCCATAGATCGTCCATTTGTATAAAGATTACTATAGAAGGTTTATTTAATTATATATATATATATATATATATATATGAGAAAATATTATTGTTTCATGATAGATTGCTTGCTACTTTATTGGAGTTTTTCATTGAGCTGCAAGGAGCGTATGCTTGGATTAGCCAAGCGAAACATTAAGTTTAATCTTTTTGAGAACTAGGAAACAGGAAACTTTGTTTTAGTGATAGTTTCGTTCAATATTTATATTTTCATGAAAAATATTCTTTTAGAAAATATTTAATTTAAAGTTCTATTTTAAAAAATACTTTTTATATTTTTAAGTATTTGGAATATTTAAGAAAATAAATTAATAAAAAATATTTTCCTGATATCAAAGGAAAAACTAAATAATTTTTTTGAAATAATTGATTTTCGCTTTTTAAAAGAAAAATATTTTCTATTTTTTAAATTTTGATATTCTTATTGAAATGTGAAAATATTTATACATGCATAATATAAATACATATCATTAATTAAAATTATAATCAAATAATGAAAAATATTTTCATAGAAAACAATTTTTCAGAAAATATTTTATATATACAACTTATTTCTGTGAAATAAATGGAGTATTAAATGGTATGATTATGAAAGTTGTCCTAATTTTGATCATAAAATTTAAATTAAGCCATATTAAACATGACTAACAAGCTTAGTTTGTTTGATCAAGTGGTTAAAATTATATTACTCATTTGATATGGTCAAGTTTAAGCTCTTACTCCCCCAATTTCTTACTAAAAAAACTTGACTAACAAACGTTAAGGCAATTTAAATTTTATGCCCTTTGGATATTTTCTACCAGCAAATTTAGATAATGGTTTCATTATATAAATATTATTGAATTGCTATTTTAAATTTGAATTTGGCCTAATGTTTAATTTTTTGTAGAACTTTTTTATAGTATAAAATATAAAAATAATATATATTTTTTTAAGATGAGCTTCCTCTTTAGTTGTTTAATTACTTAGTATATATTAAAAAAATTATTAAAAATTTTAATATAAATTTAACTATAGACAATTTTCATGACTTGAAATGTGATAATCTCTCTATTGTAATAGTCTAATAGAGTGTGAATGATATAATATATATTTTTTTAACTCTATTGTAATAGCCTATATATAAGAGCTTCTTATTTTTAGAGATTTTGGGAGGGCAACCCTCTAGATATATATATATATATATATATATATATATATATATATATATATATATATATATATATATATATATATATATATATATGTATGTATAAAATCTCTCTTTTTTATATATATTTTTATTTTTTATCAATTGATTTTATTTTTTTTTATTTTTATATTAATAAATTTAATGGACAAATTTAATTTCATAAGGTAAAATTTTTAAAATTTTATAATTTACATTCTATTATTTTATTGAAAAGACATTGTCTTATTCTAAATTTATAATCTAAGTAAATAAATAAGTGAAAATATTAAAATTTTCAATTAAAAGTAAATTATTATTAATTACAAAATTTAAAATGTGTATTAATGCATTCTTTTACCACCGCATGAAATAGTAATTTGAGTATATTTTAATTATTTTGTTAGAAAATAGAATTATATTTTTTATAGTGAATTTTTTAAATTATATTAAGATCCTAGTTATAGTCCAAGATTTTTACATAATAAATAAAAAGGAAAATAGTATATAAGTGATAAATTATTATTATTATTATTATTTATGAAAAATGAATAATATTAATATATAATATAATATTTAAATAGTTGGATAGTAAAGTGTTCACAAGTGATCACTACTTATGTGATATTGGTACCAATGATCATTGTTATGCATCATTTATACATGATGATGAGTTCAATTTTTCATTTAATGAAAAATTAATAATTTTACACTATTTTAAAAGTATATTTAATATAATAAATAGTGATATTTTGATATATTTTATGCAATATTTATAATATATTTACCAACATTTTACAAAGTGTTACCTTTTGCTTTTTACAATAACATTTATAAAAAATGTTACTATGAACTAGTAATATTATTACATATGAGACAATGGCTGATTGCTGCATATAATAGGAATATTAAAAAATAGTGCTCACTTAAAAAAAAAAATCAGTTTTTCTTACTTTTCAAAAGGTGAGATTCATATTTTTAGAGATAAGATACATATAAACCAGGTGGATAAGATACACATTGTAATACCCATTTTTTTCGATGTCGGAATATCTATCTTTAACGGAATATTTTAGTGAAAATTAAAAAAAATTCATTGACAAGGCAGTGACAATAAGATGTGAAAATATATTCATATATGTGTGTTTGAAGTCTTCAAAATGCTTTTAAAAAAATGAAAATGTTTTAATAGTTTTGATCAAAGAAAAGTTTTTAAGTGTGTGTTTAGGCAGAAAGGACTTCGGTAGTCGAAGGGTGGACTTTCAGTAGTCAAAGTCTCTTTTTTGGCTTAAATTCCTTTTTGGATAGAATATGTAACACCCCTATTTGTATAGCCTGGTATATTTCACTGTTCCGATGACCGGAGTCGGTCTGGACAATTAAGGGGATTAGAACCACACTTAAGACAACTAGAGAAGCCATAAACACAAATAATTAGTAATGTTCAATTAGTTAAGTATAAACAAGAAAAACAGAACATAAGAAGTTAAACGAGCCGAGAGTCACAGCGATGGGTGACCTTCTCGGAAACGACTGCGAAGTCGTTTTAAACTCAAATTTCGAATCGTAAAATGTGACGCCGCGGTCCTTAGGACCCTTATAAACACAGTGAAAAAGAGAAAATCACAAAAAATAACTGTTAAGCCAGTCAAATAATTAGGTCAGGGAGCCGGAAGAAATATGGAATTAATTACAAACCGGGATGAACCGGCGAGGGGCAATTTGGTCAATTGACCCCGAGAGCTGACTCCTGACCTAACTGTCAAATAAAATCGGAGAAAAGAAAATTTCGGAATCGAGAATTAAATTAAAGAACTAATAAAAAAAAAGAAGAGAAAATGAAAAAGTTAAAAAGGCGTAGGAAGATGACATCATGCATGATATCATGCATGATGCCATAAGTCATATAATTAATAAATTAATTAAATGGATTTTTGAGTCTTCCATAAGGATAAAAACAAAAGAAAAGAAAAGGAAAAAAAAAGTAAAAAGCCTTATCTTCCTCACCATTTACGTTTCTCTCTCCCTCACCATTGTAAACCTCCATTAAAGCTTGCTTCAAGCTTTGAAACCTCCATTAAAGCTTGCTTCAAGCTTTGAAACCACCATTAAACCCCAAATCCTCCCATACTTGCTTCACAAAAACTTGATTTAATCACTTGAGAGGAAGATTGGTCATCAAAGAATTGAAGAAAATTGAGAGGAAGTGAAAGTTCAAAGACACCTAACAAGGTAAGTAATGCAAACTTCAAGTTTTTAGTTTAATTAGTGTATGTACAGCATCAAGAGCATAGAAATAAACTTAAAATAAAAAAAATATATGTGAGGGACTAAACTAAAATTCGTCCAGCAGGGAGGGGAGAGTGATTTGCATGAGTTTGATTGAGTTAAACATGTTAAGATGCTTGAATGAGTTGAAAGATTGTGTTTATATGCTTTGAATTAGTTAATTGCAATGGATTAGAGTGGTTAGAGTTTGAGACCTAGGGTTTTGAGGCAAAAATTTTGGAGAAATTGGTAAATGATATATTTGACCTAATGTGGAGTGAAAAATGGTCACTTGTGACCAAATGAGGTGTGTTAGAAGTGTTGGAATTAAAAGCCAATTCGGATTGGATAAGGTCATGTGCTGGCAGCATGACCAAAATTTTCTTTGAGGGACCAAAAATGAAATTTTATAAGTCCAATGGATATGGGACCAATTGGGGATGAAAATAGGAACTAAATGACACAATTTTCATTTAGGAAGCCTGCCCAAAAAGTGACTAAAACCTAGTGAACAAAGTGATCGAAGTCGGAAAATCGCAGGTTGTCTTGCACAAACTGACCAAATAAACAGTGTTTATTCATTTGGTCATAACTCGAGCTAGGCAGGTCAAAATGACCTGAAATTTTACCAGTGGTTAGATGAGATATAGACCTAAAACTTTCATGAAGAACACCAACCCAAATTATGCCATTAACCCAATTAAATTACTGAGCAAAATTGGGTCACTGAATCTGCAGACTGCAGATTTGCCATTTGAACAGTAAAGTTTCAATGGCTATAACTCTCTCTAGAAAACTCCGATTTAGGCAATTCTTGAACCGATGGAAACCTAAGAGATGGTAGAACATTTCATATGAAGAAAATTAGACTAAATTATGAACTTAACTTGATCAAATTACTGAATGAAGTTGGATCAATAAATCTACAGAACCAAATTCTGCAGCATGAACAGTAAACGTAATTTGCTTATAACTTGAGCTACAAGACTCCAATTGGGGTGATTCAAAAAGGAGAATAAACTTAAGACAATAAGGAACATTTTCTATGAAGAAAGTTTTGCCAAATTCCAACAGTAAACTGATCAATGAAACAGTACAATTAGGGACACCAAAACTGAAAATTTGGCCATTTTGCCTAAAAGACCTAAGTTTTGAGAAAATGACCAAAACCAACAAGTTTGGTGACCAAAATGTGGTATGTGGGTAAAGTTGGAATTCCCATACCTATTAAGCCTTAGAAAGTCAATAATTTGACTTGAATAGTACAGTGAATAGTAACCCGAAACACAAAATTTCGAGAACGTCGAATTTAGCACGTTAGAGCTAGGTAAAAGTGAAGCTAAATTTATTTTGGGTTTATGTTAAGTTCTAATACTGAAACATTGTAAAATTGTGTGTTTCAGTTGAAAAGAATACCGGGAAGGAACCCGAGGAACCGAGTCGAGGCCAAGAGACGACTCGCTTGAGGTTTATGCACAACGTATAACTTTTGTAAATTATTTCTGCATATTGTTTTGAATAATTTGAATCAGTGAATTATGACAATTTTTATGATGTTTTGATTTAAATTGTGGAAAGTTAGTTGTGTATATTTGAAATGACAATTTTAGCAAATTGTTAAGATAAGTTTTGAAACCACAGTGTCATGACCATATATTTGAACACCTCACTAGCATGACTAGTGGAGGTAATTAGTTTCGAATTTTGATTCCTTCTCTGGTGAAGTGTTGAGGTGTGCCAGTAGAAGAGGATGTGAATGGATATCCATATATTTGAGCTAGCTAGCCTTGTGATGTGATTTCTCTTTAGCCTCTGATTATTGAGATTCTATTTGTTTCGAATGGCATGATTTAACTGTGGGTTTTATGAAATGTGATTTGATACTTCAAAATGAAATTGTTTAGGATTAAAATCTCATAATGCATGATTTGTATTTAATATTCATGTTCAGTTAAATTTTTGAATAAATGTGATTTAAGTTCTGCATAAAGATTATTTTAGTATGTTGTGCACTACTGAGTCCTAGTACTCAGCGATAGCTTCTATTGCTGTCGCAGATACAGAGACTAGAGGAGCAGCAGACTGAGCTGCTGAGGTGTGAGGAGCTATCAGCTTAAAGTCTTCGGGTATAATTTATACCCTAATTGTAAATATTTCTTTTGATGTATATATTGCACATAAATGTATGGACATGTAAAAATGGGTCTTGAGCAGTTTGTATAAAATTTGTATAAAGTTATAATATATATTGTAGTTTGAAATTCTCTTAATGTAAATTTTGTAATGATGTATCTAAATTGTTTTGTTTCTAATGAAATATGTATAGAACTATTTTATTTAATTTGAATGAAATGGATTGCTAGTATTTTGATGATCATTGGATAGTGGATTTGAAATTTGAAAGTTGATAAATGTGTTGAGAAATTGATTGAGATTGAGTATGAAATTGAAGCAGTTGTTGAGAAAAATTTTTAGAAGTGCTTTTTTACAGGTATTTGAAGAACTGTTTTCTCAAAATACCGAGGGAACTCTGTCAAAATTTTTATAAAATTTGCGTAAAAATAAAATGGGCCAAAAATATTAACTAGTTTTAATTTTAATTAAATGTTTTAAATACTTATTAGAAAATGCTCACCACTTATCAAAAATAAGAAAATTGTTTTAAAATCCCTTGTAGGGTACTTAATGAGTTATCGGTAGGCGAAGTTCGGTAGTTCATTAGGTATTCTACGGGATCATGTTATGCCTTACAGAGGGGTAAGGTGTGACATGTTTTAGTGGTATCAGAGCAAGTTTTTGAAGTATGTTTTAAATTGAGAAATTGTGTCTTTCTTGTTAAGTACAACTGCTCAATGTCCATAATTGTTACATACAGTGCATTACATCATGAATATGAACTAACGGCGGGAAATCTCCTTGTGTTACTTGTTCAGGAGATACCCTAACTTCGGACTGAAATGGAAGAAGGGGATCGCTCAGTTGAGCAGTCTGTTGAAGCTGAGGCACAAGGGGAAGCCCTAGCTTTACCGAATGTCGATGGTCAAGAGCACCAGCCCACAAATGCCGCAGCTTCGCATGCCACACAGCAGATGGCGGCAATGTTTCAACAAATGGCTGGGGGTATGCCTGCTCAAGCTCCACCTCAGACACCTGTGCACAACCACTGCCTCCAGCCAGACAATATGATAAATTACTGAAGTATGGGGCTGCAGAATTTAAGGGTATAGTGGACCCTTTAGAGGCAGAGCAATGGCTTGAAAGGATGGATAGAGTATTTAAGAAGCTGCACTGCCAAGATGAACTAAAGTTTGAGTATTCTGTATCGCTACTGCAAGGGGATGCGTATGATTGGTGGAAGACCATCCCCCACAACTTGGCTGAACCACCAGTGCTGACCTGGGATGACTTCATCAGAGAGTTCAGACAAAAATACATCCCAGATGCATATGATGATCAGAAATTGCAAGAATTTTTGAGTTTAAAACAAGGCAACAGATCAGTGGCAGAGTATGAGAGGGAGTTCTCCCACCTGAGTCACTATGCGGGGAGTCTCCTTACTACCAGCAAGGCAAGATGCAAGAGATTTGAGACGGGTTTGAAGCCCAGCATAAGGATGCAAGTTGTGGGATTTCGACACAGCAACTTCTCAGAGCTTATGTCTCAAGCACTTGAACTGGAGAGAATTGAATCAGAAGCAACCCCAGTGAAAGAAAAATCAGAAAAAGCTGAGAAATCAGAAAAAGACAAGGGGGAAAAATCAGTTTAACAGGGTTCTGGTGCTATCTCTGGAAAGAGAAAGAAGTTTAGTGGACCCAGCAGGGGTCGAGGTGGAAGATTTGGTAGGGGCAGATTTTCCGACGTAAACCCCTAGGTCCGGTCCGCAATGAGCAGTGGGTTCACATTCCGCCCGCCGTGAGACTTGTGGCAAGATTCATGGGGAGTGTTATTGGGCCACCGAGCTCGCGAATCATGAGGCAAGGGTCATTTAGCAAGAGACGCACTAGTGCTCCGTCTTGAGATATGGTCCACTCCTACTACTACCGAGGGATCTATTGCAGTCCCGCTCCCGCAGGTTCACGCCACTGGCGAGGAAGAGGCAGAGGTAGAGGCACCGCTCAGCAATAAGGCACGATTGGTCACCGCACAAGGAAGTGCGTCAGCCAGAGTTTACACGATGAGACAGCGAGAAGAGGCTGAGACTTCCGATGTGGTAGCTGGTACATTCTCTATCTCTGATCAAGATGTATTTGTGTTGTTTGATCCGGGTTCAACCCATTCATATGTTAGTGCTAGCATAGTCAGTTCACTTGCTGTTCCATGTGTGCAAATGGGTTTTGAAGTGCTAGTAACTAGTCTGTTAGGACAAGAGATGCGGGTCAACAGAATTTATAGAGACTGTCCTTTGGTGATCCAAGGACATGTTTTCCTGTCAGACTTGATTGAAATGCCCTTCAGAGAGTATGATATCATCTTGGGCATGGATTGGTTAGCCAGGCATCACGCCATGATTGACTGTAGACTAAAGACAGTCACTTTTGGTCTCCCTCTGTACAGTGATGTGGTAATACACGGGAAGAGGCATTTACTGCCATTAAACATCATTTCGGCTGCACTAGCCAGAAGAATGATCAGAAAGGGGTGTGAAGCATACTTGGCATATGTGATAGACACCCAAGTGGGGAGTCCAGCACTAAGGGACATCCCTACTGTATGTGATTTTCCGGATGTATTTCCTGATGAATTGCCAGGATTACCTCCAGAAAGAGAGGTGCAGTTTGAAATTGATGTTATGCCTGGTGTGGACCCAATCTCCATAACACCATATAGAATGGCACCAGCAGAATTGAAAGAGTTGAAAATGCAATTGCAAGAATTACTTGACAAGGGCTTTATCCGCCCTAGTGTGTCACCTTGGGGAGCACCAGTATTATTTGTAAAGAAGAAGGATGGCACTCTCCGCTTGTGTATTGATTATCGACAGTTGAATAAGGTGACAATAAAGAATAGATATCCATTGCCCCGCATTGATGACTTGTTTGATCAGTTGAGGGTGCACTTGTTCTCCAAAATTGACTTGAGATCAGGTTATTATCAGCTGAAAGTACAAGAGCAGAGTATTCCTAAAACTGCCTTTAGAACCCGCTATGGCCATTATGAATTCCTAGTCATGCCATTCGGGTTAACTAATGCTCCGGCTACTTTTATGGATCTGATGAACACTATCTTCAGACCATACCTCGACCCGTTTGTTGTGGTATTCATAGATGATATATTGGTCTATTCGAGGAATGCAGAAGAGCATGATATACATCTGCAGATTGTACTGCAGACTTTGAGGGAGAAACAACTATATGTCAAATTGTCGAAGTGTGAATTTTGACTGAAGGAAATATCTTTCTTGGGACATGTAGTATAAGAAGAGGGCATTAAGGTAGATCCAAGTAAGATTGAAGCTGTCCTTAATTGGAGGCCACCCAGAAATGTCACAAAAATTCGCAGTTTTCTAGGTTTAGCTGGATACTACCGTAGATTTGTGAAGGGATTCTCCATGTTGGCATCTCCATTGACCAAGCTGCTTAGAGATGTGAAATTTCAGTGGACGGAAAAATGCCAGCAGAGTTTTGATGAATTGAAGAGATGTTTGACTGAAACTCCAGTCCTGACTTTACCTACTCCGGGTAAAGAATATACAGTATATAGTGATGCTTCTCACAATGGGTTAGGCTGTGTATTGATGCAAGATCGAAATGTCATTGCCTATGCATCACGCCAGCTAAAACCGCATGAGAGGAATTATCCAACACATGATTTGGAGCTTGCAGCTATTGTGTTTGCTCTTAAGATCTGGAGACATTATTTGTATGGAGAGAAGTGTTACATTTACACAGATCATAAGAGTTTGAAGTATTTGGGCACCCAGAAAGAGCTGAATTTGAGACAGAGGAGATGGTTAGAGTTGATAAAAGACTATGATTGTCTGATAGACTATCAGCCAGGGAAAGCTAATGTTGTGGCTGACGCCTTAAGTCGCAAGACTATACCAAGTCTACGGGTTACTCCTTTGTCTTTGGTACATGAGTTAAGATCATTGCATGCCAGCTTAGAGATTAATAATGAGGGGCAGACAGCAGTTGCATGGCATGTACAACTAGTGTTGATTGATCGATCGTAATGGTCGCCCGTAATGATGAAAGGTATCGGTCGTTAGAAGAAGTCGCAGGCAAGAAACCAGAATTCTCAATCAGAGATGATGGTCTATTGCTACACCAGGGCAGAATGTGTGTTCCTAATGATGTTAAATTGAGGAAGATCATTTTGAAGGAAGCACATGAGTCTCCTTTTGCCATACACCCTGGTGGCACAAAAATGTATAGAGGGCTAAAGGAGCATTACTGGTGGATGGGTATTAAAAGAGATGTGGCAGAGTTTATTTCTAAATGCCTAACTTATCAGCAAGTAAAGGCAGAGCATCAAGTACCCGCTGGGTTGTTACATCCACTACTAGTACCAGAATGGAAATGGGAAAGAATAACGATAGATTTTGTAATGGGACTTCCGAGGACACAGAAGAGTCATGATGCAGTTTGGGTCATTGTTGACAGACTAACCAAGTCTGCTCATTTTCTGCCAGTTCGGATGGACTACAGTTTAGAAAGATTGGCCAAGTTGTACATTGATGAGGTTGTGAGACTGCATGGAGTGCCAGTATCCATCATATCAGACAGAGATCCTAGGTTCACTTCTAGATTCTGAGGTAGTCTTCAGAGAGCCCTAGGAACTAGATTGAACTTCAAGATCGTGCATTCCATCCACGCATGATGGCCACCCGAGAGGGTAATTTAGATCTTGGAGGACATGCTACGGGCTTGTGTGATTGAGTTTGAGGGCAGTTGGGATACACACTTGCCTTTGATTGAGTTTGCTTACAACAACAGCTACCAATCAAGCATTGGGATGCCTCCATATGAAGCTTTGTATGGTAGAAAATATAGAACCCCGTTGTGTTGGGATGACGTGGGTGAAAGAAAGATGATTGGACCCGAAATTGTTCAACAAACTGAAGAGAAAATCAGGGTGATCAGAGATCGACTTAAGACTGCATCGGACCGTCAGAAGTCCTACATTGATTTGAAAAGAAGGGATATTGAGTATGCAGTGGGTGAGAAAGTATTCCTCAAGGTTTCTCCTTGAAAGAGAATTATGAGATTCGGTAGAAAGGGGAAACTAAGTCCTCGTTTCATTGGGCCATATGAGGTTCTAGAAAGAGTGGGTCCTTTGGCATATCGTTTGGCACTACCTCCAGAGTTGGAGAAGATACATAATGTCTTCCATGTGTCTATGTTGAGGAGGTATCGATCAGACCCATCTCATGTACTACCAGTAGAGGAAATTGAAGTGAATCCAGACCTCACATATGAAGAAGAACCCGCAGAGATTCTGGCTTATGAGGTGAAGCAGCTACGGAACAAGTAAATACCGTTGGTAAAAGTGCTGTGGAACCATCATTCGGGCTAGGAGGCTACTTAGGAACGAGAAGAGAACATGAGGAGACAGTACCCACAGCTATTCAGAGATTAGTACCAGGTAAAATTTCGAGATGAAATTTATTTTAAGGGGGGGAGAATTGTAACACCCCTATTTATATAGCCTGGTATATTTCACTGTTCCGATGATCGGAGTCGGTCTGGACAATTAAGGAGATTAGAACCACACTTAAGACAACTAGAGAAGCCATAAACACAAATAATTAGTAATGTTCAATTAGTTAAGTATAAACAAGAAAAACAGAACATAAGAAGTTAAACGAGCTGAGAGTCACAGCGATGGGTGACCTTCTCGGGAACGACTGCGAAGTCGTTTTAAACTCAAATTTCGAACCGTAAAATGTGACGTTGCGGTCCTTAGGACCCTTATAAACATAGTGGAAAAGAGAAAATTACGAAAAATAACTGTTAAGCTAGTCAAATAATTAGGTCAGGGAGCCGGAAGAAATATGGAATTAATTGCAAATCAGGATGAACCGGCGAGGGGCAATTTGGTCAATTGACCCCGAGAGCTGACTCCTGACCTAACTGTCAAATAAAATCGGAGAAAAGAAAATTTCAGAATCGAGAATTAAATTAAAGAACTAATAAAAAAAAAAGAAGAGAAAATGAAAAAGTTAAAAAGGTGTAGGAAGATGACATCATGCATGATATCATGCATGATGCCAAAAGTCATATAATTAATAAATTAATTAAATGGATTTTTGAGTCTTCCATAAGGATAAAAACAAAAGAAAAGAAAAGAAAAAAAAAAGTAAAAGCCTCATCTTCCTCACCATTTACGTTTCTCTCTCCCTCACCATTGTAAACCTCCATTAAAGCTTGCTTCAAGCTTTGAAACCACCATTAAACCCCAAATCCTCCCATACTTACTTCACAAAAACTTGATTTAATCACTTGAGAGGAAGATTGGTCATCAAAGAATTGAAGAAAATTGAGAGGAAGTGAAAGTTCAAAGACACCTAACAAGGTAAGTAATGCAAACTTCAAGTTTTTAGTTTAATTAGTGTATGTATAGCATCAAGAGCATAGAAATAAACTTAAAATAAAAAAAAATGTGTGAAGGACTAAACTGAAATTCGTCCAGCAGGGAGGGGAGAGTGATTTTCATGAGTTTGATTGAGTTAAACATGTTAAGATGCTTGAATGAGTTGAAAGATTGTGTTTATATGCTTTGAATTAGTTAATTGCAATGGATTAGAGTGGTTAGGGTTTGAGACCTAGGGTTTTGAGGCAAAAATTTTGGAGAAATTGGTAAATGATATATTTGACCTAATGTGGAGTGAAAAATGGTCACTTGTGACCAAATGAGGTGTGTTAGAAGTGTTGGAATTAAAAGCCAATTCGGATTGGATAAGGTCATGTCTTGCAAAGATGACCAAAATTTTCTTTGAGGGACCAAAAATGAAATTTTACAAGTCCAATGGATATGGGACCAATTGGGGATGAAAATAGGCACTAAATGACACAATTTTTATTTAGGAAGCCTGCCAAAAAAGTGACTAAAACCTAGTGAACAAAGTGACCGAAGTCTGAAAATCGCAGGCTGTCCTGCACAAACTGACCAAATAAACAGTGTTTATTCATTTGGTCATAACTCGAGCTAGGCAGGTCAAAATGACCTGAAATTTTACCAGTGGTTAGATGAGATATAGACCTAAAACTTTCATAAGAACACCAACCCAAATTATGCCATTAACCCAATCAAATTACTGAGCAAAGTTGTCATCACCGAATCAGATCGCAGATTTGCCATTTGAATAGTAAAGTTTCAATGGCTATAACTCTCTCTAGAAAACTTCGATTTAGGCAATTCTTGAACCGATGGAAACCTAAGAGATGGTAGAACATTTCATATGAAGAAAATTAGACCGAATTATGAACTTAACTTGATCAAATTACTGAATGAAGTTGGATCAACAAATCCACAGAACCAAATTCTGCAGCATCAACAGTAAACGTAATTTGCTTATAACTTGAGCTACAAAACTCCAATTGGGGTGATTCAAAAAGGAGAATAAACTTAAGACAATAAGGAACATTTTCTATGAAGAAAGTTTTGCCAAATTCCAACAGTAAACTGACCAATGAAACAGTACAATTAGGGACACCAAAACTGAAAATTTGGCCATTTTGCCTAAAAGACCTAAGTTTTGAGAAAATGACCAAAACCAACAAGTTTGGTGACCAAAATGTGGTATGTGGGTAAAGTTGGAATTCCCATACCTATTAAGCCTTAGAAAGTCAATAATTTGACTTGAATAGTATAGTGAATAGTAACCCGAAACACAAAATTTCGAGAACGTCGAATTTAGCACGTTAGAGCTAGGTAAAAGTGAAGCTAAAATTTTTTTGGGTTTATGTTAAGTTCTAATACTGAAACATTGTAAAATTATGTGTTTCAGTTGAAAAGAATACCGGGAAGAAACCCGAGGAACCGAGTCGAGGCCAAGAGACGACTCGCTTGAGATTTGTGCACAACGTATAACTTTTGTAAATTATTTCTGCATATTGTTTTGAATAATTTGAATCAGTGAATTATGACAATTTTTATGATGTTTTGATTTAAATTGTGGAAAGTTAGTTGTGTATATTTGAAATGACAATGTTTAGCAAATTGTTAAGATAAGTTTTGAAACCACAGTGTCATGACCATATATTTGAACACCTCACTAGCATGACTAGTGGAGGTAATTAGTTTCGAATTTTGATTCCTTCTCTGGTAAAGTGTTGAGGTGTGCCAGTAGAAGAGGATGTGAATGGATATCCATATATTTGAGCTAGCTAGCCTTGTGATGTGATTTCTCTTTAGCCTCTGGCTATTGAGATTCTATTTGTTTCGAATGGCATGATTTAACTGTGGGTTTTATGAAATGTGATTTGATACTTCAAAATGAAATTGTTTAGGATTAAAATCTCATAATGCATGATTTGTATTTAATACTCATGTTCAGTTAAATTTTTGAATAAATGTGATTTAAGTTCTGCATAAAGATTATTTCAGTATGTTGTGCACCATTAAGTCCTAGTACTCAGCGATAGCTTCTATTGCTGTCGCAGATACAGAGACTAGAGGAGCAGCAGACTGAGCTGCTGAGGTGTGAGGAGCTATCAGCTTAAAGTCATCGGGTATAATTTATACCCTAATTGTAAATATTTCTTTTAATGTATATATTGCACATAAATGTATGGATATGTAAAAATGGGTCTTGAGCAGTTTGTATAAAATTTGTATAAAGTTGTAATATATATTGTAGTTTGAAATTCTCTTAATGTAAATTTTGTAATGATGTATCTAAATTGTTTTGTTTCTAATGAAATATGTATGGAACTATTTTATTTAATTTGAATGAAATGGATTGCTAGTATTTTGATGATCATTGGATAGTGGATTTGAAATTTGCAAGTTGATAAATGTGTTGAGAAATTGATTAAGATTGAGTATGAAATTGAAGCAGTTGTTGAGAAAAATTTTTAGAAGTGCTTTTTTACAGGTATTTGAAGAACTGTTTTCTCAAAATACAGAGGGAACTCTGTCAAAATTTTTTATAAAATTTGCGTAAAAATAAAATGGGCCAAAAATATTAACTAGTTTTAATTTTAACTAAATGTTTTAAATACTTATTAGAAAATGCTCACCACTTATCAAAAATAAGAAAATTGTTTTAAAATCCCTTGTAGGGTACTTAATTAGTTATCGGTAGGTGAAGTTCGGTAGTTCATTAGGTATTCTACGGGATCATGTTATGCCTTACAGAGGGGTAAGGTGTAACAGAATACACTCCAATAGCTGAAATTGAGGCTTCTAATAGCCCAAAGTCTCTCGACCTTGAGGGTATAAAAGGGACCAAAGCTCATTTTTACTGTAAAAAACAATTGGATTTTCTCTTCTTCTTCTCTCTCTCAACTGTTGGAGCATATAAGAAGCTCTTTGAAGAGATTTTCTTGACTTCTTAAAGATCTGGGGGTGGATTCTTCCATTTAGAAGTTTGGAAGAGTAGATTCAAGCTTCGAGGTTTCGATCCTCTCACCTCCAAGCTCCAAGAAAAGAGGTACTTCCTTTTCTTCTTGATCTAATAGGTATATCTAAGAAAGTTGATGAGAGATTAGGTTTTTATAACTTCAATTTCATGTAAAGTTATTTTTAAGATAAATTTTGGAAAGTTGTGAATGTTAGGGTAAGAGTTTTGTGATGTATGTTGGAATTGTATGTTTTTATTGTTACTTTTGTAATGTTTAGGTGTTTTGGGCCTTACATGGCTAGTTTCCCTTGATGGATTTGAAGAAATCCTTAAATATGCCATATTGGGTTTGGGGAAACCTAGGATTTGAGTTGTTTGATTAATGTATGTGGGTATTAAGTATGATTTTAAGTTGGTTTAGGCCCTAAAGATGTGTATATGTGATTGGATTGAGTTTTGGAACTTTGAAAGGAGCTTGGGTGTTAATGGGAGAAGGATTCTGCGGGTTTTTGACTTAGGAATTCTGAAAATTCTTAGGTTCGACTGTCGAAAATCAAAGGGTCAACAACTGAAGCATGCAGTTTCTCGAAAAATTTGAAAATTTTCGAGGTTCAACAGTTGAAGTCCCAAACTTCAATAGCCACAATGGCTACTACCCAAAATGGGCATTCAATATTCCAAGGTTTAGCAGCCGAAGCCTAAGACTCAACAGTCAAACTTGGTTCTACCCACTTCATTTCTCCTTCAATTCTAAGGTTTTAAACCCCAATTTCACTGTTCTTAAGGGCCTAGAATAAGATGTTTATTATGTTTATAGAGTTTTAGAGCCTTGTGAGTTCTCTAGGGTCCAATTTTATAGGATCAGGCTTGAGAAACTTGAAAGCTTAAGGAACTGAGGATAACTATCGTTCGAGTTAGGTAGTTGACAAGTTATAAGAGGTCAATAATCTAACCTTAATAAATGTAAATTTTTAAATTTAATTTATGATCATCCTCATGCATCATGTAATATTTATTTAGGATATATATATCTAAAACACGAAGATGTTACATAATTACGTAATTATTGTTGGTGCATTGATGGATGATGGATAACCCACTAACTCCCCCCATGATTATGATTATGTTATATTATGTATGTTATGGATCCACAAGTAAATCCCATAGGAAGATCTTTATGATGCCTCATCAGGGGAGATCTTTAAGTTGCCCTAGGTGCATAACACATGTCATGTTTGAAGCGAAGTCCAGAGAAGCCTCATTATTAGTTAGGCACATTGGATTCGGGGAGTTATTGGTTATAAGTCTATCCTACGTGAAATATTTATAATGTAAAAACCCATTTGGATGGTGCATTGCATATGTATGAAATGAATGATATAAATAATATTGGTTAGTTTACTCACTGAGCTTGTGTAAGCTTACCCTTTTCTCCTAACCCCTAGATGTAGGTTTGCAGGATTATAAGAGATCTTTAAAGAGAGGTCATCAGAGATAGTTTTAGTGCTCTTCTTTATGTATGATTTATGGGTAGATAGACACGTAAAATGTGAATGGATAGTACTATGCTGGTAATGTTAGAAAATTAGAGTTATGTAATATTTTAAAAGTTAATGTTTATGTTAGCTCTCTTGGGAGTGTATATGTTGAACCATTATGCTTTAATGATTTTCTATATGTGTTAAGATTCAAATTATGAACCACTTTTATGTTAAAGATGTTTATGTATTGATGAAAAAAGTAAAGTGTAATGGTTTGGAGTATGTTTATATAGTGAGATACAGGAATATATGTATATTTTACAAGTTTTAGGCTTGTTACGAGTTCCAGTAGCCTTAAGCTAACCTAATCCTTAGCACCATTAATGGCCCCTAGTTTGGGTCATTACAAAGTTAGAGGTCTAGGTTAGATGAGTGGTCCTAGATGCCAGTAAAAGTGTAGGATAAAGGTAAAAGGAAGTATATTGACCAACACATTTAGGGAAATACATGTCCCTTAGGGTTGAATCCCTGTATAATTACATGTTGTATGTTATATGTATGCTATGATTGATGAAATGTTATGTGTTCATATGACTCCATATGAACTTTTTATGTTCTCCACACTTCTTGTTTACTTTCAGAAATGCTAGATTCAAGATGATCAGCTAAGTTGACCGGTGCTCCACCCAAGAATGAGGATATTAGAGCACTACCCGCCAACACTATTGTCAAGGAAAGAGCAAGCAAAAATGGAAGGAGAGAGTCTTTAATTGGTCTTATAAGGTCCTTTGAAGTTAGTAGAGAGACTGTATATGCAACTAGAATGTCTATAGATGCACGAGGGAGTTCTCATGGCTTTTCCCAATAGCATGAGAATCCTGAGTCTGCAGACATAGGAAGAGTGAGAAAAGATAGTTTTGTGAAAGGAAGAGATGAGTCAGAGTTTGTATCTCCTTCGCAGCTTGGACAGGAGTATGGGTTTGCGTATCAATATCCTCAACATGGAAGTTTTAGAAATCCTAGATTTACAAGCTATCCCTAATATCCTCATTTCATGTCCTACCCACCTTACTTCCCACTTTTCAATCCATATCCCATGTACACTCCATAATAGTACCCCCAAAGTTCTTTAACCACCGTGGGAACTCAAAATCCTATGGAAGGAGTTATAAGAGATTAAGTACCACCACCACCCTCTGTAGCTCCTACAGTTCCCACACAAGAGGCCAGGACAAGTAGTCAAGGTAAGGCAAAGATGATGGACTACTTAAAGCTGGATGCTCCCAAGTATAAGAAATGAGATAATCCTTTTGAGTACATTAAGGCAGTCAAAATGATAGTTGATGAATTGGATGCCAATGATAGTAAGGCCATTCAGATGGCTGGCTTTACCTTGAAATGTAGAAAGGCAAAGGAATGGTATAAGTCCTATGTTGTTGACAGGGTCAACAGTATGACCTAGTCTTAATTTATGGTAGAGTTTACTAATTGGGCTTTCTTAGAAAGCCCTAGAGAACTGAAGGCAGTGGAGTTTGAGCAGTTGAGACAGACTACTAATATGAGTGTTAATGATTATACAGATAAGTTTGTTGATCTTCTATAGTATATGGGGCAAGAGTATGATACTGATAAAAAGAAAGTGAAGAGGTACACTCAAAGGTTACACTCCAGATACTCATTGATTTTGGTTGCAGAAACCCATAATTTCCATTCTATAAAAGATGCTGCAAGAAAGATGGAGGCTGGGGCTATCAATAAAGGGGCCTAGAACTGAAAAGTACAAGAGTAAAGAAATTTGCAATGCCTAAGGCTACTGATGCAAGGAGGTTCAATCACTTAATCAAGACCGTCTCCTCATCCAAAACTAAGAAAGAAAAAGGAGGAAAGTTTGGCAAGAAGTAAAAGAAGAATAAGTTCTGGGCAGAATTAAGTTAGGCCTTGTGGTGGAAAGTGAATCTAGTTTGGGATCGAATGCTTATGGTTGTGTCAGATGTGGGAAACCTCATCAAGAAGTTTGTAAGTTTAGAACCTCCCAATGCTATAGGTGTGGTCAGGAGGGGCACATGTCTAGGGAGTATCCCAATATAGAAAGGGTGGCTTCATAATAGAATATTGGGTCAGGCAGTGTGGCTCAACTGGTAGCGAGACAGATTTCTATGGGTCCCTCATTAGGAAGGGGATAGGATAGAGGATGAGGTTTTTCTTCCCCTATGGCAGGCTCACAAGGGAGGGTTTCAATAGCACTAGCTCAAATCTTTACCATGACACAACAGGAAACCAACACCTCTAACACTGTTGTGTTAGGTAACCTTTGCATTAGAAGTTTTAATGTGATTGATCCTAGTGCATCTCATTCTTTTGTTAGCCCTAAAGTGGTTCTAAGGTTAGGTTTAGTAGTCTCGAGTTTGCAATGTTCGTTACTTATTAGTGGACCCAAGCATGATCCTTCAATGGCAGAGATGATCTGTTATGCCTGTTTAATGATGATGGAGGATAAATGCTTTCTAGTCAACCTGGTGGTCTTAAAATTGACCGATTTTGATGTCATTCTATGGATGGATTTCCTCTTAGCCAATTATGCTACCTTAGACTGTAGGAACAAGGTAACAAGGTCAAAGAATAGGATGGGTCAAAGGTAGTTTTTCAGGGAGACCAGACATCATCAATGAAGGGGATGATCTTCGTGATGCAAGCTAAAAAGATGTTTCGAAAAGGATGTAGAGAGTTTTTAACTCATGTTTGAGAGTTTGTGGAGAACAAAAGAGGACTAGGATCAGTTCTTATGGTAAAAGAGTTTTCAGATGTGTTTTCAGAGAAATTACCTAGGTTGCCACCTGAGAGGGAGATAGATTTTGATATTGATCTCGTGTCGGATGCTAGGCCCATATCTATTCCTCCTTACAGGATGGCTCTTGTAGAGTTGAAAGAGTTAAAAGAATAGCTGTAGGAATTAGTGGATAAGGGATTCATCTGACCCCGTGCCTATTCTTGTGGTGCTCTAATACTGTTTGTAAAGAAGAAGGATGGATCCTTGAGACTGTGTATTGACTATAGGCTATTGAATAAGTTCACTACAAAGAATAAGTACCCTTTGCCCCATATTGATGACTTATTTAATCAGCCAGCTAGAGCTAGTTATTTTTCAAAGATAGATTTGAGATTCGAATATCACTAGTTGACGATTAAGGAGTTAGTATTCCGAAGACTGCCTTTCTGTAACACCCCTATATTAAGCAGTTTATGCATTCTACTATTCTGGTAACTGGTGTTTGTTCAGACAATTAGGATGTCTGGAACTATATTTAAATGATAATGAGGAGACATAAAATGATGGAATAAATGATAATAAAATACAAGAAAAATTAAGAGAAAAATAAAAGAGATAAAATGTAACTAGGTTAAACGAGCTGGAACCGTAGCAATGGGTGACTGCACTGGAAAGTTACGGCGAAGACAATTGCTGACCCTAGGACTGCGGAGAACCCTAGGAAATAATTTTTGAGACCTAATTAAAGGTTTATTGAAGTACAAATGACATTAAAAATATCAAAGAAAATTTAGTTAATCGGTACAGATAAAAAAGAAAATTCAAGGAACCGTCGAATCAGGAATTAAATCGGTATTATCGAAAAATTTGAAATACAACCCGAAAAGGGGCATTTTGGTTATTTGACACCTAAAGTTGATTTTTGACCTAAATATCCATTAAAAATAAGTAGTATTAAATTTTGAAAATTTCATAAAAATATGCAATTATATATGTAATGTAAATAAAGAAAAATGAGGGCATTATTGCAAATATGGGAACTTTGAATTATTATAATGTTTAATTACAATTAGTGGAAGGTTAGTGGAGGTATATAAGGACACTTGAGGACAGATTTTTCCTGTTAACTTCTTCTTCTTCATATCACTCTCATCCTAGCCGAATTGAAGATTCTTTCAAGTTCCTCCATGGCCGCACCATGCAAGAGCTTCATCTACCCATCTTCAAGCCATGATTCTTACAATTTTCTTTATTAAAGTTGATCACCACACTTGGGGAAGGATATTGGCAGCAAAAAGAAAGAGATTTGGTGAGGTTTTTAGCAAGCTCAAAAAAGGGTAATTGTCTATTTTCTTTTCCTTGCTTAACTAAGCCTTGAATTAAGGTTATGGTGAGTTGAATTATTGAGAAATTTGGGAAATTTGATGAATATTGGGTGAGACTTAATTTCAGTAGCTATGGAAGTTCAAGGTATTGGTTTATTTTTACATGTAATTGATGAGAAATAATGTTGATTAAGGTCATAAGATGTTCTAGCAAATGTATTTCATGTGTATGTTTGAAGTTAGTACTTTGAATTAGGGCTTTGAAGGAAGTGTTGAAGACCTTCGGAATTTGTCAAATTCGGTAGCCTTAATGAAGTTAGAAGATGGATATTTCCATGAAATTTAATGTTGAATTATGGTGTTAATGCATTATGGAAGTGTATGGTAAATTGCTAGTTGTTTTTATTTATGTATATCATGTTGACTTTGACCTTGTGAATTAGGATTGTATATTGAATATTGAGGACTTGTGTAAACTACTCAAATTGACCAATTTGAGATTTGATGAATGATTTAAGAATGCTATGAATCCAGAATTTTAGTGTGGGAGATGGAGGAATAAGAATTTGAAGTGTAATGTTTGTGCATTTGAGAAATTGGTTGAGGGCAGTATGTATTTGGAGCTCTAACCTAATTTGTGAGACCCCAATTGGTATGAGGCCAATTGAAAGTAAAATTAGACTTAAAATATGCCAACTTTCATGCAAAAACCTTGCCAAAATTCTGTCAAGAAATGACCAATTTAGTGACCTAATCCGGAATTAACAATTTGCAAACTCAGAATTTTGACCAAATGAACAGTATTCACTCATTTGGCCATAGCTCACTGTAGACAGGCCCAAATGACCTGAAATTTATATCATTGGAAAGCTTAGACATAGGGCTACAACTCTTGTGAAGACCCCAAAGCCTATAAATGTCATTAACCAAGTCAAATTACTTGCCCAGTTGGATTACCAAAACTGTCCAGTCCTCAATGCTGCCCAGAAATTCTGGGCAGATACCAATCCGGCCAGTTATATTAAAATTAGCATAACTTGAGCTAGAAAACTCCAAATGGAGTGATTCAAAAAGAAAATTAAAGAAGATACAATAAGGAACAACTTTGAAGAAGAGAGTTTAGCCAAATTTTTATTGTAACAATGACCAATGGAACAGTGAACTTAAGGCATGAAATCTAGAAAATTAAAATAAAGTACAATAAGCTTTGAAAAGAAATTGGCAACAAATGCCAACATATGTGGAGTGTAAAATGTGATATGTTGGTGATATAAAAACCAACTTACCTATTATGTATGAAAAGTCAACATTTTACTAAATTAGTCAAATGAATAGTAACTCTATAACCCTAAATACAAGAATTCAACTTATAAGATCTAATAGGTAAATTTAGTATGCAAAAATGAAATTATTGGAATTAATTATTAGAAATGGTTCGAATGGATACTGAAACACTTTAAAATTATGTGTTTCAGTTGGAAAGGGATTTTCGAAGAAAGAAAGAAAATTGGATTAAATTAAGTCAACAAAAGAGGTTTGTGCACAACTAGCCTATTTCTATGTTTTAAATTTATAATGGGTTTTGAATGAACTTGATAATTGTATTTTCTCTGTGTACAAGAATTTTAATTTATTGAATGACTTTGTATGATTTAATTATATTTTCTCCTATGCATTTAAGGATTTATTGCATAATTTTGACAATTATAAATTGTGAATTATGCACTTGATGTATTGATAACCTTATGCACGAGTTTACAATTATTAAAAATGTTTATGGATTTGTAAAGATGCTTATGAGTAAAAATTGTTTGAAATATATTTTGAAACCACAGTCAGCATGACAATGTGATTGAATTCCTCATTGGCTTGTCTAATGGGATGAATTGAATTTCCTCTCTGGCTGAAGTGTTGAGGTGTGTGCCAGTTGAGGAAGAATTGAATGAGTACTCATATTTACTAGCTAGCCCGTGTATACCCCTTTAGCCTTTGGTTATTGGGAGAATTGACTTTGTCGTGGTGTACAACCCGACATTGTTTTAGTATCATGCTCTAAGCTGTGTGAATGTTTTCAACATTCTCAAATTAAGCATACTTGATAAAATGTGATTAAAACAAATATTTGTTAGTGGTTGGAAAATGATATATTGTTTCATGGTTCAAGAAAAATATAAATAATACAATTGCTTTATTATGAATTGGATAAATTGTTATTACTAGATTAAATGCTATTCATCAAATAATCTGTATAATTGGAACCATCGATTTTGATTTTATTGGGTTTTGAAGAATTTAAATATTTTGAGCCTTTTTGCTATGGTTTGTCAAAGTATGTTTTGTATTAAATTTTAATTTATTTGTTGTGCACCACTGAGTTCACCGCTCAACGATAGCTTTGTATGCTGTCATGGGTGAAAGAAAAGATAGAGCAGCTGAGTGAGATCACTTGAAGCTGCGACTTGAAGACAAATTGGGATTATATTGGGTATAGTGTAGATATATTTCTAGACATTAGATTTTGATGTAAGCATGTAACTATGTGTATGTAAGTGCTTTTGAGCAGTTGTACAAAAACTCTTGTAATATTATTTTAGTATGTAAACAAATATAAATAATTGTAATAGTATCTGGAGATTTTAATTACCTGTATATTTTTGTGAAATAAATTGTATTACCCCAATGAATGCAGTACTTAAATTTTCTTCTGAATTTGGAAATTAATGAATTATTTCCTTTATGATGAGTTTGTTAAAAATGAATTGAGATGATTACCGGAAATGATTTATCAATTGTTGAGATTGGATTGGGACATTTTTTTTGTAAATTGCTTTTGTAGGTAAATTAAAAAACTGTTTTTATTTAGTTTTAGCTGTAATCACACGAATTTTCCATAAAATTTTAAAAATGCCAAATTATTACTAAATAAATTTATGACACATCCTTGAGTTTAAAATACTCAGATAAATTTTTATTACCACGTTAGACTTAAAAATGAAATTATTCTGCTAAAATCCCTTATAGTATATTTAATAGATTATCGGTAGGTGAAGTACGGTAATTTATTAGGTATACTACGGGATCATGTTACATCATACGGAGGAGTAGAGTGTGACACTTTCAGACCAAATATGAGCATTATGAGTTTCTTGTGATACCATTTGGGTTAACTAATGACGCAGTTGCACTCACGGATCTCATGAACAGGGTGTTCAGGCCTTATTTGGATCACTTTTTTATCATCTTTATTGGTGACATACTAGTGTACTCCAGAAGTCCTAAAGAGCATGCATAATATCTAAGAATGGTTCTTCAAACATTGAGGGAGCATCAGTTGTATACCAAGTTCTCTAAGTACGAATTCTGGCTAAAGAGTATATCTTTCTTGGGGCATGTAATGTCAAAGAATGGAATAGAGGTGGATCATAAGAAAGTTGAAGCAACAGCAGATTGGCCGTGGCCAGCTACAGTGATGGAGATCAAAAGTTTTCACGGTTTGATAGGCTATTATAGGAGATTTGTACCTGATTTCTCTAAGATAGCTACTCCAATGACTAGGTTAACCTAAAAGAATAAGAAGTTTGAAGGAGTGATGAATATGAGGCGAGCTTTCAGAAGCTTAAGGAATATCTGATTTTAGCATGAGTACTGGCCCTACCTATCGGCAATGAAGATTTTACTATTTATTGCGATGCCTCTAGAATTGGTTTGGGATGTGTTCTTATGCAAAATGGAAGAGTAATAGCTTATGCTCCAAGATAGTTAAAAAAGCATGAAGCTAATTATCCCACTCATGACTTAGAGATGGTGGCCGTAGTCTTTACCCTAAATATATGGAGACATTATCTTTTCAGAGCAAAATGTGAGATCTTTATAGACCACAAGAATTTTCAGTGCATCTTCAAGCAAAAAGAGCTGAATCTCATATAGAAAAAATGGGTAAAATTGCTCAGTGATTATAATTGTACAATTCAGTACCATCTGAGAAAGGCAAATATTATTACAAACGCCATCAGCTGGGAATCATTTGGCATTTTGGCTCATATATTAGTAGAAAGGTGACCTATCTTAAAGGATTTACACTAGTTGATTGGAGAAGGGTTGTAGCTAGAGTCATCAGCTAAGGGTACCTTGATAGCTCAAATTAAGTTGACACTAGTGTACCTAAAGCAAATAGTAGAGAAACAACATGAAGATCTTGAGTTAGTAAAGATAGTACAAGTGGTATAGAAAGGTAAGATAAATGAGTGTTAAGGTATGGCAACAGATTATGTGTACCAAATGACATCCAACTCAAGGGAGACATTATGAGAGAAGCTCATAATATTAAGTATAGTGTGCATCTTGGAGCCACTAAAATGTATCAAGATTTAAAGAAGGTGTATTAGTGGCCTTCCATGAAGAAGGAGATTGCACAGTTTGTGTCTGCTTGTGAGGTCTGTTAAAGAGTAAAGTTGGAGCATCAAAAATCAATAGGAATGCTTAACCCACTACCCATTCTAGAGTGAAAATGGAAAAATGTGGCCATGGACTTTATTGTGGGGTTGCTAGTAGCCTCCAACAGACATGACTCGATATAAGTTATAGTGGATAGATTGACCAAGACCGCTCACTTCATTCCTATCAGGGCTAACTATTTTATAGATAATTTGACTTAAGTCTACATGGCATAGATAATAAGGTTGCAAAGGGCTCCAATGACAGTGATCTCCGACAGAGGACCATAGTTCATATCAAGGTTTTAGCACTGTTTTCAAAATGAGTTAGGCACTAGGTTAGACTTCAGTATAGCTTTTCATACTCAGATAGATGGACAGTCAGAAAGGAACATACAAGCTTTAGATGATATGCTAATAATGTGTGTACTTGACTTTGGAGGATCGTGGAAAAAGTACCTTACCTTAGTTGAGTTTGCATATAACAATAGCTATCACTCTAGCATTAGAATGACACTGTATGAGGCTTTATATAGGAAAAAGTGTAGGTCTCCTGTGTGTTGGGAAGAAGTAAGTGAAAGAGCGTTGGCAGGAGCAAAGTTGGTGAAAATCTCCAATCAAGCCATGCCTTTAATTAGGGCAAGGTTGAAGACAGCAGCTAATAGATAGAAGAGTTACACAAATCTCAATAGGAGAGAATTGGTTTTTCCAGGAAGGGGATATAGTGCTTCTAAAGGTATCTCCAATGAAAGGTGTCATCTGGTTTGAAAAGAGAGATAAACTAGCTTGGAGATATATTGGACCATATGAAATGCTACAAAGGGTCAGAATGTATCTTATAAGTTAGCTTTGCTACTAGAAATTGAAAGAATCTATTCGATGTTCCATGTTTCTATGTTGAAGAAGTTCATGTCAAATCCGAACAAGGTTATAAGTGAACCAGACATGGAAATTTTGAAAAATCTTTCTTATGCTGAGCAACCTACTCAGATCATGGACACGTAAGTGAAGGAAGCTGAGGAACAAGGAGATACCTATGGTCAAAGTGTTATGGAACTGCCACAACATGAAAAAATGTACTTGGGAGACTTGTGATTCCATGATACAATAATATCCCCACCTTTTCTAGGTATGTTTTATATATTATGTTTGTTATGTTATGTTTTTATGTGTTTATTTTAACATTTGAGGAAGAATGCTCTTAAGGAGAGGAAAAAGTAATACTCGCTATTTTTCAATGTCGAAATATCTATTTTTGATGGAGTATTCTGGTGAAAATTAAAAAAAAAATCACTGATAAGAGAGTGGTAGTAAGATGTGAAAAAGTGTTTATATATATGTGTCTGAAGTATTCAAAATGCTTTTAAAAAAAATAAAAATGTTTTAATGGTTTTGATTAATGATAAGTTTTTAAGTGTGTGTTTAGGCAGAAGGAACTTCGGCAATCGAATGATGGACTTTTAGCAGTAGAAGGAACTTGGGCAACCGAAGGATGGACTGTAAAAAACACTTGGGTTTTCTCTTATTCTCTTTCTTTCTCAATTGTTGGAGCATACAATGATCTTTTTGAAGAGATTTCCTTGAGTTTTTAAATATTTGGAGATGGATTATTTCATTTACAAGTTTGAAAGAGTAGATTCAAGCTTCAGGGTTTTGATCCTCTCACCTCCAAGTTCTAAGAAAAGAGGTAACTTCCTTTTATTTTTTATCTAATAGGTAGATCTAAGAAAGTTGATGAGAGTTTAGGTTTCTATAACTTTAATTCATGTAAAGTTATTTTTAAGATGAGTTTTAGGAAGTTATGCATTTTAGGGTTAGTGTTAGGGTTTTGTGATGTTTGTTAGAATTGTATGTTTTTATTGTTATTTAGTAATGTTTAAGTGTTTTGGGCCTTAAATAGCTAGTTTCACTTGATGGATTTGAAGAAATCCTGAAATATACTATGTTGGTTTTGGGAAAAACTTAATATTTGAGTTTTTAATTAAGGTATATGGGTATTAAGTATGATTTCAAGTTGTATTATGCCCTAGAGTTGTGTATATATGTTTGGATTGAGTTTTGGAACTTTGGAGCGAGTTTGGGTATTGATAGGAGAAGGATTCTGCATTTCAACTTGGGAATTCTGGAAATTCCTAAGTTTGTCTTCCGAAAACCAAAGATTTGGCGACTAAAGTGTGCGGTTTCTTGAAAAATCTGAAAATTTTCAACGTTTGGCAATCGAAGTCTTAGACTTTGTCAGCCGCAATGGCTACTACACAACATCAGCACTCGATGTTTTAAGGTTTGGTAGCTAAAGCCCAAGACTCTAGCAACCAAATTTGGTTCTGCCTACATTATTTCTTTTTCGATTTCTAGGTTTCAAAACCCAATTTCATTGTTCTTAAGGGCCTAGAATATGATGTTTATTATGTGTATAGAGTTTTAGAGCATTATATAACTCTTTAGGTATGATTTTATAGGATCAAACTTGAAGGACTTGTTAAGGATACGAGGATAGCTGCTGTTCGAGTTAGGTGATTGATAGGCTATAAGAGGTAAGTAATTCTAACCTTAATAAATGTAAACTTTTAAATTTAATTTATGATCATCCTTATGCATCATATCATATTTATTTAGGATGTATGTATCTAGAATACAAAGATGTTGCATAATTATATAATTGTTATTTATGCATTGATGGATGATGGATGACCCACTGACTCCCCTTATATTTATGACTATGTTATGTTATGTTATGTATGTTATGGATCCATAAGTAAATCCGATTGGAAAATCTTTATGATGCCTTATTAGGGGAGATCTCTAAGTTGCTCCGGATGCATAATACATGTCATGTTTTAAGTGAAAGTCTTGAGGAGTCTTTGTTTGAGCGGGGCACATTGGATTCGGAGAGTTATTAGTGACAAGTCCATCCTACGTGAAATATTTATAATGTGAAAACTCATTTGGATGATGCATTGCATATGTATGAAATGAATGATATAAGTAATGTTGGTTAGTTTACTCACTGAGTTTGTGTAAGCTTATCCCTTTTCGCTAACCACCAGATGCAGGTTTCCAGGATTAGAAGAGATCTTTGAATAGAGGTCATCAAAGATAGTTTTAGTACTCTTCTTTATGTATGATGTATGGACAGATGGATATATAAAATATGAATGGATAGTATTGTACTAGTAATGATATAAAATTGATGTTATGTAATATTTTAAATGTGAATATTTATATTAGCTCTTTTGGGAGTGTATATGTTGAACTATTACATTTTGGTATTTTGTAAGTAAGTTAAAGTTCAAATTATGAAGTACTTTTATGTTAAAGATGTTTATATATGAATAAAAAGACTAAATTATAATGATTTGGAGTATATTTAGATAGCAAGATACAAGAATATGTGTATATTTTACAGATTTTATATTTGCTATGGGTTTTGACAGCTTTAAACTGACTCAATTCCTAGCGCTGGTAACAACCCTTAATTTGAGTCATTACACATATACACCAGGCGCATATATATATATATATATATATATATATATATATATATATATACACACACACACACACACTAAGTGTACTTAATAATTTTTATGTAATAAAAAAAGACTAAACTATAATGATTTGGAGTATATTTAGATAGTAAAATACAAAAATATGTGTATATTTTACAGGTTTTATATTTTCTATGGGTTTTGACAATTTTAAACTGACTCAATCCCTAGCGCTGGTAACAACCCTTAGTTTGAGTCATTACACATAGATACCAAGCGCATATATATATATATATATATATATATATATATATACACACACACACACTAAGTTTACCTAATAATCTCTATGTAACAACAAAGCAGAAGAGCAAATTGAATACCTACAAATCCACCTGGCAATAATCCCTCAATAAATATATCCCCAGCCCACCACAACACCAACAAAGCCTGAAGCCCAAAACCCAAAGCAATTTAAGTAGGAAGTGAAGAGTGACCGGACCTACAAGAAAAATGGCAAACTTTTGGCAAAGACGGGATGGGCCGCGACCTCAATCTTGGTCAATTTTTTCATTCAAATGTATAGTTATTAAATGAATAAAGATAAATATCATAATTAAATTTCTGTATTTTTAATTTAAAATAAATTTAATAAAATTATCATTATTTTATTAAAAAATATACACCTTCCATGTTTCGTGTGTTCACATATTTTTAACTAATTAAAAAAAAATTAAAATAAATCTCTTTATTTTTAATTTAAAATAATTTAATCTCTTAATATTACTTTCGTAAAAATGTAATCCTTTCATTAAAAATTAATAAATTTTATGTTATTCAAAGTAAGAAACTAATAAAAAAATATAATATAAATTACAATTTTTCCTTTGAAGTTTTTAAAAATTCACAAGTTAGTTTATTTATTTTTAATTTAAAATAATTATCGATCAGTTTTAATTGAAAAATTTCCAATTTGGACGAGTAGCCATCATATTAACGAAGTGAAATATAAAGAATGAAGTTGTTCCAAATTATAAATAAAGAGACTAACTTATAATTTTTAATAAATTTGAGGGGGCAAATTATAATTTACCTTTATTTACTTAATTATTTATATACATAACGTTCATATGGTTAGCCCTTTCAAATCTTTTTAATAATAATAATAATAATAATAATAATAATCAAACTTTATAATTTAGATGTTTAATTTTAAGAATTATTTTCCTTTCATAATGAGATAGCTATTTAAAGAAGTGAATTTTATATTCAATTTTATTAATTTTTTAAATTAAATCTATATTCAATTTCACACTCCAATTTATGTAAATTTATTAAATTCTATTTATATAATTCCATGTAGCTTATATACTTCAATGAATTTAGGAATAATTTAAAAAAAAAAACGTATAATCTTGCCATAAAAATTCAAATAAATATTATAATTTAGTAGAATTAATGTATAATTTTATCATATAAATTCTTATAAATATTGTAATTTAATGGAATCCATTAAAAAAACGGATTTATAATATTTTTTAAAAAATACAGTCTATCTTTGACTTTGTTCAATTATGACAAATTAAATATATAAAAAATTAATATATTATGATAATATTATATGATACATAAAAAAAAAATAAATATAAAAAATAAATAAAAAATACACATGAGCATATATAATATGAAATAGAAAAAAATATAAAAAAATACTTATGCTTATTTGTGGTTCAATTTATGTCATAATGATACTATAAATTTGTCACCATTAGCACTTAAGGACTTATATGTTATAACACGGTCACTTTGCTGAAATGACAAATTCAAATTATATTTTTTAATATGGTGGGTCTCATTAATAAATAAAAATTTAACAATAAAAAAATAAATAAAAATTTTAATATGTAAGTCACAAACAAAATTCAATAAAATTTAAATTTCAATATTAAATTTTAATTAATAAAAAAATTAAAAGAATAAATCATTTTTCAAACCCAGAAATGACAAATAAAAATTAGAAAAAATTTTCACTCATTTTCTAGTTGTTTCTCAGGAAACAAACAACATGACAGAATCAAGAAATTAATACAATCCCTCAGTAAACATCTCAGTTTCAAGACCATTAAGGTAACCATTGAAATCGGGAAACCTTCATCCACAGCCATTTAGTTGGCCATCGAAACTGGAAGAATTTCATCCACATCTAGTTCCCAAAACACTATCATAGAAGGACATGCGCATACTTGCAGGCACAGAAGAAGACGAGAGAGTTGATCATGGCAATGGTTAAGTCAAAGCCTTCATTTTCATTTGTCCATCTCAAACTGAAGATGTCAAAGCCCTTTAACAAAATCAATTGCAATTCAAAGCTAAATTTCATAGACAATGGAAGTATCATAATTTTTGCTTCAAGACACTGTGGAATCTGTGTCAAGATCCTCATTGCCATCAATTAAAGAAGATGACTTACCTCCATCATCACCGTCACAGCCATCAAAGCAATACCCAAAAGACATAGGAAGTGGAACTCAATAATCCTTTTTTTTTAAAAAATTAAAATGCCAAAATATATCCTCAAAAGAGCCATTCTAAATCTCTAAATTAGTTAAATGAAAAACATGCTAAACAAAGACGTGCAATAATTTAAAGCGTTGTTTGCAATTTGAAAAAGGAGATCAACGGAAACTCAATAAATCGCGAAAACAAAATCATTTCAAGCTCGTGCAGCAGCTTCAGCAGGGACGTCAACCATTGTTTCATCAGTTGGCCTATCCAACTTCACACCTACAATAACCCAAATCAAAATTGAAGCCAAAAATGGATCAAATTTGGTAATAGATCTGCATCCTCGAACTCGGCATCATCGAAATATTAGCCATCTTAGATCCTTATATATCGTGGGTTGCAATCATACAATCTGGAAAAGGGATTGAACGATGGGAATAAATGCGGAAAGAAAGTTGGGGCTTTGGGAAGAAATGATTGATTTAAGAGAATGTGATTAAAGGATAGGGAATAAAACACAAGTAGAAGGAGATCATGACATTAAAATTAAAGAAAAGGTTAATGGGGATTTTAGATAGGAAAATTGTTCATGGTTCTTAAAAAGAAAATATTTTTTGTTGTCTTTTCAAAATATAAAATATTTTATTTTAACTTTTGAGCTTTTAGGTTTTATTTATCGTTCCCTATTATAAAAAATATATATATATTATTTTAATACCATATCAGCACCCATTATTTTAACTTTGACAAATTTAGGGTATCATTGGAACACAAATTAAATCAGAAAAGCCCTTAAGTGTCAAACCCCGAAATTACAATTTTTGTTTTTTTTAAACTTTTCCCTACGAAATTGACATTAATTATAAATTAACGATGTCGCATCGTTCTCAGTGCCCTCTTCATACTCGTATAATTCCCAAACTGGAGAACGATCTGAAAAGTTCAGCACCAGCAGATTGTTCGTGCCCTGTGCTCGTGAATGCATTGAAAGAAATATCGATGAGCAGTAGATCATTCTCCATCTTCTTCGAGCAACGTTTCCTTTCCATCTGCATCCACAACACAAATAGTTGGGTGACACAGCGTTAGAATGGAAGCCCTGCCCCTGCATATAATAAGCGCCATTGAAAGGGTAATTAAGCTTCATCATATAATGAAAAGATAAGAATCGTGTTCAGAATTTCAAAATGCGGACCTTATTTGCTGCATTTTTATCATCAAGACTTTCATTGATCAAACTCGTCCCCATTATTTGATGATCATCTTCACAACCTTGAATAGGATCAAGATAATCAGGGAGTTCACTGCACCTTTCAAGATCAATTGGCTCCAGGGTTTGTGCTTCTGAAGTTCTCAGTTTTTCCAAGATCATCATATTAGAGAATCAACTTAAAATTCTCTACTGTTCATATAAACAGGGTTAAGAAAAGCTGCAGCAAGATGTTTCGTATGGATAATAGTGTTACTTAGAATTGTAAACAAGTATAATATCTCTGCATACTTATCATGATTCTTAATACACTGCTCCTTAATTGCTTCCTTTGCCATTTCCATTGCTTCATATAGATAACCAGACGTTGATCCATAACATTCCACTAAACAAAGGACTCTAATAACTGATTTCATTGTTTCCAATAGCTCTTGCCCTTCACTCCAAAATTCTGCACTTTGAATGATGTCGAAAACTTTCTCTGTCAACATGCCCTTGTTACAATTTAGCTGGTTTGTTTCCAGGGAAGTCACGAGTTGTTGAAACTCATGCTTATTATCAAAAATTGATTGAAGCGTTTGATAATAGGAGGTAAATTTAGACTTACAAGGACGTTTGAATTTGTGTCTCAGCATCGGCTGCAAAATTGTGGCATCTTCATGCAAATGTTCGAGAATAAATTCTGATTTTTGGATCAATAGGCGTACCCATTCTATTTTATGATAAACATCCTTCAGGAAAATATGAATCCCTTGAGCTACACACTGAGTACTGCAAATTTTGGGATACATACTTGTGAGCATTTCCCGAACTGAGTCAGAAATTGAAGCATTGTTTGTGATTAACTGCACAACCTGATCAACCCCAATATCTTCAATTATAGAACAAATGATGCTTGTAATATCAAAATCTGTCTCTTCGTGCAGTGAATTTCCATGGCAGTACATAAACAGAGCCCCTCAGGAGAACATACAGTGACATAAACGAAGTTACACAAATTTTCAAGCATTAATGTGCAACCTGTTATAGTCCATGATCCCTTCACATTATCTATGTATGTTAAGACTTCAATGCTATGTTGAAGAGAGTCAGAGGACCTAGTGGCTAATCAAGGCGAAATTTAGCTGCGCTCCTCATCAGGTCAATAAAAGATTGTGTTTCAACAACATCAAATGCATTGTTTGAAATAATGAGCTTTTCATCCAATTCATTCTTATCTGTAGAAAACAGAGAATTTGAAAAATTTTCTTTTATATTTCTTCATACAAAATGATTTACAAGCATTCTAATTTATATATAAAGGTTAGGACTAACTAGGAAACTAATAATAGCTAATAAGTACAATAATTCCTAATTATATTCTAATTTACAGCTAATTTACACTGATTAAGGGATTTACACTAATTGAGGGATTCTAACACTCCCCCTCAAGTTGGGCATGTGAAGTTAGTTCATGTATGTTGCACATGCCCAACTTGCAAACTAGTGTATGAAACCTCTTACAACTTAATCCCTTAGTGAACACATCAGCTAACTGGTCTTTCGACCCTACGTAAGAGATACTTAAGGAACCATTGACAACTTTTTCTTTATGAAGTGTCTGTCAATCTTTATATGCTTGGTCTGATCATGCTGAACTGGATTGTGAACTATACTGATGGCAACTTTGTTATCACAGAATAGGGACAAACCACTAGTTTCCAGCAATTTTAATTCCTCCAACAACTTTCGTAACAACAATAATTCACAAATACCTTGAGCCATTGCTCTAAACTCAGCCTCTGCACTGGAACTAGTCGTCACATTTTGCTTCTTGCTTCTCCAAGTGACTAGATTACCACCAACAAAAGTACAGTAACCAGATGTCGATCTTCTATTATCAAGAGATCCGCCCCAATCTACATCTGTAAAGGCCTTAATCTGAAGATGGCTATGCTTTGAGAAAAGAAATCTTTTCCTAGGTGCAGATTTTAAGTATCGCAAGATGTGGAAAATAACCTCCAAATGAGTTTCATGAGGATCATGCATATACTGACTCACTAGACCCACTGCATATGCTATATCGGGTCTGGTATGCAAAAGGTAAATCAGTCTGCCAACTAACCTCTGATATCTCCCAATATCTACGGATTCCCCAACTCCAGCTTGCAATTTGTGATTTGCCTCAATGGTCTGCTGGTTTACAACCTAGCATTCATGTTTCCTCTAACAGATCTAGTATGTACTTCCTTTGAGAAATAAATATTCCCTTATCTAATCTGATAACCTCAATTCTAAAAAAGTACTTTAGCCTTCCCAAATATTTGATTTCAAACTCCTGTGCTAGTTGTTCCTTTAGATGAATCATTTCTTTCCTATCATCACCAGTTACCACAATAACATCCACATAGATAATAAGCAGAGTGATCTTACCCCTATAGTGTTTTATAAATAAAGTGTTATTAACATTGCTTTGACAGTATCCAAAAGAAACCATAGCCTTACTAAACCTGTCAAACCATGCCCTAGGTGACTGCTTTAAACCATACAATACTTTCTTCAATCTATAAACTTTTCCTTTGGTCTTCCCATTCTTAAACCCTGGAGGGATTTCCATATATACTTCTTCTTCCAAATCACAATGTAGAAATGCATTTTTTACATCAAATTGCTGTAAATCCCACTCAAGATTTACTGCACATGATAGTAAAATTCTAATGGTATTCATTTTAGCAACTGGAGCAAACGTTTCCTAGTAATCTATCCTATACATCTCTGTGAAGCCTTTTGCTATCAGCCTAGCCTTATACTTTTCAATTGAACCATCTGCTCTATGTTTCACAGTGAATACCCATTTGCATCCAACTGGTTTTTTCCCCATTGGAAGAGTAACAAGTTTCCATGTCTCATTCTTTGCTAGAGCTTTCATCTCGTCCACCATGGCTGCCTTCCATTTTGGATCAAGACATGCTTTCTTCCAATCCTGTGGGATAGAAATAGAGGAAATAGACAATAGAAAGGCTCTATAGGATGGAGACAAAGAATCATAAGAAATGAAGTTAGAGATGGGATGTTTAGTACAGGTTCTAACACCTTTTCTGAGAGCAATAGGAATATCAAGATCATTATTAGAAGAAGGAAGAGTAGACTAAGAATTAAAATTAGACTCTTCAGGAACTAAAGGAGACTCATCACAGACCTCAGGATGTTCAGGAATTGAATCCAGAGATTCTAGTTGATCGACAGTCTCCTACTCGATGGCTATATCTGTCTTATTTCGCCGAGTATAGATAATCAAATTTGCTCCATTCAGTCTCCTTCGAGATTTAGGTGACTCCCCCTGAATATCATTATTAGGCATAGGCTTTAGACCCAGATTTTTCCTTTAAAGTTAAAAGTTGGGAGAGCACAAAGAAGAAGGGAAAGACACCTCTTCTTCCTTCCTATGCTCCCCCTGAAGAGGTGGATGGAAATAAGATTCAGATTCCCTAAAGGTAACATCCAAGCTCACAAAATATTTCCGTGTAGGAGGGTGGTAACACCTATACCCCTTCTGAGTACTGGAATAACCAACAAAGACACACTTAAGGGCTCGAGGTTCTAACTTCCCCCTATTAGGCTGATGAACAAAGTAAACATAACCAAAGACCTTGGGAGGAACAGTATATGAATTTTTACCTAGCAAAACCTCTAAAGGACTCTTAAACTCCAAAGTCCAGAGTGGGATCCTGTTAATAAGATATGCAGCAGAAAGAATTGCATCCCCCCAGTAAGGTTTGGGAATATTCATTGTAAACATAAGAGACCTAGCAACCTCAAGTAAATGTCTATTTTTTCTCTTAGACACTCCATTTTGAGCACTAGTGTTAACACAACTAGTCTGATATAAAATTCTGTGTGACTTCAAATATTCCTGAAAGACTCCATTCATATACTCTGTGCCATTATCAGTTCTCAGTATTTTAACATAAGCATCAAACTGAGTGCTAATCATTTTGTGAAACTGCTGAAAAACATGAAAATACTTCATTTTTCCCTTTTATCAGATATACCCAAGTTAGCCTACTGCAACAATCAATAAAGGTCACAAACCATCTATAACCTGATAAAGTCACAGCTTGAGTAGGTTCCCACACATCAGAATGGATAGTCATAAAAGAAACTAAAGCTTTATTATTTATTGCAGGATAAGATTGTCTAGTATGTTTGGCAAACTCACAAGCATCACATACTAACAATTCAGTTTTGCATTGCTTAAACAAAAGAGGATAAATTTTCTCTAAAGTAGTAAATGAAGGATGTCCAAGTCTCCTATGCCACTGAATAATTTCTTCCTCAGCACCCATAAATTGTCCTAACATGGCCTGATCAACACAATTATTCAATAGATATAGCCTATCTTGTAGTCTATTACTGCCAACCGTTCTCCCATCAACTCCCGAAACACACAGTGAGTGGGAAAAAAAATTTAATTTTGCAGTTGAGAGCTTTTGTGATAGAATTGACAGACAAAAGGTTAATAGGAAAGCTAGGCACATTTAAGATAGAACTAAGACTTATAGTATGAGTGCATTTAACAGAACCTGTTCTAGAAATATTAGATAAGGATCCATCCGCAATGCACACTTTTTCTTTGCTTGAATATGGAGAATAGGATATGAATTTATTCCAAGAGCCTGTCATATATTTGTTTGCTCCAGAATCTATAACCCAAAATGAATTATTATGATTGGCAAGAAAAGCATTACCTGAGTTGACGAAGTTAGAAGAGACAACTGTAGTGGATTGTGATTCAAGCTGTGATAGGAATCGTCTTAGAGTCTATATCTCTTCATTGAAAAATATCCCAGTGATAGCAGTATCTTTAGAAACACTCACAGCCTCAGATACATTTGCTTGTGATCTAGTAGAGCCCATCTTTTTTCCTCCACGCCCTTTAGTTGGGCGGCCGTATAGCTTTCAACGTTGTTCTTTGGTGTGCTGAGATTTCCCACAGTAGTCACAATGCAAGTGATCCTTATCTGATGGACCATATGACTGTTCTCGTAAGGAGTTAGCAGCCAGCCCAGCCTTATCAACAACTGTAGAATTGATCATGACACTCCTTCTGCTCTCTTCCTACTGAACATAAGAGTATGTCTGCCTTAAGGTGGGCAAAAGATCCTTACCACGCACTTGGACTCGAATCTGATCAAACTCCACATTTAGCCTAGCAAGAAAATCATATATGTGCTCCTTCTCAATCAATTTTTGGAACTTAACTGCATCAGCCGGACATAAAGCCTGAAAGTCCTGATAGAAATCCAACTCTTGCCATAGACCACTCAGTTCCGCATAATACTGAGCAACAGTCAACTCACCTTGTTTCATTCCATGAACCTTGTTCCTAAGCTCATAAACTTGTGCATCATTCCTAACTTGAGAATAAGTCTGGGAAATAGCACTCCAAATGGTAGCGGCACTGTCCAACAGTAAATACCCAGAGCTATATGAGGTTGCATAAAATTGATGAGTAACAAGAGAGTTCTCCGACTCCCACTGGCTGTAGGTAGAACTAGTACTTTCTGGCTTTTTTCTATCTCCAGTGATATACCCCTGCAGTCCTTTAGCCTGAATGAACAGTAGACAAGATCTAGACCATACCAAATAATTAGTTTCATCTAACTTTACAGGACTAATTTGTAAAGAGGGATTATCACCAACAAATCCAGCCTTTATTTCAGAGGCTTTCTTCTTTTCATCAATCATTTTTCAATTAAAAAAATAGGTACTGAAATAGAAAGTAGGAAACTGGGCAACGAAAGGTACCAAAAAAAAATGTGCAAACCAAGTGTGAAAACAAGTTGGTCAGAGGAGCACCAGACAAGGAAGGTCGTCGGCAAGAGGCACAGTCGGAGAAATTACCGAAAAAAAGGGTGCACGCGCCTGTGCGTGAAGAATGACACAAGACTTTTGGAAGCGTGTGAGCTCACGTGCTTCATCGGACTGCTGCGGTACTTCGGGCGTAAGCCGATCGGCTGGTGTCTTTCCTCCTCAAGTAGGTGGTGACAGTCACCTCCCTTCCTAGAACGACGTAGAAGCTTGACTAAAAAAAAAATTGTCCAGAACTATACTGTTCACGCTAATAAACTTTGACATTGCTTTGATACCACGTAGAAAACAGAGAATTTAGAAAATTTTCTTTTATATTTCTTCATACAAAAATGATTTACAAGTATTCTAATTTATAAACAAAGGATAGGACTAATTAGGAAACTAATAATAGCCAATAAATATAATAATTCCTAATTATATTCTAATTTACAGCTAATTTACACTGATTAAGGGATTTACACTAATTGAGGGATTCTAACATTATCCTTCTCATTTGCATTTGAAAAATCAACATTTTGATGCAAACCTCCAAAAATTTCTGGGAAGAAGCTGAAATCGCTTGACTGTCTTGGAGATCACTTGAACTAACTGCAATTTTTGCTTTTTTTGGACGATTGTCAAGTTTTGAACAAGCTTCTTTTTGTATTTGCGCAGGAACTTCAGAGCATATGTCAATCCCATGGTTTGTAGCTCTAGCCAAATGAGCTACAATCCTTGAAATGCCCCCTGAGAAAACAAGTCCACAGTAATTGCATTTAAAACGGTCACCATCCAATTCTTCCACATGATTCCAAAATAGATCTTTTCTCCTGCCCATAAATATAACTGACAACACAAACATCTTAGAATAATTGGCTTGGCAATAGGGAGGTCATCAATGATGAAAGAATGATGTTACTTTTGTATCCTTTAATCGTTGAACTATAATGTACTATATTAATTCATAATTAAATTTATATTTTATAATTAAATATTACATAATAAATAATTAAAATATATATTATATGATATATTATTATATTATATAATATTTTTAATCTTAAATTTTATATATTTTTATAGTTAAATATTATATAAATTAGAAAATAACTAAAAGATATTTTATATAATATATTATATATTAATAATCTAATTCAAAACTTAAATATTAATTAAGTATAATTTTTTAAAGAAACAGTTATATAAAATTATTTCAAGAACCCATAACCGGAATAACTAAATCAAATTTGAAAAACTGAGAACCGTATTGAATCAAAACCGAAACGAAGAAAAATCAAACTAAAATCATACCTAAATTTTAATTGGATTCCGGTACCTAAGTAGATTTCAAATCGAATACTGCACAATCCTATGGAAATTAGAAACCAGTCTCCATTGTGATACCGTTCAGGACCTTCCCCTCCATAGACTGAAACCAATCCGTGGGCATGGCAGTGCATATATGGTTAACACCACGGTCTACGGAAGACACGCGAGAAAGCAAAACCACTGATATCCATAAAGAATAATCTATAGCAAACCTGGAGAAGGGGTATTGAGTTTATTTACAGCATTCGAAAAAGGAAAAGTGAAATTTACTAACTGATCTGCTGCGATGTTCCCTTCCTGATAACGATTTTTAAGCTACACATTCCAAACTCCTCTTAATAATTCCTTTATAGAGTTGACCATAATATAATCATTGCCCATTGTTTCTCCAAGAGATAAATAATAAAGATCAAGAACTGCTTTAATATATGTTTCAAGGGCAACATGAAGGTATCAAGAATCTCTGCCCTTTTTCACTAATTAAATTTCAGCCCAAGGAGTCAAATTGCAGGGAGAATTAAAAAGAAATAAAAGGTATTAACTAAATTTCGGCACAAAATGTCAAAATTAAAGCAGGAAAATTAGTGGTTTCTTGTCAAATTGCGAAGAGAGAAAATAAGAGACAGACTTCAGCACTCAAAATCAAAGTAAATAACAAAAGCAGCACATTAACCTCCAAGAAACATAAAATTAGCTTGAACAATTTCTTCATTCAAATGTAATGAAAAAAAAAGCCAGGGAAAAAAAATCTGCAAAAGAAAGATTGAAGCAGCGTGTCGACATAAAGAGAGAAGAGTGAAAGAGAATTGCCTGAATGAGAGAAGAAGCTCTGTCTTCTGTATATGCTTGGTTGTTTCGCTGCATTTTGCGTCTCTGCTGCCTCTGGGTTTAAATGGAGGAAAAGACCAAGGGAAATGATATGTTGGCGCGAACTTTTTCTCCCCAAGCTTCCTTCAACTTTTTCTTTCTTAATTTCTTTTTCTTTTAGAGCGCAACTTCCGTTTTTTTTTTTTTTTTTAACGTAATATACGGTACACTTTTAATTTATAACTTGATTCTTGAATTTTATTTGCTATTATATTTTAATTTCTAAATTTTAAAAAAAGTTAGAAAATTAAGTTAGTAAGGTTAAAAAATTTTATTTTGCTCAAAATAAAAGAAAAAATATTATATATAATAATGAAATATTTATTGAGAAAAAGATAATCACACATGTAAATTTTCAATATATAATAATACTTAAGCAGAAAAAGAAAATAATTTCACGAAATAATATAATATTAAATTAATAATTATCCTCAGAAAGTTCTCATTTTCTTAAAGCATTGCATGATCACTTATTATTAATGTTATCAAAGACATCTTTTTTCAATATATGTAAACAAAGAATCATTCAACAATTGATTTGTCATTCAATTGCGCAATTAAACTTTTTAATTTTTAATTCAAAGAATGCCCTTTTAACACTTACAATTGCAACATATAATATAAATGCTAATTTTACAAGCATACTAATAGATATACTAGATTTTCTATTACATATCAATTGTCAAAACAATATGTAAAATAGTTATTAATATACGTAATATAAAGCTTGTAGAAAAATCAACAAACAACAATTTGTTAATTGATTGTAAAATTAAACAAAATAAAGTTTCTATAATTAAAATACAAATGAATAATTAGAAAATTTTAGTTCTTGATTATTAATAGATTTCTAGTCTATAAGTTTTGACCCTTTTTTAGGTTTTATTATTTGTTTTAAAAGATTAAAATAATAGGTGTCTAGGGTGAAGTGTTCAACAAATCTACATTTATTAAATATAATAGTATTTTAAAAGTTTTAATCGCATAAAAAAATATTTAATTAGGATATATATATATATATATTAAAAAAAATGAGTGGGGTCAATTGACCCCACTCAAGTAAACATGGATCCGCCCTTGCCAAGGCCTTACATGGGTCTATAGGGTTGGAGATTCAGGCCCATGAGATGGGTCCCATTAAGTGAGAGATCAATAGGGTAATTTTCTAAGAGTCCTAAATTGATGGGAGATCAGGAATTTGCATTTGGGGAGGTGTTTCTCAGATCCAAAATTTTTTTCTGAGGATGATCGTTTTGGGTCTCTGCATGTAAAGTGTCTTTCATCATTGTAGACATGCAATGGGAAAAGTGATGTATGGAGGCTATTCCCTTTTTGGTTGTGGACTCAACTGTGCCTATATCATCAATGACTTGGGAAAATAGCTGGGTCAGATTCAGTCTCACCGACAATTGGGGGAATCGATGAAGGGGTCTTCGGCACGTGCAATGCCTCATTCTTTGAGGCAGTTTCAGAGGTCTTTGAAGGTGGCTAAGAAGATATGGATGATGGCAGAAGGAACGTCTTCTAAGAAAGAAAAGCCTCACCACACGATTCCTCTACCATAGTAATATGGTATTTCATCTTCTCAACATCCATAGCGATAATCTTGTGTATGAAATCCAAACTAGATGTAGAGATTAAAAACGTGCTAAATCAAGTTTGAGTTTCGTGGATGTACACAAGTCTAGTGAGATAAAATCACCACAGAAAGAGGTAACCTAGGAGAAAATTTTAGAGCACCATAGATTGAGGGGCACCCTATGGCAACGAATCCATACAAAACGACTTGTGGGCCTAAATTTGGGTTCCTATGGGAGAATAGAGCTGAACCATTGATGGAGCCAATCACTCTCAACGCTTATAAATTTTTGCATTTCTTCCTTGTCAAATAAGGTTAACAACATGGTAGCACCACGTAATGGAGTGGTAGAAATAGAAAAGACTCCCTCCATTTGGAATGATTCTTGGATGGTAAGAACCTGAGATGGGAACTTGAAGGTACCAACAACACTCCTACATAGCCATTCTTGATTATCTGCCTAAGGCTTAAGGTTCCCTCTGAGATATATCTCCCTTTTGGCAACCAAGGACAAATGTCGAATGTTTCATAATTTTCAGTTGAACCACTATTTGAGTTGTTGTGTTTAGGGTTGTTCTATCATTTTGTACCCCAGTCTCCTCTGAGGAAAAAGTAACCTTTTTTTGTTAGATTTGCTACTCTACCAAATGAGGTTTCAATATTGGCATTTTGTTTCTGTTTGTTCTCGTCTTGAGTGAACAGTTCTAAGTGGATGTTTCATTTCTCTGTCTTCCTGTCGTGATATTGCTTCTGCTTGTACATTTCTTGGTACTTTAGGCTTCTGTTTCCTTTGATAAAGGGCTGGGAAGGCCCTCAATTTATATAGCCTAATCCAAATGTTGTTTAGGTATTTGAGAAAATCTTGAGAATTACTTGGCTCATGAAGCCTGATGAAGCGAAATTTCTATTATATCTCGAGTGTTTTAGTGGAATGGTGCATGTCCTCGATAAACCATGTTTTGGAGAATAACCTCCAAAAGGATTCAACAACCTAGTTGGGTGGGAAATTTTCAAAATGGAAGATGTTGGATGGGAAGTTTTTGGTATAGGGAGAAGGGAGAAGGGAGAGGGGTGTTTCCTCTTATAGTGTTCATTTTTAGATTAAATTAGGTATGATGGGATAGTATTTATTGTTGGATATGCCTTCTTATGAGATACTTGTACTATTTGAGACAAGATTGTAATATCCAAGTCCAGCCAATTCTAATTTTGTTGCAAAGTCCAAGATTCTACCTTCAATTTCTCATCCAGGGGCATAACTAGAAATTTGTTCTTGAGTTGAGGGGCTAAAAATAAATATTTAAAAGAAATTTAATGAAATCTTGTTAAAAATATAGGGACAAAAATAAAATATAAAATATTAAGAGATTGAATTTGATTAATATAAAAAATCTTAATGAAATTGACATAAAAATGTAAAGGCCTAAAAAATATTAAAGGAGTAAACAGTAATTTTTAAAAATAAAATACACTAAAATTTATAGATTAAATTTTAATTTTAAAAGTTTTAGAAAGTAAACAGTAATTAAAAAAACTAAAATTTATAAATAAAATTTAATTTTAAAAACTATAGCCAACCACCCTTACACGTAGTTTTGCCTCTACTTTAGTCATTATAAGGGCTTGCTTGATTTAATTATTAAATGAAACTAATAGCCGATAATTAATAACTATTTTGGTTAGTTGATATCTGATGGCTAGTAGCTGATAATTAATAGAAGTTAATTTATGTTAAATATTTGATAAAACTTTATCTAGCTATTTCTGATAATATATACATGATTAATGAGAGTACATATCATATAATTTATTTTATTATTAAAATAAATAAACAATAATTTATTATAATAATTATTATTAATAAATAAATATGTAATTATTAATTTATTATATCATATTTTTTTATTATTCAAATAAATATATAATTTTTTATTTATTATACCATATTTATTTTTTATTGAAATAAATAAATAAAACTAAATAATATAAGGAAATATGAATAATAATGTTATATATCTATGTTTCTTACATAATATATAGAAATACATACAGATCAAGATAAGGGTAAAGTAGTTTTCTTTATCTTGAAATAGTAAGAACTGATCGAGAATACCTCTAATTTTATAATTTTTAAACTGTAATAATTTAATAGATATATTAGCTGAATAGTTGTTATTCGATACTTTTACCAAATAGATTTGAAGTAGCTGTTAGGTATAAAGCCTCTATCGGCTACTCCAAGTCTCTAATTCTGACAACTCTAACTATACAACAGTGGAGAAAAGAACTTTCACCATTTCAGGCCTATGAAATGATGAATCAAGTGTAGCAAGTTTAAACTATTCATGGAAGGCGACTTTCACTAATTATAAAATGATAAATATTAATGTCGCTAATTATCAATAAAAAACAATTAATTTCTTATGATCAACAACATTTGTAGTGTAATTTCTTAAAAGAAATAATATTTGAAACAATAATAGTGGATTACACAGAATTCTCATAATTAATAGATGTAAAAATTCAAACTTAAAATCTATCCATTATTTATAATTCTAAAATTAGAGAAAGATTATTATAGTTACTATAATTTCTTTTATGTTAATATATCGTATTGATTTATAATATAATGTGCATTAAAAAAGCAGAAATAAATAAATAAATTATAAAATAAATATATAATAAATCTTAAAAGGAATAGAAATAGATTAATCTCCTGAATTTTTAAATAAAAGTTTTCGGTTAAATAAGAAGATAATTTTTTTTTATTTAAGATCAACTTGATTCAATTTTAAAAAATATTATTTATTATTTTTAAATAATTTATGGCAATAAAAAATAATTTTAAACTTTAAAATAAAAATTATCTTATGATTTGTTTTTGAAATTATAATTCTATTTAAAAATCAAAAAGATAACTTAATAGATCAAGTTCAAATTATGACCAAGGCTAACAGGATACCTCAGTACACCTAATTTTAGGACCAAAGTATTAAGTAAAAAAAAAAAATTGAAGTACCATCAGAAAACAAAATAGTATAAAGAGAGCTTGGTGACTCACACTAAAATATGGGATTAGCATATAAAATGATTATCCTAATAAGATTATGAGCTCTGCCATATTAATTTGTCGCTAAATCTAAACCAAAATCCAATCAGACTCTCATAAAAGAAGTTGTTTAAAATCATGGTCAAATTAAGGCATCTATAACCATTTTTTAATCCATCTCTAGTTTCACCCTACAGTAATTATTATCTTATGATTTTTAAATACTTAAAAATTAATACAAATTTACTTTTATAAAATGTTGATGTAGCATGTACCTTCTATGTAAGCCTCACTAACTGTTACTTTCTGTTCATAGAAAAAGTACCCTTTCAACTTTTCTCTGTTTAGGTCAGCCTTGACTTATTTTAGGGTTATTGGGGTTCAATATTAAGGGAACTAAGGCTTATATTTGGAATCAAATTATGAGTCTCATGTAGAAGAGAGAATTTAAAATTATTACGCTCCTAGAAAGATTTTTCTTGCATTTCACGTTTGGAAACATCTAAAAAATGAGTGCTAGTTTTTGCTTTATTTTCTGTTTCCTGTGCTTCTGACTGTTTTCTTGCATTTCTGGTCTACCTTTAGACCAAGTGGTGTCCTGCTCCAGGGTGTGAGTATGCTGTTGATTTGCTGGTGGTGGAAGCTTTGATGTTTCCTGCCTCTGTTCGTATAGCTTTTGCTGGAATGTGAGCTCCTTGTGATTTTAAGTATTATTGTGCTTAGGATTAATTGTTGTAAACTGATTGGTAAAAGCCATTTGATTATTTCAGTGCACAGAGGAAGCTCACCGTCCGGTGGACTGTGGAACTGTGTCGAAGTGGATTTTGGAGAACGGTGCTGAGTCAGAAAACATGAATTGGTAGACAATATATTTAATCATCTATAGCTATATCTTGTGATTATATTTGTCTGGGTTTGCTTCTATTTATTGCCTTTGTTTTTCACCCGTGATAATTTGACAATTTGTGGGCATGGAATGGCATAACTTTTAATTGGCCTTGCTTTGTGCATCTATGATATTTAGGGTGTTGTCTTGTTTGTGACCTCAGTTGCATGGTGGTGGCAAATTTTTATATGATATTTTCTTGTATGCTTTTCTTTAAAAATATGATTGATTAGTAGTCATCCATTTCACATATTAACGTTGATTTTTTATTATTGTCAAGTGGTATATGATATTATCCAAAGGGAGTACAAATTGTTCTTTGTGTGTTCTTTCTTACAAGTAATAATATTTCATTTTTATTAAAGAAATACTAGGATATATTATGAGTGCTCTCTTTTGTTTCAAGAGAGATTAGTATTCTACATTATCTGTAATATTATTAGTTAAATTTTTATCTGTATTTTCCTTGGCTATATATATATATATATATATATATATATATATATATATATATATATATATATCATCTTTGATCACTATATCCTTGGTTAAGATGGTGATATAGGTTGATCCTTGACAATTGTCTTAGTTATTATGAGAAATAGGAGTCAAGTGTCAGGGAAAATTTTTCAGGATTGAAGTGTAGAAAGGATCTTATGCTAGACACTAGACATTGTCTCATTAGGGTTGATTTTTCATCGTAGTTGCAAATTTTAAAGTGATTTGAGGTGATATACTCATGCATCATTTATGCACACATTTGCGCATCAATATTATAGTATATTATATATAATCTTGTTATATGGGATTGTGCTTTTATTTGGTGGTTGAAGGATGTAACAAGTAGATGATGATTTTGATACTTGGACCTGCTTCTTCACCTTACTGAATAATCTAAAGAAAATATTTATTGCTCATTATCGCCAGTGACATTTTATAGACAAATCCATATATGCAGCTGTATGAATATGTAATTTGTTATTTTAATGTCAATTTTTTTTTTATTTTTTTTTGCTTTATGCTAATTTTGATGTTGTCACTCTCAGGATACTTGCCAACTCCAAGCCTTGTCCAAAGTGCAAGCGTCCAATTGAAAAAAACCAAGGGTGTATGCACAGGACATGCACGCCACCTTGTAAATTTGAGTTTTGCCGGTAATTTGTGTTTTATGTTAGATTTTTATTTTTTATATTAATCATAGTTTTTTTTTTCTTTATCCTTAGATGCAATTTAGTTTTTGACATGTTATTGGATGTCAATGTATAATTGCAGGCTATGCCTTGGTGCATGGTCAGATCATGGTGAGGGGACTGGTGGATGTCAATATAATATTTTGGGTGTTGCGGACAACTCATCGTACTTGGTTTGGCCCATCTTTTTACCTTCCACCATTTTTCACTAGCATTTCATTCAATCTCATTATCTTCCAATCTTACATAGCGTGAAGCTAAAAAATTTTTCTTGCTAAAAGCTTTTTGTTTTATTTTATTTTATTTTATTTTATTTTATTTTTTTTATTTTATTTTTTAATTCCTTAGAACTTTGATTTCTATGCCTGCTAATTTTTTAAAGCTTATGCATAACCGAGGTCTGGCTTATGCTTGCACTATGAACAAGTCTACATGTGTTAGTTGCTCTTGTCTATATCAGTAGATCATTTGTTTATTATTATTTTTTTGGACCAACAGAGATAAGAGATGAAGAATGTGGCTAGGCCATACTGTATTGTGGCTGAATGTTGTAGAAATAAAAGGAAGAGGAGTTCTAAAGAATGCAAACAGGGGTTAGGCGAAAGCAAAAAGGAAGAAAATTAGAAGAAATAAGAATGATGGAGCCCAATGGGAGGATTGTTTCACAGATTTTGGAGGAATTTACTTTACAATTATTAAAATTGGCACTCCAAAGATAATTACAACCATTACAAAGGAAAAATAATTGACTTTTGTGTTTTCACTCTGTATGTATTAACAGCTGAGCCTCGAACTTGTATGTAGATTGGATTAATTGCCTACCTCTTCTAGGGATCTCTGGAGAAAGTTACAGATTTCTGAGAAACTTTCTGGCTCTGGCTTTATATTTTCATCGAGTTATGTTGTTCTTTTGGCTGCTAAATATTTACTATTGGTTCCATCTCACCTTTGCATCTCTTTTAGAATAGTAAATTATGATATGTATAGATAAGACTTCAAATATATATATTTATATAATCTGAAATTTTTGCTTTCTTATGTGACAGTCAAGGCAAAAAGCTCTTGCAGATTTACATCAAATGCAAACTGTGCATGTAAGTTTTTTTTTTTTTTTGGGATGTCCAACCTATAATTTTAAACGAGATGGTTAATCCTTCAAATAGTACGAGATGGTTAATCCTTCAAATAGTATGTCCAATGTATTGGACAGCTTTAAGATCTATTATTTATATCAGCTAGGAATATCCATTTTAACTTCTGTTTTGGATGCTTTTCGAATAATATCTGGAGTTAACCGTGGATTCATGTATTACTTACCTGGTCTATTTTAGTTTATTTTATTATTAAAATTTTGTTCAATATAAGCAGTCTTGTATAATTTGACAAATTTTCTTTTTGGTCCATTCATTAGATCGACTTATAATGCCAACTAGTTTGGAATTATGATATTATTATATGAATTGTTGAGCATTGATCACTTAGGTAGAACTCACCCTTGAAAACTGGATTGTAAGGGGAGGGTACTTAGGGACTTGTCAACCTCTCACTAAGGTTGTTCTTTAGCAATGTGAGATCATAACAATACCTTACTGTTGTGCACCCCGAAAGTGTGTAAACTGTAAAAAAACAAACCAAATATACAAAACATCAATATTTACGTGGTTCACCCTCTCAATATAGGGCTACATCCATGGGTATTCCATCTTACACTATCATTAATAATAAATCATCAATTACAAACTCATAGCTATACTACCCATCTGCCTAATTACACCCAAGAGAGCTCATATTACATCAAAATGCTCTTAGTAAATATATTAGTTAGTCCTTCTCAGTCTTCTCTAGATATAATTCAATATGTTTACTATTACAACACTACACCACAAAGGATACCTTCAACTATATGAGCAATAGCCCTCTCACTAATGGACAAGAATCCCTTCCTCTTGAATTCTATACCTTTTCTGCACCTTAGGCCGAAGCCTCTCTTCACTGCAATGGGCAAAAGCCCCTCATCAATGGGCAGAACCAAATCCGCAGTAATTAGCAAGGCTCCTCTTTACAATGGGCGACAGTCTCATTCCATGAGCTGAAAGTCAAATAACTTTTTATACCATTTTCTTATTTATTGTGTTAATTCCCCAAATCCTAATTTGAGTAGAAGTCCTACTCAATTTAGGATTAACACTAAAATAACTGTGTGTGTCTATTCAATTAAGGGAGAAAAAGAATGAAAGAAAAAAGAATTACTTTTGAACCATCTGTTTTTTTTTTCTTCAGGTGAAGCTGAGTTTGGCTTGCAAAGGCTTCATCAATGCGCAAAGAAGGTGCTACGATAGTTCCTTAATGCAGAAGGTTCCTCAAAGGAATTTGATGAGTTCCGCACAAAGCTAGCTGGGCTCACCAGGTATCTGTTGCAATTATATATTGATGTTCGATTTATATTAGTGATGAAAGTATACGTAGTTTTCTGCTTTGGGGGTTGGTCTCCTTTCTCTGTTGGAAGATTTTTATCCCTCTTTCCTTTTATGGTGAGAAGATGCATATTACTGCAAGTTAATCAAATAACTGGATAGGTCTTTGGGTAGTTAATCAGACAACAAAGGAGATTCACTTAATAGAGTTCTTTTAATTGTAATATTAACAACATCAATTCTTTAATATCACCAGTTATTTTCAATTACCAAACACCTAAAAATGGTTTATTATGCCAAAAAAAAAAAAAAAAGTTTCTTATGGAATCAATCTTCTATACCATATTGCTTAGAGAAATTTGGGGATGGCTAGTAGAAAATGATATAAGGTTCTATTTAGATAGGAGTGCATTTTAAATAAAGGTAGATTTGTATTTGTGTTCCGAATGAAAAATCATAAATCACTGATATTATTTTAAATTCAACTACCCCTTCATTTCAGTTTCTTATCTATCCAAATGGATCCTATAAACAATAATTTTTGTGAAGATTTGAGTAGCAAGTTAGTACAATTTACTTGGATAAACTTGTGTGAAATACGGCTGCAATTTATGTATTTTCCTTGGTATTTACCATTTGCTAAATTGAAAACTTGGGGGAATCTAAATAAATTGACATTTTAGGAACCCATCAGTATTCTTTGGTTCAAAATATGTTTAGCAGTTTAAACTGCTTCATCTGTGTCAGATGTTTTTGAATCAGTTCTAGTACACCATGTAAGTTAGCCCCAAATAATTTGCCTAAGATGTTTCTGAAATTTGAGACCATGCACATATCATTAGTGATGGGTTTTTGCCAGTCTTATTAAGGTGAGAGGCGATATTAAGGCGATTGGGTATCTTATGACCTTAGGTGGGAGGTGAGACAAGGGCTTTTTTGAGGTGCCACAATGTAACACCCCTATATTCGGTAGTGCGTTCTACTGTTCTCGTGATCAGTATCTGTCCGGACTACTAGAATGCCTAGAACTACACTTAAATGTTAGTGAGGAGACATGAAATAATGAAATACAATAGAGGAAAATACAAGAAAAATAAAGGAAAAATTAGAACAATGAAATGTGATTAAGTTAAACGAGCCAAAAACTGTAGCGATGGGTGACCGCACCGGAAAGTTGCGGTGAGGACTATTGACTAGTCCTGGACCGCGGGGAACCCTGGAAAATATTTTTAAGACTTAATAAACATCTATTGTGGTATAATTGACTTAGAAAATGCCAAAGAAAATTTAATTAATTAGTACAAAGAAAAATGAAAAATCAAAAAACTGACAAAAATCAGTGTTACCAAAAAATCGGGAATACAACCCGAAAAGAGGCATTTTGGTCAATTGACACCCCAAGTTGCCTTTTGACATAAATGTCCATTAAAAATAAGTAGTATTAAATTTTGAAAATGCCATGAAAAATGAAATTATGTATAAAAGGTAATTAGGAAGAAATTAAGGGTAAGAATTTGGAATAATTAAAATTAGAATATTTTAATGTTAATTAAAATTTAGTGGAGCACTAAGGGGCATTTAAACTCATTAAGGAACATGTGTATGTCCACTAAGCACTTCATCTCCTTCTTCATCTTCTCCATGCCGAATTGAAGACCCAAAATTCCTCCATGCCAAAACTTCAAAAGCTCCATAACCTCCACCATTTCCAACTTAAATCCCAAAGCTCACTTCATTAACTTTGCTCCCCACACTACAAGGAAGAGATTGATGGTATTTTGAAGAAGAATAGTTGAGCTTTGATCAAGCTCCATAAAAGGTTAGTGTTAGTTTCTTAAATTTTCTTAAGTAAAAGTTGTGCTAAGGTTGAAACAAGTCAAATGGTTAAGAAATTTTGAGGAAATGCTTGAGTTTTGGTTCACCATGAATTTGGCAGCCATCGTGATGAAAGAGGTTTGATTTATTCTCACTTTAAATTAGTGGGAATTGATGTTGAATGAAGTGATTAGAAAGATTAACAAGTTAATTGTATGTGTATATTAATGTTAGTATTGAATTTAGGGGTTTGAAAGGGGAATTAATTACCTTAGTAAACTGCCATGGTTGGCAGCTTGTAAACTCATGATTTTATGTGTAAATTGATGAAAATTATTGATGAATTATGATGGTGATGAATTGGGGATAGTATGTGTGTAATTGCCATAGAAGTGTATGTGAAATTTAGGTGAGTATGTATATTGAATTTGGGTTGACTTACATATAGAATTTTAATAGAGTATTATGTACCTTGAACTTTTGAGTATTTTGTCCAATTTATTTTGTTGAAATTGTGTTGACAATATATAGAAATGCTATGAATGAATATTGAAGTATTGGGAGGAGGAGGATTGCCAAATTGGGAGTGTAAATTCTTTTATGCAGGTTGTGATTGTTGGCAGTGTATAAATTAGGTTATAAGTGCAAAATTTTGACTCCAATTGGCATGAAACCAATTGAAGGTGAAACTAGACATAAAATAAGCCAACTTTCATGTAGAAGTGTTGCCCAAATTCTGCCTAGAAAATGACCTAAAAAGTGACCAAATCCGGATTGCCTAAAATGTGAACCCAGAATTTGACCATATGAATAATAATCAGTCTTTTGGCCATACCTCACTCAAAACAGGTCAAAATGACCTGAAATTTATATGGTTGGAAAGTTTAGACATAGGGCTACAACTTTGGTGAAGACCACTAAGCCCAAAAATGCCAATTACCAAGTCAAAATGATCACCAAAGTTGGCTTACAAAAACTGGCCGAATTGACTTTGACCTAAAAATGACCTAAACTTTGCAATATAAATGCAACTTGACCAACAATAGTAAAATGACCATAACTTAGTCCATAGAACTCCAAATGATATGAAATCAGTCCCAAAATTTCAATAAGATATAGATCTACAATATTGGTTTGACCAAAACTCAAAAATCAAGGGAACTAGATCAATTAACTTGATTAAGTTGGCACACTAAATCTGAAATTAGCACATTTGACCATAAAATCCAGAAAATTCAAATAAGCATATCTCTCACCAGAAGTGTTCAATTTGAATGAGCCATACCAATCTAGAAAGCTAAGAAAGAAACCAAAAACATTATTTTAGACAACTTTCTCAATTATAAATGTATAAGGTCAGAATTTAAAGTCAAGCCATTGACCTAATTCAGGACCATGCCAATATAGGACCTTTGAGTCCAAGTTAACAATTTGCCTATAAAGAATTCTATAAGGCTTGAAAAATGGTAAGCAAAATTTCTAGTTGTCCTTAAGACATAGGGCAACAATACTTATGAAGAATGCTAGACCTCAATATGATTACAAACAGTCCAAATAAATTAGTAAAGTCAGAACCGAAAATACCTAAAAAGGAAACTTAAACTTAGATTTGACCTAGCTATGGTTAATTAACCATAACTTGAGCTATAAAACTCCAAATGGAGTAATTCAAAAAGGAAATTAAAGAAGACACAATGAGAAACAATTTAATGAAGAGAAATCTATTAAATTTACACTGTAGCTTGGTTCAATAGACAGTAAACATTGGCCATAAAATCTAGAAAATAGCAATAAAATGCAATAAGCTTTAAAATGAAATTCGTAACATATACCAATACTTAGAAACTATAAAGTGTGACAAATTGGGAACATTAAAATTAATTCACAGTGTATTAATGGTCAACATTATAGGTTGACTAATAAAATAAATTAAAGGGAATAGTATCAAGAAAATTTAGATATTGGATTTTATTGTTAGAAACAATTTAACTGAGTACTGAAACACTTTAAATTGTGTGTTTCAGTTGAAAAGGATATTGAAAAGCATAAGGAACATTGAGTCAAGGCCTAGGGGCGACTAAAATCAGGTCTGTGCACAATACTTTTTATATTCACTGCTTTTACTAGAAAATTTATTTGGAGAAATAAGTTATGAATAATTTTTTATTGTTTTGGCTTTGGGAATTTTATTTAGAAATTATTATGTTGCCTACGTTGCAAATGGAAATTTTGAGATAAAATGTGATTTGTGGTTTGTATGAAATACTTAAATATGGTGATTTGGAATTGTTTTGATTCACACTTGGCATGACAATATGACTATGTTCCTTCTCCATTTATGCGGTGAGTATGACTATATTCCTCCCTCTTTGACTTGCCAATATGAGGTGAGTATGGATGAGTACTCATTAGCTAGCTAGCCACCTCCCTCATTGATTTCGATTAGTGGGGTGAGTATATCTTGTCGTGGTGTACAACACGACATGTTCGGAAAATTTGTGTCATGATCTAAGTTGTGTTATTGATCGGCAACACTATGTTATTCAATTGTTTGATCAAATTTGTGTTATATGAGCTTTGAAAATTGTGACATGAAATTGTGAATTATTTGAATTATAAATTATCAATAAAAGTTTTATATACTGCATTTTAAATTGTTATTGTGCACCACTGAGTAAATTTTACTCAGCGATAGCTTTTTCATTGCTGTTGCAGGTAGACAGACAGATAAAGCAGCAGAGTAGGCTGCTTGTGACTTCGCTTTGAGATTTTACCGGGTATATTGAGTATGCCGCCTCCTTATAATTTTTGTTGTAATGTATGTGAATTGTATATATATATTGTACTTGGTCTTAAGTAGTTATAAAATAAAGTTGTAAATTATTTTGGCCTATAAAAATATTGTATTATAATTTTCTTATCTCAGCTTTGAAATGCTTAGTCATTTTGAATTCTATTTTTGAAATTACTGAAAGTGATGTTGAATTGAGTTTGACTTATGTTTGAGAAAATTGATTTGTGTTGAGCCATATTGGAGTTTGGGACTGAAATAAATATATTGAAAGTGTTTTTTACAGGTTTTTGAAGAACTATTTTGCTCAAAATACAGACGGCACTCTGCCGAAATTTTTACAGAAATTATTAATACTTCAGATGTGTTATTTAATTTCACTTCAGTAAAAAAAAAAATTAACACTTGTCAAAAGTGCTCACCACTTTAAAAAGAAGTAAGAAATTGTTTAAAATCCTTTGTAGTGTATTTAATGGGTTACCGATAAGTGAAGTACGATAATTCATTAGGTGTACTACGGGATCATGTTACATCTTACGGAGGCATAGGGTGTGACACACAACCTATATATATATATATGAGGCATAGGGTGTGACACATAACCAATATATATATATATATATATATATATATATATATATATATATATATATATATATATATATATATATATATATATAACACACATAAAAATATCATACTTTTAACTAGTTTAATTAGTAAAAATACATATTAAAAAGGAAAAAAAAACATATTATTTGCAGTATATGTAATATAAGAGAAATAGAAAGTAGAAAATAACAACATTATAGAAAGGAAATGAAATTTAAAGGAAGATTAATCAACTTCACTTTATTAGGGTTTAGGGAGAAATAAGAGAGAAGGGAAGAGGAGAGGAGGAGGAGAAAAGAGGAGAGAAACTCCAAAAAATAAAAAATCCAAAAAAAAAAAATTAGGAGAGGAAAAGAGGAGAGAGGAGGAGGAGAGAAGAGAAGAGGAGAGAACCCTAAAAAAAAAAAAAAACTGTAACTTCGAAAGAGGCTAGCCTCGCCTAGTGCCTCAGTGCCTTGGCGAGAGAGGCGCTCGCCTCTTGGGACAGAGTCGGGCCTGCTTCGCCTCACCTTGCTTGGCGCCTTTAATAACACTGGTTTTGACAGCTTATTTTGATAGAAGCCCTTATATCCCTTTGTGCTCGGATATGGAGTTGTACATAAAAAATGGTTTGGCAATTTAAGTTTAAGGTGTTGGTTATTCCATTTCATTTTCTCTAGTTTTGCTGCTGCTATTGTCCCCTCTCTCGCTCACAGACACCTGAGAGAGATTAAGAATAATTATGTTGAATATCAAAAATTGAAAACTGTCCCCACCTTTTAAAGAGTTCCTTTCCTTGCAAAAAATTCTAGCTTGGGCTGATTTTTTGATGAGAATTCAGTGAAGTGTTTCCACCTTTTTGTTTTTGAAACAGCAATGAGATGCTAGTTATTGTCTACCTATTAAAGCTTTATAAAGTTTACCTGATTTAGGTGTCTTGCATATTTCTGATTGCAACACTGTCACAAAAAATTACTTTGAGAATCTGGTTAGAGCATTGCAGAATGGTCTGGCAGATGTGGACTCTCATGGTGTTGTAGCAAAACAACTAGCTCAAAAAATGTGGTTAATGTTGGCAAGGGGAGAGGTGGAAAGGGAAAAGGAAACACTAAATCGACCACATCTGTGCAGGTATGCTGCCACAACTGTTAACTTGTAAATTCTTTAGTTGGTGGGATCTACTTGGTATATCTATTTCTTTGAGCCAATTAAAACCAAATGGGGTTATTCTGGAGGATTCTTTGTATTTACTATCTGGTGGCTCATCTTTTTGTGAGGCTGCTCAATGTGTGAATGGTAATCAGATGTCGAAGAAGGATTGGGGGGAAAAAAAACTCCCTAAACCCTTGTGTTTTGAGGGAAGCACCAATTATGGTGTAATGTATATAGTTCTATCCATTAAGGGAATGGGATCTGCCATTTGTTTTTTTTACTTATAATAATACAAATTCTAACTGCAAATGCAAATATACTTGTTTGTGAAAAGAAATTTGTAAATTCAATGGACTACTTAATGAACATGGCTTTCTTTCCTCTTCATATTTTTTAAGGAATCAATCCTGTCTAAAGGTTTGATAAATTAAGGGATAGCTTTGACTTTGTTTAATTTTTAAACTATTTGGTGTAAATTAAATAGGGGTTAGTGCTAATATCTTTCTATTAATAGCCTTTTAAAGTCTTTTAGTGTATGTTGGGCACCTGGATTTATGTTGTTCATTTGTTGTATCATATCAATATCAACTTTTTTCATTGATATTTTCTATGGGAATTACATTTTTGGTTGGCTGTAATGTGAGATTTCTTTTATATCGATTGTTCATGCCAATTTAATATAGATTCTTACATGTTCCTCTCCTTTTCGTTTTTCTACTATCATAAGGATCTGAACTAATATTTGGTTTTGCTTGGCCTCTTGGCTTTAGGAAGCCAATTTAAAATCTCTAAATCATTATTATTAGTAAGAAATGTGTTAATAAATTATTACTTGGCAGTTGAATAGGTCTAAAGTTTCATTTGGAGGGCAATGGTTTTTTTATGGGCATGGGAGATTTTTTTGTCATAAATGAGAGAACACACGCACTGTAACAAGAATGGATCATTACCAAAACTATGACAATTTTGATAGGATCCTTATTCTCATATAAACTCCTTATACGTGTCACCTCCCAAATATTGCTCCCAAAATGTCCAACAAATTTTTGCATGAAGGGCTGCCCAAGTGGAGAAGGACCATGGGCACAAAGCTATACCATGGGACGTGGAACATGCTAGTCGAAATGAATAAAGAGAGAGGGACGTGAAGACTGCATGCATGGGGCAAGAGAATTCACATGCATGGGAATGACACCATGCCATGCAATGTGAACCAAGAAGAGGGGCACCAGCCATGCAACGTGGGACAAGGCAAGGAAGAGAGGCAGCCCATGTGAGGGCACGTGGGCCAGCAGATTGGAGTCCAGCACCAAGGTGCCAAGGAGCTCTCAATTGCCACTCCAAGTGTAATGGTTGGAGATGAGGTGGCAGCAACAGGTGGCTCCCTTTGTCCATCAAGATATTTCTCTCCCAACAAATATTTGACTTTTGTATTTGAATTATTTTAAACTCAGCCACGTGTTGGGCATTATTAGGGTAGCTACTCCTTGTATAAATAGGGGACTTGGTCCCATTTTCTGGATATAAAGAGTTACACACTTGTAAGAGAGATTGAAAGAGAGTTATACTTGTAAGTGTATAGCCATTTGAAGAAGCAATACAAGTTCCTTTACATCCATTCTCTTCTTCTACCTTTCTTTATGTGTGCATGCTTGGGTGAATGCCATTTTATTTTCGGTTGCTTTGGGGACTTGTGTTTCGGCCATTGTGTGTTTCCATCAAAGGAATCAGTTGCTGTGAGATCAAGGGACTTAAGGAGGCTGACATGTTGAGAACAAGTGCCGCACGCTGAGCTGTTTAGGGTGACAAACAATCTTGGCATGACAGTTGGTATTAGAGCACTAAGGTGAGTGTTGCCAGCTATGGATGATTTTGGTAACCAAGTCCAAGGAGCCAGAACTTTGGTGGTGGAGGGACAAGTGGCTGGAGGCAGAAGGAAGGGTAGAGCGAAGTCTAGGAATCCATCTCAGGCGAGAGAAGAGATGGGAGATGTGGAAGCTAGGTTAGCCAAGGTGGAGTTACACTTGATCAATGGTGATGAGAGGTTTGAGGAGCTGGAGTACCGGCTGTAGGAGCTTGTAGAAGTGATGGAGGAGACCCATGAGGAGATGCAAGCTACCCTCAATGAAACCATTGACAAGCTAGCTGGTGAAAATGAAGCCTTGAAGATTGCCATACCGAGGAGATTTCTGCCACAAGGGAAGAGAACCAACTTCTCAAGGAGGAAGTAGACCGAATGGCTGGAGAGATGAAAGATGTGAGGGATGAAATGGTGTTGCTAAGGAGGATGGTGGCTCAAGGAGTTGGGGGAAGTTTTAACCCCTCTTCACTACTCCCTACGTCAAGGGTTGAGGTGCCCAAGCCAAATGCCTTAAAAGGAGCTAGGAATGCTAGGGAGATTGATAACTTCCTATGGGGAATGGAGTAGTATTTTAGAGCTCTTAGTGTTGAGGAGGATGTAAGGAGAGTGGACCATGCACCCCTTTACTTGGCCGATAGTGCCATAGTTTGGTGGAGGAGGAGATTGACCGATATGGAGAAGGGCACATGCAGCATCAAGACGTGGGATGAGTTTAAGAAAGAGCTCAAGAGGTAGTTCTATCCAGAAAATGTGGCTGACGAAGCTAGGGTAAAGCTACAGAGACTCACACAAAAGGGCACCATTCGGGACTATGTGAAGGAGTTCTCGGAGGTGTTATTGGAGATCCTAGATTATCTGAACCAGGAAGCTCTCTTTTCCTTCAAGGAAGGGTTGCAAACTTGGGTGAAGTTAGAGATAGAAAGAAGAGGAGCCCAAGACCTAGCTATTGCCATTGCCATTGCCGAATCTTTTGTTGAATTCAAGAAGATGGATAGGAGTAAAGGGGGAGATGGAAGAGATAGCAAGGGAAAGAATGGGGGAGATAAAGTTGGTAGTAAAGAAGGTGGCAACAAGGAGGGTCTAAGAGAAGGAAATGGAAAGAGAGAAAGGTTCAAGAAAGAGGACTCCAAGGATGGAAAGTTCAAGAATTTTGACAAGTTTAACAAGCCAGGCGAGAGGCCTCCCATGAAGTGTTTATTGTGTGATGGCCCTCATAGGGCTAGGGAATGCCCAAAGAACGCCACTCTCACTGCATTGGCTGGAGAGAGAGAAGAAGGCAGCTCACGTCAAGAAGGGTCCAGCATGGGATCCCTACAATTGGCAGCCGTATCTAAGGGCAAGTAAGTTGAGAACAAGAACGAGAAAAAGGGCAGATTATTTACGCAGCTGAAGATAGGGCAGAAGGAGGTTCAAGCTTTAGTAGATACCGGGGCTTCAGATAATTTCCTATGGCTGGAAAAGGCAGAAAGACTCGGTATCACCTTCAATAAGCAAAGAGGATGGCTGAAGGCTGTGAACTCCCAACCAACTCCCACGCATGGTGTGGCCAGCAAAGTACTTGTGAAAATTGGTGAGTGAATTGGTCTAGTAGATGATGTGTGTGTCCACAAATATACGGGTCATATCAAGTAATAAAGTGATAAGTAAAGTATCGTTCCCACGAGGAATTGTATTTGAGTACTAGACTATGGTTTTTTTTATTATTTAGACTAATGTCAATTTATAAGAACTAAATTTATTAAATGCAGCAATTTAAATAGAAAATAAAGAAAATAGGCAATGGGTAATGTAAATAAAGTCTTAATTTAAGTAAAAATTAACTAAATTAATAATGAGCAAGCAAAAACAGAGACTAATTAATACTAAAAATGATTCCAGAATTGGAGTTTATGAATTAAATCTATTGAGATTTGTCTTGGGTCATCCAATTTTAAAAGAAAATAGAGTTTGAAGGTGATTGATTCTAAAATCCTTTGATATATTTTTCAAGCAAATCAAAGAGTATTTTAAGAAAATCAAACCTACTTTCGTACGATATTTGATTAACTTAAAACCCATTAAGTTTTGTAATCAATCAATTAATCCTCTTAAAACCCTAGTTTTTTTCTAAATCTAGGTGATTTCAAGTTCTAATACTTGATTATCTATCAATGATTTTCACCTTTCGGTCCTTCAATCAAAGATTAAAAACTAAACCCAATGGGATCCAACATTAGGTAAGTCATAAAGCACACAAGGAAAAGAATCAAAACTCATATATATATAAATCTAGATAAAATCCAATCCAAATCCACAAATAAATTCAAAATATTATAATTCAACTCTGAAATGTTAGAAAAACTATTCTATCATAGTAAAATTTACAAGAGAAAATGATAAAACTAACAAAAGAAACATAAAAATAGACTAAGAATAGAAAAACCCAAGGGAAGGAGAGCCCAAGACTCTGAAAAATTACAGGTAAACATCACTTGGCAGCAACCCCAGCATAAATGGCGTCCTCTCTTCTCCTTTTTATTCTTTTCTTGCGTTTCTTTTTTTTTTTTTGTTCTCTCTTTCTCTCGACTTCTTCTTGTGGTAAAAACTAGAAAATTATGCTTTTATATGGTCCCAAAAGTTGCCCTAAAAATGGATAAGAGCCAAGGAGTGGATAGGAAATGAGGTGTAAAAATATCTAGATCAGCAAGCCTATTCACGTTCTAGGCAGTCTACTTAGGGTACTGCTTACCCTAAGCAACATCTTCAGTAATTTTTGGCCTCTGCATGCACTGTCTGCTTAAGGTTAAGCAGACCCTCAGCAAATCTCGGCAGTTTTGGAATAAAATAAGTTTTTCTGTTCATGCTTGACTTTCAGCTTGACCTGTGTTGCACCTTAAGCGCTGCTACTTACCCTAAGCAGGATCTCAAGCAATTCTCGGCATGTTTTAGGATGAAAGCTTGAATGTATAGGATTTAAGTTGTGCTTGACTTGCGGCTTAAGGTTAAGCAATATGACATACCCTGAGCAGCATCATAAGCAAATTCTCAAGCAAATTTCGGTTAACTTGATCTTTCAAGGCTTGATTTCTTCAACTTTCCTCCATGCTTAGGGAACTCTAAGTTTCTTCAAATCAATTCCTAATGCACTCATTGACTCTCAATTTGCCACAAAAACCTATAAAAAATAACAAAATTACAAAAATCAAATATAAAGTAACTAAAGTTAACAAATAAGCTAAAATAAAACTAAAAACATAAAATATACTAAAATATAAGGGCAAAATAGATGCAAAACTACCCTAAAATGCCTATGTGAAATGAGTGCAACAAATTCTCCCAAACTCAAACCTTTGTTTGTCCTCAAGCAAATTAAAAACAATTAATGCATTTTGGGGTACCTTCCCTTAAATTCATGAAAGTTACTTATCCAAACTCTCAAGCTTACTTTTAGCCACCAACAAACCATATACCCACTTTCAAGGTATAAAGAATTCAATCCTTATCAAAGTTATCACCGCTCAGCCTTAGGTCAATTATTCATATCATCAAGCTCAAATCAATCAATCACAAAGAATAATCATGCCTAAATAGACTTTAGAGCAATCCATAAACTAAAGTGTCTCAAATAATGATGAAAGTAAATAAATGGATGAATGATATCCTAATCCCATAGGCAATTCTCCTATTCTAATCTCCACTAATGTAGCAAAACACCATTAAAAGATCAAAAGGACTTTCAAGGGTTGTAATGGGGCTAAGGGGGTGATAATGTGGCTAACAAGGAAAGGATAAAGGTAACAAAACATGAGAATAATCAAATTGTTAAAAGATCAAGACACAATTTTTTTTCTCTCTCTTTTTTTTTTCTTTTTTTTTTTTAAGAATTAAATGGGAGAAGGAACTTTATAACTATTCACTAATGCTAGCATATAATTTTGAAGCCTTTAGAGAGACTACATAAATAATATTGACTTTGAATTACAATTGTCCCTTTTAATTCACCCCCAAACTCATTTCTTTGTGTACTTGGGTGGTGAATTACCTTACATACCATAATTGAACTTGCTAGCATTTTTACTTTAGTCACTTCTCCCAACTAATTATTATATTTTTTTTTCTTTTTCTTTTTCTTTTTTTTATATTTTTTTTTCTTTTTTTTTTAATTTTATTATTATTATTTTTTAAGTGTATCTATCACTCAAAGAATTATTCTCATGAAGGGTAGGTAAGTGTTTGGGTTTATGTCTAGGTAGTAATGTGGGTTCCAAAGAAATAAAAGAGATAAATGTAGGCTCCAATTGATTCAAAAGGGAAATTTTAAAGTGAAGTTGGCTAAGGCTAAAATATGGGTTTAAAATCCAAAGAATGCCTAGATCATTTCTTTCTCAAGTGCATGCTATGATTTCGCCTTGAAAGGTTTAGAAGGATTGTTCTAGGATTGGTGAGACATCAATTAACTACTTCTTACCCTAGAGTTTTCTCTAGGGACTCAAACTCAGTGCAATTGATTGAGTGGCCTTTGGCTAAAAAGATATAAACTAAGGCAAGAATCTAATAACCTTGCACCTATCTAGAACTTTCAATCCATCAAATCCTTATAAAAGTAAGCTTAATTTCTCTTCAAAGCAATTCTCAATCCTCTAAGGACAAGGTAAAATTTATTTTTATGATATGCATGATCCTAAAATGAATGCATAAATCAAATTAAAAATAAGTGTAATCTATATAAAAGCTATATGCAAGTGTATGTGTATGAGTATAGACATATGTGTGGTATAAGTATCAGTGTACGGATTAACTATATATGAATGAATGAAATGCAATAAATGAATGAATGAAAATGCTAAAAAAAAAAAATTAAAAATTTTGCAAAAATTTTGCCCTAACCCCCAAACTCAAATGAGACATTGTCCTCAATGTCTAAAATAAATGCAAAGATAGACAAAATTGTCAGAGCTAATCAATTAATGAAATATATACAATTGGAAATTAAATCAATATAAGCTCAAGAATTCCAAAATTAAGCTCAAAATGATATTAACAATGAAACTTTAGAGAGAAAAATGTGAAAAAGTATCCCAAATGTATGAATTTACACTGCTTAAGAAATTGCTTAAGATGTTGCTTAACCTGTTGCTTAACCTGTTGCTTAGAGTTAAGCAGGATTTGCATGGGGTACAGCTTAGGTAAGTAATAACTTCAGTAAATTTTGGCTGGTCTATTTAAAAATAAAGATTTTGCTCACTAAAAACATTCCAAATGCTACCAAAGGACTATCCTGATCTCTAGCATATGCCCAATGCACACTTACACTAGAAATTAAAAACTAAACCCAAAAACTTCCAAAAACTAGAAAAACATATTCTAAAAATGTAAATTTAAGAGTTAAGCAGCTCAAATTTAAGCACATTCTGCAAGAAAATTATGTAGACATGAAATCCAGAATAAATTAAAACTGAAATTCAACAGCTATATCTGCAATATCAATAACTAAAATTCACATCAAGCACCAAATCTACATTAACAACTATATCAGCAATAAAAAATATCAGCAATAAGAACAGCAACACCTAAAACAATATAAACAATAGCATGAAAATTTGCTACCAAACAAAAACACCATATATACCAGAAAGTCAAAATTGCAACAAACATAATTTGACACTCTAATAAAGCTCAAACTGGTCTAAAATATCAAAATTAATCCTCACTCAAGTTGCATTCAACCAAATACAAAAAGGCATATATTTGAACATGTATCATCACTCAATTTTCCAATATCAGCAATGTTGACACAAATTCAAGAAAGTTACTGTTCACAGAGAAAAAAAAGTGCAGAATTTCTTTCCTTAAACAGCTGCATTGCATTTCTTGTCTTTTGCAACAAATTTCAATTTGCCCAATCTTCATAAATAACCTACAAAAGATAAACAAATCTCACTTTTCAATTAAATGGGGTAAAACTCAAAAACTCAAAAAAGAAAACAAACAAACTACTAAAAGTAAACTTGGGTTGCCTCCCAAGAAGCGCTTGTTTAAGGTCATTAGCTTGACCCTTTTAGATATGCTAATGAAAAAGCGGCTTCCTTCCATAATAATTATCATATAATATGACATATGGGTCTTGATGTAAAGTGCCCTCAAGATTGGCCAGATTTGAAGCAAATTTGCATGTAGCATGAACAACACATGGAGTTGAATCACACGCTTGGGTTGAAGAAAGCTTTAGCTCATGGAGGATATAAAATAATGAAGGAGGTATCCATGAGAGAAAAGGGTCTTCTGGTGGTGTATGTGAAAGATCCATCAATGAGCTCAAGTTGATGGTTTTATCAATTTCCTCAACCACCAACTTCCAATGACTCTCCAAGGATAAAAGAATTGTTTTCTTCAACTTTAAGTTCTATTTCTTCTTCAAGTAAGTCATTTTCTTATGGAAACTCTATTGGTAACTCATCTTCAAGGGATTTTGCTTTTTCTGATTGAGGCTCCACTTCTTCTGCAGATTCAAATTCCCATGAAGCATTGTCATAGCTTAACCCATTGTCCCCACCTAGAGTATTTTGTTCCTCCTCAAAAACTCCATTCATCATCTCAATTGATAGCTCATTTTTTTTCATTGATGTTTCAAGATCATCCAATTTAGTTACCATCTCTTTAAGTTTCATTCCTTGGTCTTCTTGTATCTTCAATAATTGGTTAAAGAGATTTTCAAATTTATCTTCTGCCTCTTCATGTCCACTCCCTTCTCTTCTTCAAACTCAAATGATTGGTGTGAAATATTGGGTTATTTGTGGTATGGGGGATATTGGTGACTCCAACCCTGCAGTAAAGGGTCCCAATGCCAATGGTAATCAAAATCTGCCATATCATTCAACAAATGAATGACATCCTCATGACCTCTTTGAAGAACATGATCACCAATTGCCCAAGCTCCATAATCTACCCAATTTCTTGTCGCGTCATCCAAACAATCATAGAAACAAATAATTAGAGACTGATTTGAAAGGTTGTGGTTGGAAAATCTCTCTACCATATCATTAAATCTTTCCCAAGCAGTTAAAAGGGCTCCAAGTGCAGTTGAGTAAAACTTGTGAAGACTTGTACATGAAACATTTTGAAATACCTCACAAGATAAGCAAATGGAAAGAAAGTTAGAAATATAAAAGAAAATTTTAAAAAGAAAATCACAAAGTAAAGTAATAATAAAAGAAAATTAAAAAGAAAATGTCTAAATTAACCAAACAACCAAATCATCTAATATCAAACAACAATTCCCCGACAACGGTGCCAAAAACTTGATGTGTGTGTCCGCAAGTATACGGGTCGTATCAAGTAATAAAGTGATAAGTAAAGTATCATTCCAATGAGGAATATTGTTGGAGTACTAGACTATGGTTTTTTTTTTATTATTTAGACTAACGGCAATTTATAAGAACTAAATTTATTAAATGCAATAATTTAAATAGAAAATAAAGAAAATAGGCAATAGGTAATGTAAATAAAGTCTTAATCTAAGTAAAAATTAACTAAATTAATAATGGGCAAGCAAAAACAAAGACTAATTAATACTAAAAATGATTCCAGAATTAGAGTTTATGAATTAAATCTATTGGAATTTGTCTTGGGTCATCCAATTTTAAAAGAAAATAGAGTTTGAAGGTGATTGATTCTAAAATCCTTTGATATCTTTTTCAAGCAAATCAAAGAGTATTTTAAGAAAACCAAACTTACTTTCGTATGATATTTGATTAACTTAAAACCCATTAAGTTTTGTAATCAATCAATTAATCCTCTTAAAACCCTAGTTTATTTCTAAATCTAGGTGATTTCAAGTTCTAATCCTTGATTATCTATAAATGATTTTCATCTTTCGGTCCTTCAATCCAAGATTAAAAACTAAACCCATCAATCAAAGATTAAAAACTAAACCCAATGGGATCCAACATTAGGTAAGTCATAAAGCACACAAGGAAAAGAATCAAAACTCATATTTATATAAATCTAAATAAAACCCAATCCAAATCCACAAATAAATTCAAAACATTATAACCCAACTCTGAAATGTTAGAAAAACTATTCTATCATGGTAAAATTTACAAGAGAAAATGATAAAACTAACAAAAGAAACATAAAAATAGATTAAGAATAGAAAAACCCAAGGGAAGGAGAGCCTCCAAACTCTGAAAAACTGCAGGTAAACATCACTTGGCGGCAGCCCCAGCATAAATGGCTTCCTCTCTTCTCCTTCTTATTCTTTTCTTGCGTTTCTTTTTTTTTTTTGTTCTCTCTTTCTCCCCACTTCTTCTTGTGGTAAAAACTAGAAAATTATGCTTTTATATGGTCCCAAAAGTTGCCCTAAAAATGGATAAGAGCCAAGGAGTAGGTAGGAAATGAGGTGTAAAAATATCCAGGTCAGTAAGGCTGTTCACGCTCTAGGCAGTCTGCTTAGGGTACTGCTTACCCTAAGCAACATCTTCAGCAATTTTTGGCCTCTGCATGCACTGTCTACTTAAGGTTAAGCAGACCCTTAGTAAATCTCAGCAGGTTTGGAATAAAATGAGTTTTTCTGTTCATGCTTGACTTTCAGCTTGACCTGTGTTGCACCTTAAGCGCTGCTACTTACCCTAAGCAGGATCTCAAGCAATTCTCGGCAGGTTTTGGGATGAAAGCTTGAATGTGTAGGATTTAAGTTGTGCTTGACTTGCGGCTTAAGGTTAAGCAATATGACATACCCTGAGCAGCATCATAAGCAAAGTCTTAAGCAAATTTCGGTTAACTTAATCTTTCAAGGCTTGATTTCTTCAACTTTCCTCCATGCTTAGGGAACTCTAAATTTCTTCAAATCACTTCCTAATGCACTTATTGACCCTCAATTTGCCACAAAAACCTATAAAAAATAACAAAATTACAAAAATTAAATATAAAGTAACTAAAGTTAATAAATAAGCTAAAATAAAGCTAAAAACATAAAATATACTAAAATATAAGGGCAAAATAGATGCAAAACTACCCTAAAATGCCTATGTGAAATGAGTGTAACAGTAGACTTCTCTATTATTTCTATGGATGACTATGCTTGTGTGTTGGGTGTGAGCTTCATGGATAGGGTGAAGGCAATCCCCATTCCATTTGCTAACAACATGTGTATAGTTGAAGAAGGAGGAGCCTGCACCATCCCATTGAGAAGAGGAAGTGCTGGGACCAGCACCTTATCCACCCTACAATTGGCTAAGGGTGTGAGAAGGGAGGAGCCTACTTTCTTGGTTGCACTACAAGCTGAAGAGGGAAAGCATGCCATGGAAGTGCCTAAGGAAGTCCAAGCCATATTAGAAGAATTTGGGGACATCATGCCTAAGGAGTTGCCTAAGCAATTGCCGCCCAAGAGAGAAGTAGATCTTGCCATTGAATTGCTGCCTAGAGCTAAACCACCAATGGGAGTGCCCTATCGTATGGCCCCTCCAGAACTTGAGGAACTTATAAGGCAGCTTAAAAAGTTATTGGATGCTGGATTTATTCAACCTTCAAAGGCTTCCTTTAGTGCACCTGTGTTGTTCCAAAAGAAGAAAGATGGAAGCTTGAGAATGTGTATTGATTACAGGGCACTCAACAAGATCACCGTGAAGAATAAGTATCCTATCTCTCTCATTGGTGATTTGTTTGACCGACTAGGGGAAGCAAGGTGGTTCTTTAAGCTAGACTTAAGGTTGGGTTACTATCAAGTGCGCATAGCTGAAGGGGATGAACCGAAGACAGCTTGTGTGACTTGACACGGGTCCTTTGAATTCAAGGTTATGCCGTTTAGCCTCACCAACACCCCAGCCACATTCTACACACTCATGAACAAGGTATCCATTCTTTCCTTGATCAATTTATTGTGGTTTACCTAGATGATATTGTGGTGTACAGTCAAACATTACAAGAACATGTGGAGCATCTTGGGTTGGTTTTCCAAAAATTGAAGGAACACCACCTGTTCGTGAAGAAAGAGAAGTGTGAGTCTGCTCAAGAAGAGGTGGCATTTTTGGGACACATTATTGGACATGGAGAGATCCGCATGGACAGAGCCAAGGTGCAAGCCATTGAAGAGTGAGAACCACCAAGAAAAGTGCTGGAATTGAGATCCTTTTTGGGGCTGGCCAACTATTACCGAAGGTTCATTAAGGGGTACTCCCAATTGCCACTCCCTTGACTGACCTGCTGAAGAAGGACCATCCATGGAAATGGGGTGAGAAAAGCCAACATGCCTTTGAGAAATTGAAACAAGCCCTCAAGGAACAGCTTGTTTTGAAGCTGCCCGACTATTCCTCCCCTTTTGAAGTTTATACGGACACCTCTGATTTTGCAATAGGAGGTGTGCTTATGCAAGGGGGACATCCAATTGCCTATGAGAGTAGGAAGCTGAATGAGACCAAGAGGAGATTCACGGTCCAGGAGAAGGAAATGACTGCCATCATCCATTACTTGAAGACTTAGTGTCACTATTTGTTGGGTTCCAAATTCATGGTGAAGACGGACAATGTGGCTACTATTTACTTCCTCACTTAGAAGAAGCTTTCACAGAAGCAAGCAAGATGGCAAGCCTTTCTTAGAGAGTTCGATTTTGTTATGGAGTACAAGCCTAGGATGGCCGATCGAGTAGTGGATGCCCTAAGCCACAAAGTAGAGTTGGCGGCAACCACTACACAGCCTAGCCCTAACCTGATGACCAGCAAGCCAAAATTTTGCTAGAGCTGATTGAACAAGGCAGGATTAGGAGGTTTTGGAGGGATGATCAAGGGTTGGTGTGACGCCCCTTAGCCGTCCACTGTATAGCCGAGCAAGAAGTGCCACATTCAGTGTCAGAGCATCCTATCTTGTTTTATCATATCTATTGTAAGCTTTTAATATCATTTAAAAGTAGTAATCCATGTGTAGATTTTTTTTTTTGTAACTTATTTCTGTGGAGACCCGGATAGAGCCTCCCCTGTTTTATTAGCATTTGGCGGGTTCCACTAATCACCTGTTAACATATCCATATTCATTTCACACATTTTCATATCATATTCTCTTGTATCATAGCATCTACAATTATTTATGAGATCTAAAAATAGAGTATCATCTATTGCATTCATATAGAAATTCATAGATAATAAATTACAAGTTTTCATTTCAATCTCAAAGTTTAATTACAAGTCCAAAATGAAGTACATCATGACTAGACATAATGAAACAAAATACTAGTCTATACATGGGCCCTACCAAAATATAAAAGATCGGTGAGGTGACTCTGGACAGTGGCAGATCTGGTCAGAGCTTTGTCAATGCACTACTGGTGCTGCTGCTGCGGCTGATCTCCAGTACCTACGTGATTGAAAACCAACGCGCTAAGCATAACGCTTAGTGGTGCATAATTTATAATAATAATAATTTAACAATTGAAATAATATCTGCAAATCATAACTTCTGGATCTTTTACATTTTTATTACTCTTTGGAAGCAATTAACATTATCGGGATCTTTTATGATTATTTATTGTATTTTAAGTCTTAATTAATTTTTATTAGTGCCCAAGAAACCTATAACAAATTATAAAAGCTGGATGCACGGGTGTATATTACTTAGACAGCCATATGTCTATCCAGTATACGTTTGTCAGGCACGAGGCCAGCTGTCGGGCACGAGACCTGTGACGCCCCTTACCCGTCTAGTGTTCCTCTGTGGACAATCCTTCAGGAAGTGATTCGTAGACCCACATCTGAAACATCCACCTATCAACAATCTGCACTCTCCTCTGTGGGGTCTACCATAATGTACACAAGCAGGTGGTGGGGCTGATCCCTGTGTAGGTGCACTAGGTGAACTATCCACCGATGCACCAGACTGTCCCCCTCCTCTCTTTAGAGCAAACTGAGACTTCTGTTTCTTGTCCCGACCCTGAGTATGACCCTGAGACTCCTTGGGCCTCTTACTACCCGTGTCTGCTGACCCGGACTGACCAGATCCAGAACCCCTCTTGCATTGCCTATCCTTTCTGGACTGTTCTTCATTTCTGACTCTCTCCACATCAAGGGCTGATGCTACCAACAGAGAGAAATCTGTGAAGTGATGAGATGTCACTATCAACCTGATGTTGTCATTCAATCCATCCTCAAATCTTCTACATTTATCAACCTCTATCGGCATCAACTCTAATGCATATCCACTAAGTCTTACTAATTTCCGCTCATATTTGGAGACTGTCAGCTGCCTCTGTCTCAGTGCCAGGAATTCTCTCCTTCTTGCCTCCAAGTACACATGACTGATGTATTTCTTTCTGAATTCAGCTAAAAAGAAATCCCAGGTGATTTGTACAGGCTGTACCACTCTAGATACTATCAGCCACCATCTATATGCATCCTCCTCAGAGTGTGATGAGCACACCCAAGCTGCCGCTCTGGGTGCAAGTAACTGCTGCAATACCCTCTCTGTCCTCTCCAGCCAATACTCTGCTGCAGCTGGATCATCATCCCTCTTACCTCTGAAGTCAACTACCCCATACTTTCGCAATCTCTCTAGTGGAGATCTATGTACAGGTTGCGACTGTGGGGGTGGAGGTGGCTGTACAGGTGGTGGTGGTGGTGGTGGCTGTGGCTATGGCTGTGGAGGTGGAGGTGGCTGTGGCTGGGGAATGGCTCTGGTGATCTGACGAAACAATTGTGTCATCTGTTCATAGAAGGCCTGCTGTGCCCTACTCATAGTACCTCGAGATGACTCTGCTCTATTACCACTTCTCCCCCGACTAGGAGTAGGTGTGTGACTATCTACTTCCTCTATCGGTCCTGGAGGTCCGTGCTCTGAAGGATCAGATGCCATCGATCCTATAAAACAGACAAAGAAACAGATCTGCATTAGTGTCATCTCGACTCTATTTAAAGGCCCATGCATGTGATGCACTCTATCTATTTCTAACTATTTAGGTCTAGGACTACCTAAACCAGGCTCTGATACCACTAAATGTGACGCCCCTTACCCGTCTACTGTATAGCCAAGCAAGAAGTGCCACATTCAGTGCCGGAGCACCCTATTTTGTTTTATCATATCTATTGTAAACTTTTGATGTCATTTAAAACATGTATTCTATGTGTAGATTTTTTTTTAATATCTTATTTCTGTGGAGACCTGGACAGAGCCTCCCCTGTTTTATTAGCATCTGGCAGGTTCCACTAATCACCTGTTAACATGTTCATATTCATTTTACACATTTCCATATCATATTCTTGTGTATCATATCATTTACAATTATTTAAGAGATCTAAAAATGAAGTATCATCTATTGCATTCATATAGAAATTCATAGATAATAAATTACAAGTTTTCATTTCAATCTCAAAGTTTAATTACAAGTCCAAAATGAAATACATCATGACTAGACATAATGAACCAAAATACTAGTCTATACATGGGCCTTACCAAAATATAAAAGACCGGTGAGGTGACTCGACAGGGCGCATCTAGTCGGACTCTCTCGGTGCACCATCAGGTGCTGCCACGCCATCGCGGTGATGGGACTGATCTCCAGTACCTACGCGATGGAAAACTAACGCGCTAAGCATAACGCTTAGTGGTGCATAATTTATAATAACAATAATTTAACAATTGAAATAATATATGCAAATCATAATTTCAGGGTCTTTTACATTTTTATTGCTCTTTGGAAGCAATTAACATTATCGGGATCTTTTATGATTACTTATTATATTTTAAGTCTTAATTAATTTTTATCAGTGCCCAAGAAATCTATAACAAATTATAAAAGCTGGATGTACGGGTGTATACTGGTTAGACAGTCATATGTCTATCCAGTATACGTCTGTCAGACACGAGGCCAGTTGTAGGCCACAAAACCCGCTGTCAGGCTTGTAAAGCCAGAAATAAAGTAGGCACAATGGCTAGTAAGTAGGCATATAGCCTGTAGAATAATCATACCAGACATATTTTGTCAGTTCATAATTTTCTTGATAGGCAGTACTGCTATCTGTAGTCCCTAATTGGTATACCAATTTATCCAAACTAAATAAAAAAGTCTAGGTATACTATGGGCAATTAAACATTTTTAATTATTTTAGCACTATTTACTGTTACTATTTTTTGGTACTATTCATTGGTACTATTAATTTCATATTAATAGGACATTAGTCCCAATTTACATATTCATATCATTTTTAATATTTAATTATCCTTATGAGTATTTTAATTATCATATATAGCATTTTTCTCATGAACCTTTCTTTAGGTTCATGTTGATGTGTTATTTTTATTTAGGAATTTGACTAGGTTAGGATGTCTATTTAGTCACACTTACTTCATAACAATAGCTCCTCTATGTTTAAACTTGAATTTCAGTTTTTGAATCACTGAATTTGGGGTTATAGAACTCAAGTTATGATCAAAATACCATAACTGGTCCCTTTGCCTCTAAGCTGTCCAAAATTTACAATTCCTAGTCAATAAACTTTGACCAGTCATTTGATCATTTTATGGTCATTTTTAGACTTAGATTCCTTCATAAGATATGTTCCTCTTTGTCTTAGGGACTCCCAAGTACAATTTCATAATTTTTTAAGCTTGGTATAGTAAGTTATAGTCAATATATTATCCTGGACTCTCAATCCTATAAAGGCAATAACCAAACTTTAGGGCAGTATGTTTGACTCTCTTTTTAGGGTCTTTACACTTAGAATTTGGCAAAGGTATCTAAATCAATGTTGTAGCCCTAAGTATCATGTTTCCAGATCATATTGACACATCTCAAATGGAATTTCCTAGTGGGAGTTATGGCCAGATGAACACACGAGTATCAAATGGCATTCTGGGTTCCACTAACATTTTCCAGATTTCAATTCCTAACTTTGGCTAATATTTTCCCTAGGATACAATGGTTTCTAGAGCTTGGTCAAAACAAAAAAATTGTTATGCTATGTCTTATAAAACTTTTGGCACTAGTTTCACTCAATTTGCAGCTTTGAAGACCAAGTTATGGCATTTTCGCCAAAACTAGTCAAGCATACCAAAGGAACAGTATTTTGGACAATTTCTGGGTTGGTAGTTTTAGTGACTGAATTTGTGCTAACAATTTGATTTGGTTAAAGGAAAAACTGGGTCAAGTAGTCTTCATAAAAAGTGTAGCCCTATGTCTAAGCTTTCCATTGATGTAAATTTTAGGTCATTTGGACCAGTATAGAGAGAGTTATGACCAAATGAACACGTACTGTTCCTTTGGTCATTTTCTAGGTTTGGTGCAAAGTAATCCGGATTTGGGCAGTATTTAGGTCAAGTTTTAGACAGAATTTGGGCATGGTTTCTTCATGGAAAATGGGCTATTTTGGGTCTAATTTCACCTCCAATTGGCCTCATACCAATTAGAGTCACATATTTTCAGTTATGGTTCAAAACTCATGCTGGACTCATGAGTCCCAAAACCTACAGAAAACAAGCACTCCCAATTTCAATTTCCTTCATCTTCCTTGCTTCAATTGGAATGCATAGCACTTCTATAAGTAACAATCTCAACTCAACCAAGTCAATTTCAAGTATTTACATAAAGTCCCCATATCATATACATAACCCCTAATTCCAATCACCCAATTTACACAAACTCAACTCTTTTACACTTCTTATCATATCAACTATTCAAACATCCTTATTTGTTTTCATGGCTGCCAAAATTAGGGTTCTTCAATTCCTTTTTATTTGTTTTCATTTTCATGGAATACTCGCTCATCTCATCATTCTTACAAGATTTAAAGAATAGAGGGAGTGGTATTTTTGCACTTACCTTGTGACCCAACTTGCAAACTTTAATTTCTTTTCTTTAAATGGGTATCTAAAGCTTCCTTATGGAGTGGGGAGAATTATTTGTGAAGAGAGCTATGGGTTTTGAAGGGTAAATGAAGAGGAAATCAAGCTTTAAGCTTGATAACAATGGTGGGGAGGGAGAGACCAAGGGAGACGGCAAGGAGGGAGAGATAGAAGAGGAAGAAGAAGATGGTTGGTGGGGTTTTGTCTCTTGTGGGTATTTATATATATACATTTATGTGCACTTTTTGTTTTTAAATTTCATAAATCTATTTCTTTTCTTTTCTTTTCTTTCCTTTTTCTTTTCTTTTGTTTTCTTCTTCTTTCTCTTCTCATTTTTCAAATTCAAATTCATAAATTTAATTTATGTTAATTATTTTATTTCCTAATTTTTAATTTGACATTTAGGTCAAAATTCACCTCTAGGGGTGAAATGACCAAAATGCCCTTCATGGTACTCATCGGGTTATTTTTATTATTTTACACCAATTAATAAATTCTCTAAAATTTTCCAATATTTTCTTAATATTTATTTCTTCAATTTATGCCTCCTCATTATAGTTTAGGTGTAGTTCCAGACATTTTTTACTGTCCGAACAGACATGAGTCGTCGGAACAATAAAATGTACGGACTACCTATGGTGAGGGCATTACAATTCTTCCCCTCTAATAGAAATTTCGTTCTCGAAATTTACCTAATGTGAAGAGCTGAGGGAACTGCTGCCTCATCGTCTCTTTGCTCTCCCATGTCGCTTCTTCCGTGTCGTGGTGTCTCCATAAGACTTTCACTAGTGGGATCCTCTTGTTTCTAAGTTCTTTCACTTCCCGTGCCAAGAGTCTGACTGGTTCTTCTTCATATGTCAAATCAGGTTACACAATTATCTCCTCTGCTGAAATGACATGTGAAGGATCTGATCTGTATCTCCTGAGCATCGACACATGGAATACACTGTGGATCTTATCCAGCTCAGGTGGTAAAGCTAGCCTGTAAGCTACTGGACCCACACGCTCAATGACATCGTATGAACCAATAAACCTAGGGCTCAACTTACCCTTTTTACCAAATCTCAACACTTTCTTTCAAGGTGATACCTTAAGAAACACCTTATCGCCAACCTCATGCTCTATATCCTTTCTCCTCAGGTCGGCATATGACTTTTGTCTGTCCTAGGCGACTTTCAAATTGTCTCTGATGAGTTTCACTTTTTCCTCTGTCTGTCTTACTAAATCTGGGCCCACTACTTTCTCCCCACCCATTTCTGTCTAGCATAAGGGAGTCCTACATCTCCTCCCATATAATGCTTCACATGGAGCCATTTTTACGCTGGCTTGGTAGCTGTTGTTGTAAGCAAACTCTACCGAAGGAAGATACTTCTCCCAACTTCCTTCAAAATCAATGATGTAGCTTCTCAACATATCCTCCAATACCTATCATGTGATTCATGTCATTTTTAATAGTCTTTTAACATCTATAATAATTTACTAGGCTTTAAGGGTTACCTGAATCACCCGTTCTGACTGTCCATCCGTCTGTGGATGAAAAGCCGTACTGAAGTGTAGTCGAGTGCCTAAAGACTCCTGTAGCCTCTTCCAAAACCTCGAAGTAAATCTAGGGTCTCGATCAGATATGATCGATGTTGGCACTCCATGTAGCCGGACTATCTCATCTATGTAAATTTCTGCTAATTTCTCTAATGAGTAGTCGGTTCTAATTGGTAGGAAATGAGCTGACTTGGTCAGTCTATCCACAATCACCCATATAGTATCATGCTTCTCCTGTGTCAATGGTAGCCCAGTCACAAAATCCATGGTGATGCAGTCCCATTTCCATTCTGGTATGGATATAGGTTGCAACAACCTTGATGGAACCTGATGCTCAGCCTTAACCTGCTGGCATGTCAAACATCTAGTCACAAAATCACCAATCTCTTTCTTCATTCCAGGCTACTAATAATGTGTTTTTAGGTCTTGGTACATCTTGATACTTCCTGGGTGCATAGCATGGAAGCTACTGTTCGCCTCTTTTAAGATATTCTTCTTCAGTTCCTCATCTCTTGGTACACATATTCTGCCTTTATAGTACAGGCACCCATCTCCTTTCAACTCATAATCGCCTCCTTCCTCCCGAAGTTACGCCCATATGATTAGCAACTTTTCATCCCTTAACTGTGCTTTTTGTATGTGCTGTAACAAACTTGGCTTTACACACAACTCAGCCAAAAGTACCCCATCCTGTGCTAAAGACAACCGAGCATTCAATGCTCTCAAAGCCATCATGGACTTCCTGCTTAAGGCGTCAGCCACTACATTTGCTTTCTCAGGATGGTAGTCGATCACATAGTTATAGTCTTTAAGGAATTCAATCCATCTCCTCTGTCTCAGATTGAGTTCCTTCTGAGTTGCCAAGTACTTTAGACTCTTGTGATCAGTGTTGATGTAACACTTCTCACCATATAGGTAATGCCTCCATATCTTTAATGCAAATATTATTACCGCCAATTCCAGATCATGAGTTGGGTAGTTCTTTTCATGTGGCCTTAGCTGTCTAGAAGCATAGGCAACTACTTTCCCTTCCTGCATCAGAACACACCCAAGCCCATTGTGAGAGGCATCACTGTAGATCACATAATCTTTCTCTGACTCTGGCTGTGCCAACACTGGAGCTTCTGTAAGCATAACCTTCAGTTCTCAAAGTTAGTTTGACATTTATCATTCCGGTCAAACTTTGCATTCTTATGCAGTAACTTAGTCAGTGGGCTGCTATAAGGGAAAATTCCTTCACAAATCTCCTATAGTTTCCAGCTAACCCCAAAAAGCTTCTGACTTCCGTTACATTTCTGGGAGGCTTCCATTCAACTATTGCTTCAATCTTCCTTCGATCTACCATGATCCCATTTGCTGACACAATGTGTCCAAGGAATGATATCTCATCCAACCAAAAGTCACACTTGGATAACTTAGCATACAACTGCTTTTCCCGCAGTGTCTGTAGTATTACTCTCAGGTGTTCATCATGCTCTTCCAGGTTCTTAGAATACACCAAGATATCATCTATAAAGACCACAACAAACCGATCCAAGTAGGGATGAAAGATGTGGTTCATTAGGTCCATGAAAGCTGTTGGTGCATTTGTTAGCCCAAATGGCATCACTAGGAACTCATAGTGTCCATACCGAGTCCTAAAAGCAGTTTTAGGAACATCTGTTTCCTTCACTCTCAACTGGTGATAGCCTGATCTGAGATCTATCTTGGAAAATACTCCAGCTCCCCTCAACTGATCAAATAGGTCATCTACCCTAGGTAAAGGGTATTTGTTTTTCATAGTCACCTTATTCAGCTGTCGGTAGTCTATCATAGCCGAAGGGTACCGTCCTTCTTCTTCACAAATAGCACTGGTGCTCCCCAGGGTGACACACTAGGGCGTATGAAGCCCTTGTCTAGTACTCCTGTAACTGAACTTTCAACTCTCTCAGTTCAGTAGGTGCCATCCTATATGGAGCAATGGACATTGGTGCAGTACCCGGCATAACCTCTATAACACCTCTATTTGCATAACCTGTTATATTTTATTGTTCCGATGACCGGTGTCGGTCCGGATAATTAAGGGAATTAGAACCACGTCTCAGACACCTTTATAAGCCCTAAACACAAATAATTAGTAATTGTCAATTAGTTAAGTATAAATAAGAAAAACAGAACATAAGAGGTTAAATGAGCCGAGAGTCACAGCGATGGGTAACCTTCTCGGGAAGGACTGCGAGGTTAATTTAAACTCGAATTTCGAACCATAAAATGTGATGCCGCAGTCCTTAGGACTATTGCGAACACAGTGGAAAAGAGAAAATCACGAAAAAGAAATGTTAAGTAGGTCAAATAATTAGGTCAAGGATCCGGAAGAAATATTGAATAACTAGCAAACCGGATCGAACCAGCGAGGGGCAATTTGGTCGATTTACCCTAGAGCTGACTCCTGACCTAACTGTCCAATAAAATCAGAGAAAAGAAAATTTCAGAATCGGGAATTAAATTAAAGAACTAATGGAAAAATAAATGTAAAATAAAAAGAAAAAAGAAAAAGTTTATGACATCATCCTAGTGAGGTAAGCGTGACATCATAAAAACAAATATAATTATTATTTAATTAAATCACTTTTATGGATAAATATCTAATAGAAATTAAAAAGAAAAGAAAAAAAAAAAGAAGTCTTCTTCTTCCTAGGTTGCCGCCCCACTCCTCTCTCCCTCACTTCACCCTCCATTAAAGCTCATTTTGAGCTTGAAGAAACCCTAAATTCAACTATAAAAATTGTAAATTCCTTAGTTAAAACTTGTGTTTGAGCTTTGAAAAGTAGATTGGGAGTAAAGAAATCAAGCAAAGGTTGAAGAATTGGAGATATAAATTCTGCTCACTTAAGGTAAGTGTCAATTAACCTTAAGTTAGTCCTTTAGCTTTTGAATTAAGTTGTATTGAGTGGAAATGGTATGAGAAAACTTAAAGAAACATGTATGAATTATCAAACTGAAATTTCAGCAGCCATGGTACCCTAGAGTTTGATGGTGTTTAGTTAGGTTAAACATGAAATCTTGGTGAATTAATGTTGTATAGGTGATTTGTATTTTTAAATTGCATGAATTGAGCTAAGCATAACAATTAGGATTTCAGCACCTAGGGTTTTGGGAGGAAAAATGTGAGAATTAGCCAAATGATGTGTTTGACCTTGCTTGAGTTGAAAAATGGTCATGAATGACCAATTGTGGTGTGTAGGAAGTGTTAGAATTAGGTTTAAATTCGGATTGCTTATGGTTATTCTGTAGGCAGCATGACCAAGGTCCCTTTCAAGGACCAAAACTGAAAATTTACCAACCCAATTGGTGTGAGGCTAATTGGGAATGAAACTAGACACAAAATGGCACATTTTTTATTTAGGAATCATGCTCAGAAAGTGACGATAGCATAGGGAACAAATTGGCCAAATCCGGATTAGAGCACACTGCCCTGTACAAAAATGACCAAATGAACAGTGTTTGTTCATTTGGCCATAACTTGGGCTAGGCAAGTCCAAATGACCTGATTTTTGTGGCATTAGAAAGGTATGACATAGTACTACAACTTTCATGAAGAACACAAACCCAAATTCTGCCCTTAACCAAGTCATTTAGCCACCAAAAAATTAGTAACCTAAAACTGCCAGAACCAAATTAGTTGCCCAGAAAATCTAGGTTAGACCAATCCGGCCAGCCATGTTCAAATGACTATAACTTGAGTTACAAAACTCCAAATGGAGTGATTCAGAAAGGGAAATAAAGTTAAGACAATAAGGAACAATTTCTATGAAGAAAACTTAGCCAAATTCTAACAGTAACATGACCAATGGAACAGTGCAAACACCAAAACTGAAAATTTGCAATTTTGCCTAAAAGACTTAAAAGTTGAGAAAAGAACCAGAACCAACAAATTAGGTAACCAAAATGTGGTATGTGGGTGAAATTAGAATTCCCATACCTATTAAGCATTAGAAAGTCAACAAATTGACTTGAATAGTATCGTGAATAGTAACCCCGAAATACAAATTTTAAAGAACGTCAAGTTTAGCATATTAAAGCTAGGTATAAGTAGATTTGAATTTTTTTTTGGAGTTATGATAAATTGTGATACTAAAACACTGTGAAACTGTATGTATCAGTGGAAAAAAATACCGGGAAAGAACCCGAGACATCGAGTTAAGGCCAAGAGGCGACTCGTATAAGGTTTGTGCACAACTAACTATTTTGTTACTTTTCACTTCTAAATTGATTTGAACAAGTTTATTTTATGACTTATGATTTTGTTGTGTTGAGAATTTTAACTTATTGAATGAAATTGCATAATTTAAATATAAATTTTCTTATGCATTTAAGGATTTATTGCATGGTTTTGAGGATTGTAAATTCTAAGTTTGATGTGTTGCCAACCTTGAGCATGAATTTATGATGATTCAATATGTTAATGGTTTGTAAACACTTTGTAAATAGAAATTGTTTTGAATATAATTTGAAACCATAGTTGACATGGCAATATATGTTGTGAATTCTCATTAGCTTGTCTAGTGAGATATCTCCTCCACTAGATGGGGTGAGTTCCTTCCTCTCTGGCTTGCCAGTTGGGGAAGAGTTTGAATGAGTACTCATATATACTAGCTAGTCTTTGTTCCTCCCTTTTAGCCTCGGTTATTGGGAGAGTTTGAAATGTCGTGGTGTACAACACGGCATCTATTTGAATTTTGGGTCATGGGTTCAACTGTGTGAATTGTTGGCAACGCCCTTTAAATTATGCATAGTTTGATAAATTGTGGTTGAAATAAATAATTTATTAGTGATTCAAAATATTTTTGTTTTTTTTCGAGATTTAAAAGAAATGTAGACAAATAGTTACTATTTGATCAAAACGTTATTCAAATGAATAATTTGTATGAATGAAAATATTGAATTCTGAATGTCATGGATTTTGAAAAATTTAGAAATTTTAAATTGTTATTTGTTATGAATTGTCAAGTATAACTTGTATTAAGTTTTAAATTTTTAGTTTGTGCACCACTGAGTTCACTACTCAGCGATAGCTTTGTATGCTGTCGCAGGTGAAAGAAAATATAAAGCAGCTGAGCAAGATTACTGAAAGACATAGTGAGACTATCTTCGGGTATATCATAGGTATACAATTGTATATTAAATTTTGATATAATTCTGTAATTATATGTATGTACTTTCATTTGAGCAGTTATATCAACTCTTTTGTAATATATATTTTTATTGTAATCAAATACAAATTATTATAATATTATCTTGAGATTTTATGTACTTATAAAGTTTTGTACTACTAAATTTTTAATACTCCCATGAGTTTAAATATTAATTTTGTTACCTTAATGAGATGTTTCAATATTTGATTTAATTTAAACGGTGTTTTGAGTTGCTTGTGCTGATTTGTGAAATGAGATTGAATAATGGAGTTGTGATTGGGAAATATACTGGGAGTGTCTTTATTTTCAAGTTTTGAAGAACAGTTTTCTCAAAATACATACGGCACTCTGCCTAAATTTTTATAAAAATTACGGAGATTTTAAATATCTAAAAATTAGATTTATGTTTGGACTTTAAATAAAGGTTTTTAATATCAGAAAAAAAAAAATTTTACCCACCAATTTAAAAATGAACGAAAATTGTTTTAAAATCCCTTGTAGTATATTTAATGGGTTATCGGTAGGCAAAGTACTGTAATTCATTAGGTGTACTACGGGAGCATATTACATCTTACGAGGAGTAGGGTGTGAAATGTTTTAGTGGTATCAGAGCTAGTTTTTAAAGTAAATTTTAAACTGTAAATTTGAAATATTTTTCGATAAGTACAATTGCTCAAATGTTTGATACATATAGTACATTTACATCATAAATATGAACTAACTGGGAGAAATCTTCTTGTGTTAGTTGTACAAGAAATAGAAAAAAAAAAATCCTGTGAATAGATATGGACAAGGGGGATAAAACGGTGGAGCAGTCTGATATAGCTGACGTACAAGGAGAGGCCCCAATTCTGCAGAGCGTTGGAGGTCCAGTTGCACCAGTCCCTCCTATACAAATTACTGCACAAATGGCCCAGCAGATGGCCATGTTCTTTCAGCAAATGGCTAATAATCTGTCAGCCCAGGCCTAAGTACAAACCCAACCCCCTCAGGAGCAGCATGAAAAAGAGAAAAGTGGGAAACCTATCGGTCAAAGTTCGAGTAGTAATTTGGGAAAGAGAAAAGATTTTGAGGGAACTCGAGCTCCTAAGTATGATAGAAGTAGATATTTAGAGAGGAAGCAATCAAGAACCATTCATCAAAGAACTAGAAGTTCCTACCCTATCCGTATCTGTGACGTTTTGAGGAAAATTACATGGGGATATTTGCTATAAGGTTACTGAAGCCTGCTACAATTGTGGTGGAATCGGACATTTCACCCAATATTGTACTAGCGCACGTCGATTTATGTCACATACTACACCAGAAGAATCAGTCCAAGGTTCTGATTTTAGAGGCTCATTAATAGTCAGTAGGGGCAGAGGCAAAAGTAGAGAAAACGCTTTGGGTAATCCTAGCACAATGGACCAACCCGAGCAGAGGAATACACTAGAAAGAGGGAGCGCCATGCATCAAATGGAAAAAGCAGAGACTTCAGATGTAACACCCCCGTTTGCATAGCCTGGTAGATTTCACTGTTCCGGTGACCGGTGCCGGTTCGGACAATTAAGGGGATTAGAACCACACTTAAGACAACTAGAGAAGCTATAAACACAAATAATTAGTAATGTCCAATTAGTTAAGTATAAACAAGAAAAATAGAACATAAGAAGTTAAACGAGTCGAGAGTCACAGCGATGGGTGACCTTCTCAGGAACGACTTCGAAGTCATTTTAAACTCAAATTTCGAACCGTAAAATGTGACGCCGTGGTCCTTAGGACCCTTATAAACACAATGGAAAAGAGAAAATCATGAAAAATAACTGTTAAGTCAGTCAAATAATTAGGTCAGGGAGCCGAAAGAAATATGGAATTAATTACAAACCGGGATGAACCGGCGACGGGCAATTTGGTCAATTGACACCGAGAGCTGACTCCTGACCTAACTGTCAAATAAAATCGGATAAAAGAAAACTTCGGGATCGAGAATTAAATTAAAGAACTAATAAAAAAAAAAGAAGGAAAATGAAAAAGGTGTAGGGAAATAACATCATGCATGACATCATGCATGATGCCATAAATCCCATAATTAATAATTTGATTAAATGGATTTTTGGGTCTTCCATAAGACAAAAGACATAAAGAAAGAAAAGAAAAAAAAAAAAAAAAACACAAAGTCTTCTTCTTCAAAACCTCACTTTCCCTCTCCCTCACTTCTCCATAAAAAGTCCTCCATTAAAGCTTGTCTTCAAGCTTTGAAACCCTTACCAAATCCCAACTTCTTCCATAATCACTCCATAAAACCTTATTCTCTTCCCTTGAGAAATAAATTTAACAAGAAAGAAAGAAGAAAAGAGGAGAAAAATTGAAGATTGGATATCAAAGTTGAGGTAAGCACATCAAATTGAAAGTTTGAGATTAATTGTTGTGTTTTTAGCTTAAATAACTTAGAAAAATGCTTAAAATGAAATAAAAATTTATTGAGGGACCATGAATGATTTTCAGCCAGCATGTATATGGGAGTATATTTGCATGGTTTGATGGATTTAATTGGATATATAAACCTTAGTTAGTTGAATGACTATGGTTAGAGGCATGGAATCAAGTAAATGCATGAGGTTAGTGAATTAGGGTTTGAAACCTAGGGTTTTGAGGCAAAAATTTTGGAGAAATTGGTAAATGATATATTTGACCTAATGTGAAGTGAAAAATGGTCATTTGTGACCAAATGAGGTGTGTTAGAAGTGTTGGAATTAAAAGCCAATTCGGATTGGATAAGGTCATGTGCTGGCAACATGACCAAAATTTTCTTTGAGGGACCAAAAATAAAATTTTACAAGTCCAATGGATATGGGACCAATTGGGGATGGCACTAAATGACACAATTTTCATTTAGGAAGCCTGCCCAAAAAGTGACTAAAACCTAGTGAACAAAGTGACCGAAGTCAGAAAATCGCAGGCTGTCCTGCACAACCTGACCAAATGAACAGTATTTGTTCATTTGGCCATAACTCGAGCTAGGCTGGTCAAAATGACATGAAATTTTACCAGTGGTTAGATGAGATATAGACCTAAAACTTTCATGAAGAACACCAACCCAAATTATGCCATTAACCCAATCAAATTACTGAGCAAAGTTGGGTCACTGAATCTGCAGACTGCAGATTTGCCATTTGAACAGTAAAGTTTCAATGGCTATAACTCTCTCTAGAAAACTCCGATTTAGGTGATTCTTAAACTGATGGAAACCTAAGGCATAGTAGAACATTTCATATGAAGAAAGTTAGACCAAATTATGGACCTAACTTGATCAAATTGCTGAACGAAGTTGGAATTAATAATCTGCCAGAACAAAATTCTGCAGCATGAACAGAAAAAGTAATTTGCTTATAACTTGAGCTACAAAACTCCAATTGGGGTGATTCAAAAAGGAGAATAAACTTAAGACAATAAGGAACATTTTCTATGTAGAAAGTTTTGCCAAATTCCAACAGTAAACTGACCAATGAAATAGTAAAATTAGAGACACTAAAATTGAAAATTTGGCAATTTTGCCTAAAAGACCTAAGTTTTGAGAAAATGACCAAAACCAACAAGTTTAGTGACCAAAATGTGGTATGTGGGTGAAGTTGGAGTTCCCATACCTATTAAGCCTTAGAAAGTCAACTATTTGACTTGAATAGTATAGTGAATAGTAACCCGAAACACAAAAATTTCGAGAACGTCGAATTTGGCACATTAGAGCTAGGTAAAAGTGAAGCTAAATTTATTTTGGGTTTATGTTAAGTTCTAGTACTGAAACATTGTAAAATTGTGTGTTTCAGTTGGAAAGGATACTGGGAAAGAACCCGAGGAACCGAGTCAACGCCAAGAGGCGACTCGCTTGAGGTTTGTGCAGAACGTATAACTTTTGTAAATTATTTCTGCATATTGTTTTGAATAATTTGAATCAATGAATTATGACAATTTTTATGATGTTTTGATTTAAATTGTGGAAAGTTAGTTATGTATATTTGAAATGACAATATTTAGCAAATTGTTAAGATAAGTTTTGAGACCACAGTGTCATGACCATATATTTGAACACCTCACTAGCATGACTAGTGGGGGTAATTAGTTTCGAATTTTGATTCCTTCTCTGGAGAAGTGTTGAGGTGTGCCAGTAGAAGAGAATGTGAATGGATATCCATATATTTGAGCTAGCTAGCCTTGTGATGTGATTTCTCTTTAGCCTTTGGCTATTGAGATTCTATTTGTTTTGAATGGCATGATCTAACTGTGGGTTTTATGAAATGTGATTTGATACTTCAAAATGAAATTGTTTGGGATTAAAATCTCATAATGCATGATTTGTATTTAATTCTCATGTTCAGTTAAATTTTCGAATAAATGTGATTTAAGTCCTGCATAAAGATTGTTTTAGTATGTTGTGCACCACTGAGTCCTAGTACTCAGCGATAGCTTCTATTGCTATCGCAGATACAGAGACTAGAGGAGCGTGAGAATTTCTGAGGTGTGAGGAGCTATCAGCTTGAAGTCATCGGGTATAATTTATACCCTAATTGTAAATATTTCTTTTGATGTATGTATTGCATATAAATGTATGGACATGTAAATGGGTCTTGAGCAGCTTGTACAAAAATTTGTATGAAGTTTGTAATAAAGTTTAGTTTGTATTTATTTTGATGTAAATTTTGTAAGAATGTATATAAATTGTTTTGTCTCTAATGAAATATGAGTACAACTATTTTATTTAATTTAAATGAAATGCATTGCTAGTATGTTGAGGATTATTGAATTTTGAACTTGAGAAATTTATTGAAATGATTGTGGAATTGTTGAAATTAATTGAGTTTGATTGTGAAATTGAAGTAGTGGTTGAGAAAAATTTTTAGAAGTGCTTTTTACAGGTATTTGAAGAACTGGTTTCTCAAAATACAGACAGAACTCTGTCAAAATTTCTATAAAATTTGCGGAAAAATAAAATGGACCAAAAATATTAACTAGTTTTAATTTTAACTAAATGTTTTAAATACTCATTAGAAAATGCTCACCACTTATCAAAAATAAGAAAATTGTTTTAAAATCCCTTGTAGGGTACTTGATGAGTTATCGGTAGGTGAAGTTCGGTAGTTCATTAGGTATTCTACGGGATCATGTTATGCCTTACAGAGGGGTAAGGTGTGACATTAGATGTAGTTGCCGGTACATTCTTAACTTTTGGAAGGAATAATTATGTATTATTTGATTCCGGCTCTACTTATTTATATGCTAATGCAAAATTATATGTTCTATTGCTATTCCCTCGCATGGAATAAATTTTGATGTGTTAATAATTAGTTTTTTTGGATAATAATTACGATAATAAGCGTGATTGGAATTAATTTTGAAAAAGTTTCTAGTGAGAGACATCTTCTAGACTACGATAAATTATAAAGTTAATTAGTAAGCCTAATTAGGTAAGGCAAGAGGACCTAAAAGTAAGTTATAGTAATATAGCTACCTTAGATGCGGGTAAGGGTATTACTGCTGATAGATGTCAGTAGATACCATAATCAAAATAAGTTTAAGATATTAGTAGATTTGAAAGAAATAAGATATAGGGAAGTTTGATCTATTGGGATGTATCATAGTAACTATGCAATATTCTTGATGTTTGTGCTGTAAGCTGCAGATTACAGTACTAACTTGGGATTTATTGTGTAGAGCTACGTACTACCCAATAGTACACAAGGATAAGAATAGTTACAAATGGCTTTCGCTCTGGTATAAAGATACCATAATAGAGTTTTATTACTAGAACTGAGTTTGAAAATCCTAATTTCGGATTTAAAACTCTATAATTAGAATATCAAAATATCATGGTTGCAAGGTAGTGAGAGTTAACGACTCCGTTACCCTAGCATGAATTACAGTATATCAGGAATTGTTATGGGATTAGAGATTTCAGTATAGTTAAAATTTAAAAATAACACCTATAGTGCTAAGTCATCTAGTCTCCGGTATGGAGTTTATAGTTGTTTGGTAGTGCAATGGATCTTTTGCTCAAAGTTTAGTAAGGAACAGTATTCTATTTGTGTAGCAGTAAGACACAAAATATAATTTTGTTCCCCTGGAAGAGACAGGATGCTATGGATGATAATTATAACTTATAAAATAGTTAAGAAATGATGTTCTACTGATAATAGTAATTCGATAGGAACTAGTTGGTCAGGTATTCTTTAGGAAAAGCACAATTTTATTGTGCGGATCATAAGGATTAGATTAGAATTAAAGCGAAACTTTGGAATAGCATGGGAAAAAGGAGAGGCTGGTAGACTCCCTTATTAAGATTGAAGAATTGTTTATGGTTAAAAAAAAAGGGTAATGATCGCAAACCAGCGGAAAATAAGCTATAGGATGTCGGTAGATAAAAGAAAATATAGAAGTAAAAATTAGAATTGTTGGTGCAAATGTAATAAAGACACGTTATGAATATTAGTTAAAGTGTTGACTAGAATGGTCAGAGGACCAAATCAAAGTAATATTGAAGTATAGTGGATTTATTAGGGCTGATAAGAGGTGCTAAATTATGACTCGACAGTCAAGTTAAGGAAGAAAATAAGATTGAGGAATAAAATAATTAAAGTTAAGTTGTGGACTAAAAAAAAAAAAAGAAACAAAGAAACAAATAGAACAATAAGAAAATGAGAAAAACCCTAGATGAGGAATTGTCGCCAAGGCAAACAACTTACTTAAGATGCGTAACGATATCCCGAACTATTTTATCAAGAAAGAAATAAGCTAAATAAAAGCAAACAAGATAGTGCAAAATGGCACATAGGCCTTGGTCATAAATGGAAATGGTAAGATAATGTTATGGACCTATGGCTAAGAAAGAGATAAGCCATTCATATATGACCAACAAGGTCATTAAAAAAAAAAAAAGAAAAGAAAAGACTACAAAGGAAAATAATTGCTCAAACAACAGCAAGAAAAGACTAAAATATTTTAAACTAAACTAAAGGTTGCATCAAATGATCAAGAGACTTGATAAGAAAAGAGTCAAACTGAGTTCTCACACATAGGATCGTACGAGGTCCTAGAAAGAGTAGATTCATTAGCACACAGATTTGCTTACCTCTAAAATTGAAATGAATTTGAATCTAACTTATGACAAAAGCTTATAAGAAACTTGGCACACGAGGTAAGCAATCGATGAGTAAATAGTATTGGTTAAAGTGCTACGGACCATTATTTCGATTATGAAGCTACGTAGAAATGTGAGAAAAATATGAGAAAACAACATGTATGACTATTTGAGGACAGATAGTGGACACAATTTCGAGGATGAAATTATTTTAAGGGGGGGAGAATTGTAACACCCCTATTTGCATAGCCTGGTATATTTCACTGTTCCAGTGACCGGTGTCGGTCCGAATAATTAAGAGAATTAGAACTACGTCTCAGACACCTAGATAAGCCCTGAACACAAATAATTAATAATTGTCAATTAGTTAAGTATAAATAAGAAAAACAAAATATAAGAGGTTAAATGAGCCGAGAGTCACAACGATGGGTGACCTTCTCGGGAAGGACTGCGAGGTCGATTTAAACTCGAATTTTGAATCATAAAATATGACGCTGCGATCCTTAGGACTATTGCGAAAACAGTGGAAAAGAGAAAATCATGAAAAAGAATTGTTAAGCAGGTCAAATAATTAGGTCAGGGATTCGGAAGAAATATTGAATAACTAGCAAACCAGATCGAACCGGCAAGGGGCAATTTGATCAATTTACCCTAAAGTTGAATCCTGACCTAACTTTCCAATAAAATCAGAGAAAAAAAAATTTCGGAATCAGGAATTAAATTAAAGAACTAATGGAAAAATAAATACAAAAGAAAAAGAAAAAAGAAAAAGTTTATGACATCATTCTAGTGAGGTAAGCATGACATCATAAAAACAAATATAATTATTATTTAATTAAATCACTTTTATGGATAAATATCTAATAGAAATTAAAAAGAAAAGAAAAAAAAAGAAAAGTCTTCTTCTTCCTAGGTTGCCGCCCCACTCCTCTCTCCCTCACTTCATCGTCCATTAAAGCTCATTTTGAGCTTGAAGAAACCCTAAATTCAACCATAAAAATTGTAAATTTCTTAGTTAAAACTTGTGTTTGAGCTTTGAAAAGTAGATTGGGACTAAAGAAATCAAGCAAAGGTTAAAGAATTGGAGATATAAATTCTGCTCACTCAAGGTAAGTGTCAATTGACCTTAAATTAGTCCTTTAGCTTTTGCATTGAGTTGGATTGAGTGGAAATGGTATGAGAAAACTTGAAGAAACATGTATGAATTATCAAACTGAAATTTCAGTAGCCATGGTACCCTAGAGTTTGATGGTGTTTAGTTAGGTTAAACATGAAATCTTGGTGAATTAATGTTGTATAGGTGATTTGTATGTTTAAATTGCATGAATTGAGCTAAGCATGAAAATTAGGGCTTGGCACCAAGGGTTTTAGGAGGAAAAATGTGAGAATTAGCTAAATGATGTGGTTGACCTTGCTTGAGTTGAAAAATGGTCATGTATGACCAATTGTGGTGTGTAGGAAGTGTTAGAATTATGTTTAAATTCGGATTGCTTATGGTAATTCTGCAGGCAGCATGACCAAGGTCCCTTTTATGGATCAAAACTGAAAATTTACCAACCCAATTGATGTGAAGCCAATTGGGAATAAAACTAGACAAAAAATGGCACATTTTTCATTTAGGAATCATGCCCAGAAAGTGACCATAGCATAGGGAACAAATTGTCCAAATCCGGATTAGAGCACACTGCCCTATACAAAAATGACCAAATGAACAGTGTCTGTTCATTTGGCCATAACTTGGGCTAGGCAAGTCCAAATGACCTGATTTTTGTGGCATTAGAAAGGTATGACATAGTACTACAACTTTCATGAAGAACACAAACCCAAATTCTGCCCTTAACTAAGTCATTTAGCCACCAAAAAATTAGTGACCTAAAACTGCCAGAACCAAATTAGTTGCCCAGAAAATCTGGGCTAGACCAATCCAGCCAGCCATGTTCATGTTAGTAGTATGCCCTAGAGCATATCATTTAGTATGTATCTTGTACATAATTTTATTAATAAAAGGCATTTCCACTTTTCCGTTTACATAATATATTTATGTGTAATAGAAAAGGTCCATTGATATTTTGTTAGAAATATTATTCTTAAGTTGTTAAGAATATGAGTGACAATATTTCTAGCACAAAGTATCATAAATAGGTTCACAATCGAGGATACTTCATAATAAGGACATGACTTATCCAGAAAGATTGTATTCATGTTTGTTCCCAAGTTATTTATATGAGATATAAATAAGATGGAATGGTGAGTCTCATGCCATATAACAAACATGATAGGCACTTATAAATGATAAGTAGGCCGAACCAGTGACACTTATGACAAGCACATGGAGTTTACTCTTGTCAATGTTTTGTCATAAATCATATCAGTGCATATAATCTTTAGACCTGAGATAGCACAGTTATCTTGTATATAGGTAGTTTGAGTTTGATACTGCTTTCATACTTGTACTATGTATGGGTATATGGGCATGTGTTGGCTCCTGCTAGTTATATATGGAGGTAGGTGTTGATCAAGATGGAATATGTTCCTCTAAGTAAATAGAGATAAAATCCTATGTTCATTTAATTGTTCTTGATGTTTCAAGTTCCTGGCCAGGACAGATAGATTTATTCAGAAAAGAGTTTCTGATCAGAAAAATCTTTTAATCAAGAACTGGAATTAAAAGAGAACATAATATTCATAGCAAATGGAGTTTGACATAAACCATGACTCCAGCTTGAGTTGGGATTTTGTAACAGAGAGATTCTAGTGCATGGTAACATATGATTATAGGTTCATTTAAGGTAAATCTTATTACTAATTGGGTGGCCATGGCATGCTATGCTAGGTGTTAACCATGGTCTATGAGGTTCATAAAATGATTTAGAGAAATCATTTATGGTAAGAAAGAGTTCTGATGATATTAAGAGTTGATATCATGTCTCATTGCCAATTAGTGATGAGCCTAGTAAGTCACACACATACACAAGTTATCACCTATTTAAATATGATTTAATTAATTAATTAAAGAGTTTAATTGATTAATTAAATAGATTTGGTTTGCAATTAAAATTGCAAAGTCCCTAGCATGACTTGAAACCAAATCTAGATTATTGGATGTGTAGTATAAATTAAATTTATATTTAAAGTGTTTAAATATGAATTTAATTGATGAGAAATTAATTAATAGAGATTAATTAATTAATTTATATTTGATATAAATTAATTAGAAGAAGAAAATAATTATTTTGGGTTAAGAACTCAAAATTAAGACACGAGGGCATTTTGGTCATTTTGCAGTGTGACACGTGGCACCATGAGATGGTGACACATGGCATAACACATAAGCTTGCCAAATATTTTTAATCATGTAAGATGATTAAAATCAAGATTAAATATAGGTTTGACACTTGGCACAATGTGATTGGGTCACTTAAACCTAGAGCTAATCAAAAGGTGACATGTGGCTAGGGTTTAATGTGTTAACCTAGCTATTTAAGTGGGGTTATGAAAAGAAAACATAACCAGCAGCCTCTCCTCTCATATGTCACGCCACTTTGAGCCTCTCCAGCTATTTCTCTTCATCTCTCATCAATTCAAAGAGATTAGCCATCAATCTCTTGAATTAAGAACACTAGAAATTGTTTCTAGTGTCTGTTTGCATCTCTAATCTCTTAAAAGGCAGAACTTGAATTTCTAATTAATAGAAAAGGCTTTAGAAGCTGTTCAAGGGCTGCCATAGGTGTTCTTGGTGTGGACAAGCTAGAGGGACAACATCTGGTGTCCTGAAGACGAATCTCAAAGCGCAGACACGCTCTGACACATCAAGAGGTTAGTGTAATCGTTCTTGATTTAATCTAGGTTCTAAAATTAATCTGATTAATTTTAAAATCTTAAATGGCAAATACAGATCCAAAAACATATTAAAAGAGTTTTAATATGTTGTTTATCATTGAAATCAAATAGATAAAAATAAATCTTGCATGGTGCATGTGACCCTAGGTGAAAATTTTTGAATTCAATGGTATAATATTGTGTTTTTCACGCTTCCGTTTCTTCAATTGGTATCAGAGCCACTATATTTGCCATTTAGATTGTTGATTATATAATTTAATTGTGTGTTTGATCATGAGATCAAGAGATTCGTTGCTGGTTGGATCATGAGATGTGGCGTCACACATGGTGAAGCCACCATTGGTGGCGGCAACAATGGTTCCTTGGGTGGTTCAAGGTTTGGCTTTTAATTCTGCAATTGTTGTATGATCTAAGGCCTATTCTTTGACTAATTAAAGTGTTTAATTAGTTATTTTAATCACACAATTAAATTATGATTCAAATCAGAATTTTAAAAATTGTTTGAATGTGATTCAAATCTGAATTTCAAAAGTTGTTTGAATGTGATTCAAATCTGAATTTTTAAAGTTGCTTGAATCATATTTAAATCTGATTTTTTAAAATTGATTCAATAAAATTCAGATCTGATTTTTTAAAAAATATTTGAATGTGATTCAAATCTGATTTTTTAAAAAATGTTTGAATGTGATTCAAATCTGAATTTTTGAAGTTGTTTGAATGTGATTCAAATCTGAATTTTTAAATTTGTTTGAATGAGATTCAAATCTGAATTTTTAAATTTATTTGAATCATATTCAAATCTAGATTTTTAAGTTGAATATGAGATATTCAATTTAATTTAAATATGTATGTTTTATTTAATTGTTAAATAGTGATATGCATGATGGATGATCATGGACTATAAAAGACCAATGTGATTGGATTTATTTCTTTTATGTTTCTTTGGGATTGTAAATTAATTAATTTATTTTAATTTATTTTGGGCATGTATTATTAAGTTTGTAATATTTTGGGTTGTAATTTCATTTATTTAAGTTCTTGTAAATTCGCCTTGGTATGCCAAGGATTACTATGTAATATTGGATTGCAAGAAGTTCAAGGAGGTCAAGAGCATTGGTGGGACCAGTGGGAGGAATTCAATATTAAGTGTTGATTATGTACTCCTTCAGCAACTCTTGTAAAATGAATGAATGAAATGCACCTAGGAATGCCCTGATTCAATTCTTGGTGGCTCAGAATTGAATCCCTTAGAAAGTCCATGATCATACCATATTTACTGCTTATCCATGAATGCATGAGATGTATGGGAATGTATGCAATTATATGATATATGCATGCTAAATGGATAATGTGCAAAGTGAGACCTTAATAGTATTTAGGATGGCTATAAAATCTTCCAAACAAATGATTAAGTTGGAAATGCTATAATTAAAGTAATTATAACATAAGCCCTCCATTGGGGCAATTATTTTAAGAAATTTTAAATAGTTGCATGAGATGCAATTAATTTAAGAGATTTTCTTAAGAATAATTGTTAAGCATGAGATGTTGTAAATATGTAAATGGTTTGGTGGCCAATATTGGATGTACCTGAGGACATTAAAATTATTTGCATAATTCATGGCTCAATGGGATCAACTTAACTAATGCAAGATAAGTCAATATTGGATGTACACGAGATTTTGAGCATTAGGGGCTAGCAAAGATTGAACCTCACATGAGATGTGATGGGCAAGGAGTTGCTCACTTATAGTTTATTGTAATTCCAATAATGGATGTACCTGAGGATGATCAATAGAATTATAAGAATTCAATCACCCACTAGAAATCCATCCAACTAGGATTTCCGTTTTCTACTTTGGAAGTGTAGGATTCGCTAAGTTAGTGGGAGGACCAATTTGATTAAAAGACCATAATCATTTTGGTTAATTACATGATACATTTACTAATTAATCTGGTTATTTTCTGCAATTAATTTTCTGATAAAAATGAGCACAAAACAACCACCACCATCCAATATCCTTGCAAGCATACTTGATCACAACAGGTTGACAGGACCTAATCTATCTGATTGGCTAAGAAATTTGAAACTTGTCCTGAACCTTGAACATATAGGATATGTTCTAGATTCAAATGTTCCTGGTTCCTTACCTCCAGAGGCCACACAAGAGGAACATGAAACTTTGGACAAGTGGAAGGAGCATGATATGAGAGCTAAGTGTTACATGCTTGCTTCTATGAGTAATGAGTTACAGAAGCAACATGAGAACATGCAGAGTGCGAGTGAGATCCTCCTTCACCTACAAGAGTTGTATGGTAAGCACAGCAGGAATGCTAGGTATGAGATATCTAGACAGCTATTCCGTATGAGGATGTCTGAGGGACAGAATGTTGGGGATTATGTCCACAAGATGATTCGGCTGATTGAACAGTTGGAACATCTTGACTTCAACATGGATTTCCAACTACAAACGGATTTGATCCTTCAGTCCCTTCCTGAGTCTTTTGGGAATTTTGTGACAAATTTCCATATGACTAAACAGGAATGCACCTTAGCTGAATTACTCAACATGCTGGTTATTGCCCAAAAGAATATGCCAGGCAATAAAGGAAAAGAGGTAGCTTTGGTTGCATCTTCTTCTGCTGGAAAGTCCAACAAGAAGAAGGGCAATAAGAAAAAGAAACCTCAGATTCCTGGTCCTTCTAAGAAAATAGCTAAACAGAAAAGGAAGACTAAAGCTGACAAAGGCAAAGGAAAGTGTTTCTTTTGGCAACAGAAAAGTGTTTCTATTGCCAGAAAGAAAGTGTTTCCACTGGCCAGAGTGTAGCAATCTAAATGAATGCAATGCCATAATGAAAATCAACTCAAGTTCAAAATATATTTGGCACTTAAGGTTATGTCATGTTGCAGAAGATAGGATTGCAAAATTGGAGAAAATGGGGATTCTATCCTTATTGGGCTCTGAGCCTACTCCAACTTGTGAATCTTGCCTTCAAGGCAAAATGACTAGATCACCCTTTGTTGGACAAGGGCTAAGAGCTGAAAATATTTTGGAACTAATACATAGTGATGTATGTGGTCCGTTTAAAGAAATGGCTAGAGGGGGCTTTCATTATTTTATTACCTTTACTGATGATAAATCAAGGTTTAGGTATTTGTATTTGATGAAATACAAACATGAATCCTTTGAAAAGTTTAAGGAATTTAAATATGAAGTAGAAAATCAAATAGGAAAAAGTATTAAAGCTCTTCGATCAGATCGTGGAGGTGAATATTTGAGTACTGAATTTGATGAATACTTGAGAGAGCATGGCATTGTTTCTCAGCTGACTCCTCCAGGAACGCCACAGCTGAATGGTGTATCTGAAAGGAGAAATCGTACTCTATTGGATATGGTACGTAGTATGATGAGTTATACTAATATGCCAATCTCCTTTTGGGGATTTGCATTAGAATCAGCTTTGTATATTCTGAATAGGATTCCATTAAAATCAGTTTCTTCCACACCTTATGAGATATGGCATTGAAGAAAACCAAGTCTTAAGCATGTTAAGATTTAGGGTTGTCCAGCTTATATCAAAAAGCTGAACACTGATAAATTTGAGACCAGATCAGAAAAAGGTCGATTTGTTGGATATCCAAAAGATAGTTTTGGATATTATTTTTATTTGCCTACTTCACAAAAGGTTGTGATAAGTAGAGATGCCACATTTCTTGAACAACAGTTTGTTCAAGAAGGAGGCAAAGGAAGGCAAATAGAGTTAGAATTGGAGAATTCTGACCAACCAACAGATCAGATGGATATAGATCCATCTAGTCAACCTATACCCATTGATGAAACATCTATAGCTGTTCCTCATAGAACAACCAGGGTATCTCACCCACCAGTGAGATATGGTTTTCTTCATGAAGAAGAACAAGAGTTGTCTACTCATGAAGAAGTAGATCATGGAGATGATCCACTTACCTATGAAGAAGCTATATCAGATATAGACTCTTCAAAATGGATTGATGCTATGAAATCCGAGATTGATTCCATGTATAAGAATCAAGTTTGGGATCTTATTGACCCACCTAAAGGTATTGTACCTATAGGGAACAAATGGGTTTTCAAGAAGAAAATTGGTTCTGATGGAAAGGTAGAGACCTATAAGGCAAGGCTAGTAGCGAAAGGGTTTCGCCAAAGGCAAGGAATAGACTATGAAGAGACTTTCTACTTTGTTGCCATGCTTAAATCAATTAGGATTTTATTAGCAATAGCTTCATACTATGATTATGAGATTTGGCGGATGGATGTCAAACGACTTTTCTCAATGGATACATTGAAGAAAACATTTTCATGGAACAACCTAAGGGATTTGAATCCCAAGATGGTTCCAAGGTATGCAAGCTAAAGCGATCCATTTATGGGTTGAAACAAGCTTCGAGGAGTTGGAACATCCGTTTTGATGAAGCCATTAAATCTTTTGGTTGTATCAAAAAAGAGGAAGAGCCAGGTGTATATAAGAAGGTTCGTGACAGTGCTCACACTTTGCTTGGCGTCTATGTGGATGACATCTTGTTGATGGGTAATGATACGGGTATGTTGTGACTATAAAGGTATGGTTGTCAAATACATTCTCCATGAAAGACTTAGGGAGGCAACCTATATTCTTGGGATTCGCATCTATAGAGATAGTTCGATAAGAATAATTGGTTTATCCCAAAGTCTATACTTGGAAAAGGTGTTAAAGAGGTGTAACATGCTTGATTCCTAGAGAGGATTGTTACCTGTGAGACATGGTATCCACCTTTCTAAAGAGATGTCTCCAAAGACACACGAAGAAAGAGATAAGATGGCCAGATTCCATATGCTTCTATTGGAAGTTTAATGTATGCAATGTTGTGTACTAGGCGGATATCGCATATGCTGTTAGTTTGACTAGCAAGTATCAATCCAATCCAGGTTTGGAACACTGGATAGCTGTCAAGAATATCCTTAAGTACTTGAGAAGAACTAAGGATTTATTCTTGATTTATGGAGGTGGAGACTTGCAATTGGATGGTTATCCGATTACGATTTCCAATCGGATATCGATGATAGAAAGTCTACCTCTAGATATTTGTTCATTTGTAATGGAGGTGCGATCGGTTGGAAGAGTTCCAAGCGAGCACGCATTGCAGATTCCACTCTGAGGTGAGTATATTCTTGCATCGGATCTTTGCAAAGGAAGTCGTTTGGATAAAGAAGTTCGTGTGAGAACTTACAGTAGTTCCTTCCATTGAGTCGGCGGTTCCACTACTGCTGTGACAATAATGGAGCGATCATCTGAGCTAAGGAACTAAGGTCTCACCAAAATCCAAACACATAGAAAGGCACTACCACATTATCGGACATATAGTTGGGCAAAGCGATATAGCCATGCAGAAAAATAACATCGGTGAAAAATTGGTGATCCATTCACTAAGCCTTTGTCACAAGCTCGATTAGGTGACATCTTGAGAAGATGGGTCTAAGGTATTGTAATGAATGACTCTAGTGCTAGTGGGAGATTGTTAGTAGTATGCCCTATAGCATATCATTTAGTATGTATCTTGTACATAATTTTATTAATAAAAGGCATTTCCACTTTTAAGTTTACATAATATATTTATGTGTAATAGAAAAGGTCCATTGATATTTTGTTAGAAATATTATTCTTAAGTTGTTAAGAATATGAGTGACAATATTTCTAGCACAAAGTATCATAAATAGGTTCACAATCGAGGATACTTCATAATAAGGACATGACTTATCCAGAAAGATTGTATTCATGTTTGTTCCCAAGTTATTTATATGAGATATAAATAAGATGGAATGGTGAGTCTCATGCCATATAACAAACATGATAGGCACTTATAAATGATAAGTAGGCGAACCGGTGACACTTATGACAAGCACATGGAGTTTACTCTTGTCAATGTTTTGTCATAAATCATATCGATGCATATAATCTTTAGACTGAGATAGCACGATTATCTTGTATATAGGTAGTTTGAGTTTGATCTGCTTTCATACTTGTACTATGTATGGGTATATGGGCATGTGTTGGCTCACTAGTTATATATGGAGGTAGGTGTTGATCAAGATGGAATATGTTCCTCTAAGTAAATAGAGATAAAATCCTATGTTCATTTAATTGTTCTTGATGTTTCAAGTTCTGGCCAGACAGATAGATTTATTGAGAAAAGAGTTTACGATGAGAAAAATCTTTTAATCAAGAACTGGAATTAAAAGAGAACATAATATTCATAGCAAATGGAGTTTGACATAAACCATGACTCGGCTTGAGTTGGGATTTTGTAATGAGAGATTCTAGTGCATGGTAACATATGATTATAGGTTCATTTAAGGTAAATCTTATTATTAATTGGGTGGCCATGGCATGCTATGCTAGGTGTTAACCATGGTCTATGAGGTTCATAAAATGATTTAGAGAAATCATTTATGGTAAGAAAGAGTTCTGATGATATTAAGAGTTGATATCATGTCTCATTGCCAATTAGTGATGAGCCTAGTAAGTCACACACATACACAAGTTATCACCTATTTAAATATGATTTAATTAATTAATTAAAGAGTTTAATTGATTAATTAAATAGATTTGGTTTGCAATTAAAATTGCAAAGTCCCTAGCATGACTTGAAACCAAATCTAGATTATTGGATGTGTAGTATAAATTAAATTTATATTTAAAGTGTTTAAATATGAATTTAATTGATGAAAATTAATTAATAGAGATTAATTAATTAATTTATATTTGATATAAATTAATTAGAAGAAGAAAATAATTATTTTGGGTTAAGAACTCAAAATTAAGACACGAGGGCATTTTGGTCATTTTGCAGTGTGACACGTGGCACCATGAGATGGTGACACATGGCATAACACATAAGCTTGCCAAATATTTTTAATCATGTAAGATGATTAAAATCAAGATTAAATATAGGTTTGACACTTGGCACAATGTGATTGGGTCACTTAAACCTAGAGCTAATCAAAAGGTGACATGTGGCTAGGGTTTAATGTGTTAACCTAGCTATTTAAGTGGGGTTATGAAAGAAAACATAACCAGCAGCCTCTCCTCTCATATGTCACGCCACTTTGAGCCTCTCCAGCTATTTCTCTTCATCTCTCATCAATTCAAAGAGATTAGCCATCAATCTCTTGAATTAAGAACACTAGAAATTGTTTCTAGTGTCCTGTTTGCATCTCTAATCTCTTAAAAGGCAGAACTTGAATTTCTAATTAATAGAAAAGGCTTTAGAAGCTGTTCAAGGGCTGCCATAGGTGTTCTTGGTGTGGAAAAGCTAGAGGGACAACATCTGGTGTCCTGAAGACGAATCTCAAAGGCGCAGACACGCTGCAGCACATCAAGAGGTTAGTGTAATCGTTCTTGATTTAATCTAGGGTTCTAAAATTAATCTGATTAATTTTAAAATCTTAAATGGCAAATACAGATCCAAAAACATATTAAAAGAGTTTTAATATGTTGTTTATCATTGAAATCAAATAGATAAAAATAAATCTTGCATGGTGCATGTGACCCTAGGTGAAAATTTTTGAATTCAATGGTATAATATTGTGTTTTTCACGCTTCCGTTCCTTCAGTTCAAATGGCTATAACTTGAGCTACAAAACTTCAAATGGAGTGATTCAGAAATGGAAATAAAGTTAAGACAATAAGGAACAATTTCCATGAAGAAAACTTAGTCAAATTCTAACAGTAACATGACCAATGGGAAGTGCAAAACTGGACACCAAAACTGAAATTTTGAAATTTTGCCTAAAAGACTTAAAAGTTGAGAAAAAAACCAAAACCAACAAATTAGGTAACCAAAACGTGGTATGTGGGTGAAATTAGAATTCCCATACCTATTAAGCATTAGAAAGTCAACAAATTGACTTGAATAGTATCGTGAATAGTAACCCCGAAATATAAATTTTAAAGAACGTCAAGTTTAGCATATTAAAGCTAGGTATAAGTAGATTTGAATTTATTTTTGGAGTAATGATAAATTGTGATACTGAAACACTGTGAAACTGTGTGTTTCAGTGGAAAAGAATACTAGGAAAGAACCCGAGACATCGAGTTAAGGCCAAGAGGCAACTCGTATAAGATTTGTGCACAACTAACTATTTTGTTACTTTTCACTTCTAAATTGATTTGAACAAGTTTATTTTATGACTTATGATTTTAGTGTGTTGAGAATTTTAACTTATTGAATGAAATTATATAATTTAAATATAAATTTTCTTATGCATTTAAGGATTTATTGCATAGTTTTGAGGATTGTAAATTCTAAGTTTAATGTGTTGCCAACCTTGAGCATGAATTTATAATGATTCAATATGTTAATGGGTTGTAAACACTTTGTAAATAGAAATTGTTTTGAATATAATTTGAAACCACAGTTGACATGGCAATATATGTTGTGAATTCTCATTAGCTTATCTAGTGAGATATCTCCTCCACTAGATGGGGTGAGTTCCTTTCTCTCTGGCTTGCCAGTTGGGGAAAAGTTTGAATGAGTACTCATATATACTAGCTAGTCTTTGTTCCTCCCTTTTAGCCTCAGTTATTGGGAGAGTTTGAAATGTCGTGGTGTATAATACGGCATCTATTTGAATTTTGGGTTATGGGTTCAACTGTATGAATTGTTGGCAACGACTTTTAAATTATGCATAGTTTGATAAATTGTGGTTGAAATAAATAATTTGTCAGTGATTCAAAATATTTTTGTTTTGTTTCGAGATTTAAAAGAAATGTAGACAAATAGTTACTATTTGATCAAAACGTTATTCAAATGAATAATTTGTATGAATGAAAATATTGAATCCTAAATGTCATGGATTTTGAAGAATTTAGAAATTTTAAATTGTTATTTGTTATGAATTGTCAAGTATAACTTGTATTAAGTTTTAAATTTTTAGTTTGTGCACCACTGAGTTTACCACTCAGCGATAGCTTTGTATGCTGTCGCAGGTGAAAGAAAATATAAAGCAGCTGAGCAAGATTACTGAAAGACATAGAGAGACTATCTTCGGGTATATCATAGGTATACCCTTGTACATTAAATTTTGATGTAATTCTGTAATTATATATATGTACTTTCATTTGAGCAGTTGTATCAACTCTTTTGTAATATATTTTTTACTGTAATCAAATACAAATTATTGTAATATTATCTTGAGATTTTATAAACTTTTAAAGTTTTGTACTACTAAATTTTTAATACTCTCATGAGTGTAAATATTAATTTTGTTACCTTAATGAGATGTTTTAATATTTGATTTAATTTAAACGGTGTTTTGAGTTGCTTGTGCTGATTTGTGAAATGAGATTGAATAATGGAGTTGTGATTGGGAAATATATTGGGAGTGTCTTTATTTTCAGGTTTTGAAGAACTATTTTCTCAAAATACAGACGGCACTCTGCCTAAATTTTTGTAAAAATTGCGAAGATTTTAAATATCTAAAAATTAGATTTATGTTTGGACTTTAAATAAAGGTTTTTAATATCTGAAAAAAAATTTTACCCACCAATTTAAAAATGAATGAAAATTGCTTTAAAATCCTTGTAGTATATTTAATGGGTTATCGGTAGGCGAAGTACGATAATTCGTTAGGTGTACTACGGGAGCATGTTACATCTTACGAGGAGTAGGGTGTGACAACCTCTATGGCAAACTCAACTTCTCTATCTGGTGGCAAACCCAGCAACTCTTTCGGAAACACATCCAGAAAATCACATACAGTGGGGATCTCCTGCATGCTTGGGCTAGTCTTCCTAGTGTCAACCACATGTGCTAAGAAAGCCTCACAGCCCTTTCTTATCAATCTCCTGGCTGTTGTGGCTGATATGATGGTGGAAAGACAACCCGTTCCTTCACCCATAACTGTAACCTCATCCCCATCTACTTTCTGTAGTGACATCCTCTTTAGCCGATAATCTACCATCGCCTAATGACGTGATAACTAGTCCATACCCAATATCACATCAAACTCATAGAATGGTAGCTCAATCAAGTCAGCTAAAAACTCACACCCTTGTATTTTCAGAGGACAACCCTTGTAGACCTTTTTCGCCATGACACTATGGCTTAAAGGGTTTGTGACTTGTATGTCCTCCTCTAGCTCCTCTACTTGTACCCCTCTATCAACTGGTGGTGTGATACACAAATATGAATGTGTGGAACACGGATCAATCAATGCACATACTAGCAGACCATAAAGGGAAAATGTACCTCTAATGACATCAGCTGGCTCTGGCTCATCTCGAGCTCTCATGGCATAAGCACGAGGTGCTACCCTAATCTCCTGCCTTTGGACTGTCTCTGCAGCAGGCCTCTGTGATGTGCCAGCTGTATCAGGCCTCGTAGGTCTCCTACCCCTCTGTGCTATTGGGGCAGACCTCTTCATCTGAGGTGGAGCAGTGGGAGCACTAGTGTTCCTCTGTGGACAATCCTTCAGGAAGTGATCCGTAGACCCACATCTGAAACATCCACCTTTCAACAATCTGCACTCTCTTCTGTGGGGTCTACCACAATGTACACAAGCAGGTGGTGAGGCTGATCCCCGTGTAGCTACACTAGGTGAACTACCCATTGATGCACCAGACTGTCCTCCTCCTCTCCTTGAAGCAAACCGAGACTTTTGTTTCTTGCCCTGACCCTAAGTCTGACCCTGAGACTCCTTGGGCCTCTTACTACCTGTGTCTGTTGACCCGGACTGACCAGATCCAGAACCCCTCTTGCGTTGCCCATCCTTTCTGAACTGCTCTTCATTTCTGACTCTCTCCACATCAAGGGCTGATGCTACCAACAGAGAGAAATCTGTGAAGTGATGAGATGTCACTATCAACCTGATGTTGTCATTTAGTCCATCCTCAAATCTTCTACTTATCAACCTCTGTCGGTATCAACTCCAATGCATATCCACTAAGTCTCACAAATTTCTGCTCATATTTGAAGACTGTCAGCTACCTCTGTCTCAGTGCCAGGAATTCTCTCCTTCTGGCCTCCAAATACACATGAGTGATGTATTTCTTTCTGAATTCAGCCAAAAAGAAATCCTAGGTGATCTGTGCAGGCTATACCACTCTAGATACTGTCACCCACCATCTATATGCATCCTCCTGTAGCAGTGACAGAGCACACTCCAACTGCTGCTCTTGGGTGCAGTGCAACTACTGCAATACCCTCTCTGTCCTCTCCAGCCAATACTCTGTTGCAACTGGATCATCATCCCTCTTACCTTTGAAGTCAACTGCCCCATACTTCCACAATCTCTCTAGTGGAGATTTGTGTACAGGTTACAGTTGTGGGGGTGGAGGTGGCTGTACAGGTGGTGGTGGCTGTGGCTGTGGAGGTGTAGGTGGCTGTGGCTAGGGAATGACTACGGTGATTTGATGGAATAGCTGTGTCATCTGTTCATAGAAGGCCTGTTGTGCCCTACTCACAGTACCTCGAGATGACTCTACTCTACTACCACTTCTCCCCCGACTAGGAGCAGGTGCGTGACTCTCTACTTCCTCCTTTATCGGTCTTGAAGGTCCGTGCTCTGAAGGATCAGATGCCATCGATCCTATAAAACAGGCAAAGAAATAGATCTGCATTAGTGTCACCTCGACTCTATTTAAAGGCCCGTGCATGTGATGCACTCTATCTATTTCTAATTATTTAGGTCTAGGACCGCCTAAACCAGGCTCTGATATCACTAAATGTGATGCCCCTTACCCGTCTACTGTATAGCCAAGCAAGAAGTGCCACTTTGGGTGCCGGAGCACCCTATCTTGTTTTATCATGTCTCTTGTAAACTTTTGATGTCATTTAAAACATGTATTCTATGTGTAGAATATATATATATATATATATATATATTTATATCTTATTTCTGTGGAGACCCGGACAGAGCCTCCCCTATTTTATTAGCATCTGGCAGGTTCCACTAATCACCTGTTAACATGTCCATATTCATTTTACACATTTCCATATCATATTCTCGTGTATCATACCATTTACAATTATTTGTGAGATCTAAAAATGAAGTATCATCTATTGTATTCATATAGAAATTCATAGATAATAAATTACAAGTTTTCATTTCAATCTCAAAGTTTAATTACAAGTCCAAAATGAAATACATCATGACTAGACATAATGAACCAAAATACTAGTCTATACATGGGCCCTACCAAAATACAAAAGACCAGTGAGATGACTCTGGACAGTGGCAGATCTAGTCAGAGCTCTTTTAGTGCACTACTGGTGCTGCTGCTGTGGTTGATGGGACTGATCTCCAGTACCTACGCGATGGAAAACCAACGCGCTAAGCATAACGCTTAGTGGTGCATAATTTATAATAACAATAATTTAACAATTGAAATAATATCTGCAAATTATAATTTCTGGGTCTTTTACATTTTTATTGCTCTTTGAAAGCAATTAACATTATCGGGATCTTTTATGATTACTTATTGTATTTTAAGTCTCAATTAATTTTTATCAGTGTCCAAGAAACCTATAACAAATTATAAAAGCTGGATGTACTGGTGTATACTGGTTAGACATCTATATGTCTATCCAGTATACGTCTATCAGGTACGAGACCAGCTGTCGGGCACGAGACCCACTGTTAGGCTTGTAAAGCCAAAAATAAAGTAGGCACAATAGCCAGTAAGTAGGCATATAGGCTGTAGAATAATCATACCAGATATATTTTGTCAGTACTGCTATCTGTAGTCCCTAATTGGTATACCAATTTATCCAAACTAAATAAATAAGTCTAGGTATACTATGGGCAATTAAACATTTTTAATTATTTTAGCACTATTTACTGTTACTATTTTTTGATACTATTCATTGATACCATTAATTTCATATTAATAGAACATTAGTCTCAATTTACATATTCATATCATTTTTAATATTTAATTATCCTTATGAGTATTTTAATTATCATATATAGCATTTTTCCCATGAACCTTTCTTTAGGTTCATGTTGATGTGTTATATTTATCTAGGAATTTGACTAGGTTAGGATGTCTATTTAGTCACACTTCCTTCATAACAATTGCTCCTCTATGTTTAAAATTGAATTTTAGCTTTTGAATCACTGAATTTAGGGTTATAGAACTCAAGTTATAATCAAAATACCATAACAGGTCCCTTTGCCTCTAAGCTGTCTAGAATTTAAAATTCCTAGTCAATAAACTTTGACTAGTCATTTGATCATTTTATGGTCATTTTTAGACTTAGGTTCTTTCACAAGATATGTTCCTCTATGTCTTAGGGACTCCCAGGTACAATTTCATAATTTTTCAAGCTTGGTATAGTGAGTTATAGTCAATGTATTAACCTGGACTCTCAATCCTATAAAGGCAATAACCAAACTTCAGGGCAGTATGTTTGACCCTCTTTTTAAGGTCTTTACACTTAGAATTTGGCAAAGGTGTCTAAATCAATGTTGTAGCCCTAAGTATCATGTTTCCATATCATATTGGCACATCTCAAATGGAATTTCCTAGTGGGAGTTATGGCCAAATGAACACACGGGTATCAAATGGCATTCTGGGTTCCACTTAACATTTTCCAAATTTCAATTCCTAATTTTGGCTAATATTTTCCCTAGGATGCAATGGTTTCTAGAGCTTGGTCAAAACACAAAAATTGTTGTGATATGTCTTATTAAACTTTTGGTACTAGTTTCACTCAATTTCCAGCTTTGGAGTCAAAGTTATGGCATTTTTGCCAAAACTGGTCAAGCATAACAAAGGAACAGTATTTTGGACAATTTCTGGGTTGGCAGTTTTAGTGACTGAACTTGTGCTAACAATTTGATTTGGTTAAAGGCAAACATGGGTCAAGTGGTCTTCATGAAAAGTGTTGTCCTATGTCTAAGCTTTCCATTGATGTAAATTTTAGGTCATTTGGACCAGTATAGAGAGAGTTATGACCAAATGAACACATACTGTTCATTTGGTCATTTTCTAGGTTTGATGCAGGGTAATCCGGATTTGGGCAGTATTTAGGTCAAGTTTTGGACAGAATTTGGGCATGGTTTCTTCATGGAAAATGGGCTATTTTGGGTTTAGTTTCATCTGCAATTGGCTTCATACCAATTGGAGTCACATATTTTCAGTTATGGTTTAAAACTCATGCTGGACTCATGAGTCCCAAAACCTGTAGAAAACAAGCACTCTCAATTTCAATTTCCTCCATCTTCCTTACTTCAATTGGCATGCATAGCACTTCTATAAGCAACAATCTCAACTCAACCAAGTCAATTTCAAGCATTTACATAAAGTCCCCATATCATATACATAAACCCTAATTCCAATCACCCAATTTACACAAACTCAACTCTTTTACACTTCTTATCATATCAACTATTCAAACATCCTTATGGAACCATTTTTCATCATTTAAAAATAGCAAACCTCACAAGATTCATGGCTACCAAAATTAGGGTTCTTCAATTCCTTTTTATTTGTTTTCATTTTCATGGAATACTCACTCATCTCATCATTCTTACAAGATTTAAAGAAGAGAGGGAGTGGTATATTTGCACTTACCTTGTGACCTAACTTGCAAACTTCAATTTCTCTTCTTTAAATGGGTATCTAAAGCTTCCTTATGGAGTGGGGAGAATTATTTGTGAAGAGAGCTATGGGTTTTGATGGGTAAATGAAGAGGAAATCAAGCTTTAAGCTTGATAACAATGGTGGGGAGGGAGAGACCAAGGGAGACGGCAAGGGGAGAGAGAGAAGAGGAAGAAGAAGATGGTTGGTAGGGTTTTGTCTCTTGTGGGTATTTATATATATACATTTATGTACACTTTATTGTTTTTAAATTTAATAAATCTATTACCTTTCTTTTCTTTTCTTTCCTTTTCTTTTCTTTTCTTTTCTTCTTCTTTCTCTTCTCATTTTTCAAATTCAAATTCATAAATTTAATTTATGTTAATTATTTTATTTCCTAATTTTTAATTTGACATTTAGGTCAAAATTCACCTCTAGGTGTAAAATGATCAAAATGCCCTTTATGGTACTCATCGGGTTATTTTTATTATTTTATACCAATTAATAAATTCTCTAAATTTTTCCTATATTTTCTTAACATTTATTTCTTCAATTTATGCCTCCTCACTATTGTTTAGGTATAGTTTCAGATATTTTTTACTGTCCGAACAGACATGAGTCGTTGGAACAGTAAAATGTATGGACTACCTATGGTGAGGGCGTTACAAGACCCGCTATCAGGCTTATAAGGCCAGAAATAAAGTAGACACAATAGCTAGTAAGTAGGCATGTAGCCTGTAGAACAATCATACCAGACATATTTTGTCAGTTCATGATTTTCTCGGTAGGCAGTACTGCTATCTGTAATCCCTAATTAGTATACCAATTTATCCAAACTAAATAAATAAGTCTAGGTATACTATGGGTAATTAAATATTTTTAATTATTTTAGCACTATTCACTGTTACTATTTTTTGGTACTGTTCATTGGTACCATTAATTTTATATTAATAGGAGATTAGTCCCCATTTACATATTCATATCATTTTTAATATTTAATTATCCTTATGAGTATTTTAATTATCATATATAGCATTTTTCTCATGAACCTTTCTTTAGGTTTATGTTGATGTGTTATTTTTATCTAGGAATTTGACTAGGTTAGGATGTCTATTTAGTCACACATCCTTCACAACAATTTCTCCTCTATATTTAAACTTGAATTTTATTTTTTGAATCACTCAATTTGGGATTATAGAACTCAAGTTATAATCAAAATACCATAACAGGTCCCTTTGCCTCTAAGCTGTCTAGAATTTACAATTCCTGGTCAATAAAATTTGACTAGTCATTTGATTATTTTATGGTCATTTTTAGACTTAGGTTCTTTCACAAGATATGTTCCTCTATGTCTTAGGGACTCCCAGGTACAATTTCATAATTTTTCAAGCTTGGTATAGTGAGTTATAGTCAATGTATTAACCTGGACTCTCAATCCTATAAAGGCAATAATCAAACTTCAGGGCGGTATGTTTGACCCTCTTTTTAGGGTCTTTACACTTAGAATTTGGCAAAGGTGTCTAAATCAATGTTGTAGCCCTAAGTATCATGTTTCCAGATCATATTGGCACATCTCAAATGGAATTTCCTAGTGGGAGTTATGGCCAAATGAACACACGGGTATCAAATGGCATTCTGGGTTCCACTTAACATATTCTAGATTTCAATTCCTAATTTTGGCTAATATTTTCCCTAGGATGCAATGGTTTCTAGAGCTTGGTCAAAACACAAAAATTGTTGTGCTATGTCTTATAAAACTTTTGGCACTAGTTTCACTCAATTTCCAGCTTTGGAGATAAAGTTATGGCATTTTTGCCAAAACTGGTCAAGCATACCAAAGGAACAGTATTTTGAACAATTTCTGGGTTGACAGTTTTAGTGACTGAACTTTTGCTAACAATTTGATTTGGTTAACAGCAAAACTGGGTCAAGTGGTCTTCATGAAAAGTGTATCCCTATGTCTAAGCTTTCCATTGATGTAAATTTTAGGTCATTTGGACTAGTATAGAGAGAGTTATGACCAAATGAACACGTACTATTCATTTGGTCATTTTCTGGGTTTTAGTGTTTGGTCATCCGGGTTTGGGTAGAGAATTGGTCATGATTTTGGCAAAATTTACCCATGGTGTCCACATGAAAAATGGGCTATTTTGAGTCTATTTTCAACTTCAATTGGCCTCATACCAATTGGAGTCACACATTTTTAGTTATGGGTCAATAAACCCACTGGACTCATTGAGTCCAAACTTGCAGAAAATTGAACACTCCCAATATCTCTATTCCTTCAACTTCCTTACTTCAATTTGCATGCAATACACTTCTATAAGCAAAAATCTCAACTCAATAAGTTAATTTCAATATGTACACTAAGTCCTCAAGCATTTACTCAAACCCTAGTTTTCAAAGTTTTAAATTTTCACAAACACTGCACAATCAAACACCCAAACATTTCAACTCATCACACATTCTTATGGAACCATTTTTCATCACTTAAAAGCAACAAACATCAAGTTCCATGGCTGCCAAAAATTTAAGGGTTCTTTCCTCAAGATTTTCTTTTTGTTTTAATGATATTTATGCTTGGCTAAACATGCTTTTCATGTTTAATAAAGAGAAGAAGAGGGATTAGTGCATTAACCTTACTTGAGCTTCTCTAACTTCAAATTTCTTGCTTCCAATGGATGTCTATAGCTTCCTTAGGGTGTGGGGAGTATTTTTTTTATGAAGTGGGCTATGGGTTTTGGTGTGTGGAAGTTTGAAAAATCAAGATTGGAAGCTTGACAACAATGGAGGAAATGGGAGACAATGGTGGACGGCAAAGAGAGAGGGAAAAGATGGAGAAGATGACTTTAGTTGGTGAGTTTTGTCTCTTATGCTTTATATTTATATATTTATATGTGTACTCTATTTTTTTTTTTAATTTTTCCTAAGCCATTTTCTTTTCTTTTCTTTTCTTTTCTCTTCTCTTATCATTCTCCTAATTTATTTCATAAATTTTAATTTATGTAAATTATTTTATTCTCTAAATTTTAATTTGACATTTAGATCAAAATTCACCTCTGGCGTGAAATGACCAAAATGCCCTTCATAATGCATATCGGGTCATTTTTATTATTTTATACAAATTAATAAATTCTCTAATTTTTTTTTATATTTTCTTTACATTTATTTCTTCAATTTATGCCTCATCACTATAGTTTAGGTGTAGTTCCAGACATTTTGACTGTCCGAACAGACATTAGTCGTCGAAACAGTAAAATATACTGACTACTTATGGTGAGGGCATTACAGTTGGTATGGACTAGAAGAGGGGCAGTTTTGTGCCAAGGTGGGGCAGCTTGAGGAAGGAATTGATGAGGGAATGCCATGATGTGAAATGGGCTGGCCATCCAGGTGCTCAACGCATGCAAGCCTTACTGGAGAGAGGTTATTATTGGCCAAGGATGCTGGACGACATTTAGCTTTATGTGAAGACATGTCTTGTGTGTCAACAAGACAAGGGAGACAAAAGGAGACCCGCAGGATTACTAGAACCCCTCCCAACTCCCAGCCGGCCATGGGAAAGTATCTCGATGGACTTTATTGTTGGGCTACCGAAGGTGAATAGGCTCGGCAACATTATGGTTGTGGTTGATAGGCTCAGCAAGTATCCGGTTCAGTTTGATGCAAGGGAAGCCGCCAGGTTATTCTTCAAAGGTGTCGTAAAATATTGGGGGCTGCCAAGGACCATTATTAGCGACAGAGACGCAAGGTTCATAGGTATGTTCTGGACTGAATTGTTCAGGTTGAGGGGCACAGAATTGAATTTCTCCACCAGTTTTCACCCCCAGATCGACGAACAAACAGAGAGGATTAATGCACTACTGGAGCTATATTTGCGGCACTATGTGAGTGCCAACCAAAGGGACTATCCCGAGTTGCTTGATGTGGCGCAGTTCTCCTATAATTTGCAAAGGAGTGAGGCAACGGGAGCAAGCCCTTTTGAAGTAGCCACTGGACAACAGCCTCTCACCCCTCAGACGGTGATAGTTCCATACAAGAGTCCAAACCCTAGTGCCTTTAGATTTGCCAAAGATTGGAAAGAGAAAGTGAAGCTTGAAAAGACTTCATTGGCAAGGGCTACAAAGAAAATGAAGAAGTGGGCTGACACCAAGAGGAGACACTTAGAGTTTAATGTGGGCAACTTGGTGATGGTTAGGTTGTTCCAGCGCACTCATGGCAAGCGACACAAAGGACTGTTGAGAAAGTATGAGGGACCATTTCCCATAGAGCAGCGGGTTGGGAATGTTGCCTACCGTGTGAAGCTTTATGCATATTTGGAGTGCCATCCTGTGTTCCATATTAGTCTCTTGAAGCCATACTACGCAGATTGTGAAGACCCAACAAGAAATAAATCCAAGAAAGCACTCGTAGCAGTTACTACCACCTTAGAACACGAACCAGAAGAAATCTTGGCACATCGGGCAATACCACAATGGGGCGCTCATCCTGGGTACATCGAGTATTTGGTGAAATGGAGAGGGCATAAAGTTGAGGAGACTAGCTGGGAACACAAGTTGAAATTATGGTAGCATGAAGAGGTAGTGAGGCGCTAACAGCTTGAGGCAATGGGGGCATTGCCAGAATGAATAGGGGAGAGTGTCACCTCCCAAATATTGCTCCCAAAATGTCCAACAAATTTTTGCATGAAGGGCTACCCAAGTGGAGAAGGACCATGGGCACAAAGCTACGCCAATGGGACATGGAACATGTTGGCCGAAATGAACAAGGAGAGAGGGACGTGAAGACTACATGCATAGGGCAAGAGAATTCACATGCATGGTAATGACACCATTCCATGCAACGTGAACAAGAAGAGGGGCACCAGCCATGCAACATGGGACAAGGCAAGGAAGAGAGGCAACCCATGTGAGGGCATGTGGGCCAGCAGATTGGAGTCCAGCACCAAGGCGCCAAGGAGCTCCCAATTGCCACTGCAAGTGTAACAGTTAGAGATGAGGTGGTGGCTGCAGGTGGCTTCCCTTGTCCATTAAGATATTTCCCTCCCAATGAATATTTGACTTTTGTATTTGAATTGTTTTAAACTCAGCCACATGTTGGGCATCATTAGTGTGACGCCCCTTACCCGTCTATTGTATAGCAGAGCAAGAAGTGCCACATTCGGTGCCGGAGCACCCTATCTTGCCTTGTCATGTCTATTGTAAATTTTAATATCATTTAAGCCAGGTAATTTATGGGTAGAATTTTTTTTTTATATCTTATTTCTGTGGAGACCGGGACAGATCCTCCTCTGTTTTATTAGCATTTGGCGAGTTCCACTATCACATGTTAATATATTCATAGTCATCTCACATATTTCCATATCATATTCTCTTTTATCATATCATTCACAACTATTTATGAGATCTCAAAATGAAGTATCATCTATTGCATTCATATGGAAATTCATAGATAATAAATTATAAGTTTTCATTTCAAGTCCAAAATGAAATACATCATAAACTAGTAATTACATCATGGCTAAACATAATGAACTAAAATACTAGTCTATACATGGGCCCTACCAAAATACAAAAGACCGGTGAGGTGACTCTGGACAATTGCAGATCTGATCAGAGCTCTGTCAGTGCACTACTGGTGCTGCTGCTGCGGCTGATCTCCAGTACCTACGCGATGGAAAACTAACGCGCTAAGCATAACGCTTAGTGGTGCATAATTTATAATAACAATAATTTAACATATGAAATAATATCTGCAACTCATAATTTCTGGGTCTTTTATATTTTTATTGCTCTTTGGAAACAATTAACATTATCGGGATCTTTTATGATTACTTATTGTATTTTAAGTCTTAATTAATTTTTTTTTTATCAGTGCCTAAGAAACCTATAACAAATTATAAAAGCTGGATGCACGGGTGTATACTGGTTAGACAGCCATATGTCTATCCAATATACGTCTGTCAGGCACGAGGCCAGCTGTCGGGCACGAGATCCACCGTCAGGCTTGTAAAGCTAGAAATAAAGTAGGCACAATGGCCAGTAAGTAGGCATATAGCCTATAGAACAATCATACAAGACATATATTGTCAGTTCATGATTTTCTCGGTTGGCAGTACTGCTATCTGTAGTCCTTAATTGGTATACCAATTTATCTAAACTAAATAAATAAATCTAGGTATACTATAGGCAATTAAAAATTTTTAATTAATTTAGCACTATTCACTATTACTATTTTCTAGTACTGTTCATTGGTACCATTAATTTCATATTAATAGGACATTAGTCCTAATTTACATATTCATATCATTTTTAATATTTAATTTTCCTTATGAGTATTTTAATTATCCTATATAGCATTTTTCCCATGAACCTTTCTTTAGGTTCATGTTGATGTGTTATCTTTATCTAGGAATTTGACTAGGTTAGGATGTCTATTTAGTCACACTTCCTTCATAACAATTGCTCCTCTATGTTTAAACTTGAATTTCAGTTTTTGAATCACTGAATTTGGGGTTATAGAACTCAAGTTATGGTCAAAATACCAAAGGAATAGTATTTTAGGACAATTTCTGGGTTGGCAGTTTTAGTGACTAAAATTGTGCTAACAATTTGATTTGGTTAAAGGCAAAACTGGGTCAAGTGGTAACACGTACTGTTCATTTGGTCATTTTCTCGGTTGGCAGTTTTAGTGACCCAAATTATGCTAACAATTTGAATTGGTTAAAGGCAAAACTAGGTCAAGTGGTCTTCATAAAAAGTGTAGCCCTATGTCTAAGCTTTCCATTGATGAAATTTTAGGTCATTTGAACCAGTATAGAGAGAGTTATGACCAAATGAATATGTACTATTCATTTGGTCATTTTCTGGGTTGGCAGTTTTAGTGACCCAACTTGTGCTAACAATTTGAATTGGTTAAAGGCAAAATTGGGTCAAGTGTTCTTCATGAAAAGTGTAGCCCTATGTCTAAGCTTTCCATTGATGAAATTTTAGGTCATTTGGACCAGTATAGAGAGAGTTATGACCACATTAACACGTACTGTTCATTTGGTCATTTTCTGGGTTGGTAGTTTTAGTGACCCAACTTGTGCTAACAATTTGAATTGGTTAAAGGCAAAACTGGGTCAAGTGGTTCTTATGAAAAGTGTATCCCTATGTCTAAGCTTTCCATTGATGATATTTTAGGTCATTTGGACCAGTATAGAGAGAGTTATGACCAAATGAACACGTATTGGTCATTTTCTGAGTTGGCAGTTTTAGTGACCCAACTTGTGCTAACAATTTGAATTGGTTAAAGGCAAAACTAGGTCAAGTAGTCTTCATGAAAAGTGTAGCCCTATGTCTAAGCTTTCCATTGATGAAATGTTAGGTCATTTGGACCAGTATAGAGAGAGTTATGACCAAATGAACTGTTCATTTGGTCATTTTTTGGGTTGGCAGTGTTTGGTCATCCGGGTTTGGGCAGAGAATTGGTCATGATTTGACAGAATTTGGGCAGGGTTTCTTCTTGAAAAATGAAGGTTTGGATGTCCCAAAACACCTCCAATTAGCCTCATACCAATTGGAGTCACACATTGTTAGTTAGTGTTCAACAAACACACTAGACTCATTGAGTCCCAACCTGCAGAAAATTTGACACTCCCAAAATTCAATCTCCTCCTTCTCCAAACTCCAAATAAGCATACATGTCACTTCTATTATCATCAATCTCGACACAATTAGGTCAAATTCAAAAATGTCACAAAATCCCCACTTTCAAGTGTACAACCCTAATTTCAAACATCAAATTCACATATATAACCATGAAATCAATTCCCACATATAATACCTTGTTAATTAACTTTCCTAACTAAACTAAAACCAACAAAATCCATCATTTTCATGGTTCCTCTAGGGCTACCAAATTGAAGGGTTTCTTTCCCAAATTTTTCTTTTTAATTTCATGTAAATCTTCACTTGGTTTAGCATGATTTTCATGCTTAAAGAAGAGCTTAAGAGTTTTGAGCACTAACCTTTTTTTGTAACTTGTTAAACTTCACTTTCCTTGCTTCTTTTTTGTATCTATAGCTTCCTTAGGGTGTGGGGAGTATTTTTAATGAAGAGTGTTATGGGTTTTGGTGAGTAAGCTTAGGAAATCAAGCTTGGAAGATTGAATATCAATGGAGGACTTGAGGGGCCAAGGTGGGCGGCACAAGGGAGAGGGAGAGAGAGAAGAAGTGGAGGAAGAAGATGAAGGTGGTTGGGGGTTTGTCTTATGTGGCTTATATATTGATATTTTTATTGTACTTAATTTTGTTTTAAATTTTCATAAGCTTATTTTTCTTTTTTTTTGCTTTTCTTCTTCTTTTCTTCTTCTTTCCTAATTCAACTCATAATATTAATTTGTGTTAATTATTTTTATTTTCTAAATTTTATTTTTGTCTTAATTTATAAATCCTCTAAACTTTAATTTATTTTTCTCTAAATTTTTTCTATATTTTCTTAACATTTATTTCTTCAATTTATGCCTCCTCACTATAGTTTAGGTGTAGTTCTAGTCATTTTGACTGTCCGAACAGACATTAGTCATCAGAACAGTAAAATGTACGAATTACCTATAGCAAGGGCGTTACAATTCTTCCCCTCTAATAATAATTTCGTCCTCGAAATTTACCTAATGTGAAGAGCTGAGGGAACTGTTGCCTCATCATCTCCTCACTCTCCCATGTCGCTTCTTTTGTGTTGTGGTGTCTCCACAAGACTTTCACTAGTGGGATCCTCTTGTTTCTGAGTTCTTTCACTTCCTGTGCCAAGATTCTAACGGGTTTTTCTTCATATGTCAAATCAGGTTGCACAATTATCTCCTCTGCTGAAATGACATGTGAAGGATCTGATTTGTATCTCCTGAGCGTCGACACATGGAATACACTGTGGATCTTATCCAACTCAGGTGGTAAAGCTAGCCTGTAGGCTACTGGACCCACACGCTCAATGACATCGTATGGACCAGTAAACCTAGGGCTCAACTTACCCTTCTTACCAAATCTTAGCACTTTCTTCCATGGTGATACCTTAAGAAACACCTTATCACCAACTTCATACTCTATATCCTTTCTCCTCAGGTTGACATATGACTTCTGTCTGTCCGAGGTGATCTTCAAATTATCTCTGATGAGTTTTACTTTTTTCTCTGTCTGTCTCACTAAATCTGGGCCCACTACTTTCTCCTCACCCATTTCTGTCCAGCATAAGGGAGCTCTATATCTCCTCCCATACAACGCTTCATATGGAGCCATTTTTATACTGGCATGGTAGCTGTTATTGTAAGCAAACTCTACCAAAAGAAGATACTTCTCCCAACTTCCTTCAAAATCAATGATGCAGCTTCTCAACATATCCTCCAATACCTATTATGTGATTCATATCATTTTTAGTAGTCTTTTAATATTTATAATAACTTACTAGGTACTAAGGGTTACCTGAATCACCTGTTCTGACTGTCCATCAGTCTGTGGATGAAAAGCCATACTGAAGTGTAGTCGAGTGCCTAAAGACTCCTGTAGGCTCTTCCAAAACCTCGAAGTAAATCTCGGGTCTCGATCAGATATGATCGATGTTGGCACTCCATGTAGCCAGACTATCTCATCTATGTAAATTTCTGCTAATCTCTCTAATGAGTAGTTGGTTTTAACTGGTAGGAAATGAGCTGACTTGGTCAATCTATCCAGAATCACCCATATAGTATCATGCTTCCTCTGTGTCAATGGTAGCCTAGTCACAAAATCCATGGTAACGCGGTCCCATTTCCATCTGGTATGGATATAGGTTGCAAAAACCCTGATGGGACCTGATGCTCAACCTTAACCTGCTGGCATGTCAAACATCTAGTCACAAAAATCACCAATCTCTTTCTTCACTCCAGGGCACCAATAATGTATTTTCAGGTCTTGGTACATCTTGGTACTTCCTGGGTGCATAGCATGAAATCTATTGTGCGCCTCTTTCAAGATATTCTTCTTTAGTTCCTCATCTCTTGGTACACATATTCTGCCTTTATAGTACAGGCACCTATCTCCTTTCAACTCATAATCAGTCTCCTTCCCCTTTTGAGCTCTGCCCATAACAATTAGCAACTTTTCATCCCTTAACTTTGCTTCTTGTATTTGCTGTAACAAACTTGGCTTTACACATAACTCAGCCAAAAGTACCCCATCCTGTGCAAAAGACAACCGAGCATTCAATGCTCTCAAAGCCATCATAGACTTCCTACTTAGGGCGTCAGCCACTATATTTGCTTTCCCAGGATGGTAGTCGATCACACAATCATAGTCTTTAAGGAATTCAATCCATCTCCTCTGTCTCAGATTGAGTTCCTTCTGAGTTGGCAAGTACTTTTGACTCTTGTGATCAGTATAGATGTAACACTTCTTACCATATAGATAATGCCTCCATATCTTCAATGCAAATATTATTTCTGCCAATTCCAGATCATGAGTTGGGTAGTTCTTTTCATGTGGCCTTAGCTGTCTAGAAGCATAGGCAACTACTTTCCCTTCCTGCATCAGAACACACCCAAGCCCATTGTGAGAGGCATCACTGTAGATCACATAGTCTTTCTCTGACTCTGGCTGTGTCAACATTGGAGCTTCTGTAAGCATAGCCTTTAGCTTCTCAAAGCTAGTTTGACATTTTTCATTCCAGTCAAACTTTGCATTCTTATGCAGTAACTTAGTCAGTGGGGCTGCTATAAGGGAAAATCCCTTCACAAATCTCCTGTAGTATCCAGCTAACCCCAAAAAGCTTATGACTTCTGTTACATTTCTGGGAGGCTTCCATTCAACTATTGCTTTAATCTTCCTTGGATCTACCCTGATTCCATCTACTGACACAATGTGTCCAAGAAAGGATATCTCATCCAACCAGAAGTCACACTTGGATAACTTGGCATACAACTGCTTTTCTCGCAGTGTTTGTAGTACTACTCTCAAGTGTTCATCATGCTCCTCCCGGTTCTTAGAATACACTAATATATCATTTATAAAGACCACAACAAACCGATCCAAGTAAGGATGAAAGATGCAGTTCATTAGGTCTATGAAAGCTGCTGGTGCATTTGTTTGCTCAAATGGCATCACTAGGAACTCATAGTGTCCATACCGGGTCCTAAAAGCAGTTTTAGGAACATCTATCTCCTTCACTCTCAACTGGTGATAGCCTGATCTGAGATCTATCTTGGAGAATACTCCAGCTCCCCTTAACTGATCAAACAGGTCATCTACCCTAGGTAAAGGGTATTTGTTTTTCACAGTCACCTTATTCAGCTATCGGTAGTCTATACATAACTGAAGGGTACCGTCCTTCTTCTTCACAAATAGCACTGGTGCTCTCCAGGGTGACACACTAGGGCATATGAAACCCTTGTCTAGTAACTCCTGTAACTGAACTTTCAACACTCTCAGTTCAGTAGGTGCCATCCTATATGGAGCAATGGACAATGGCGCAGTACCCGGTATAACCTCTATAGCAAACTCCACTTCTCTATCGGGTGGCAACCCCAGCAACTCTTCTGGAAACACATTCGAAAAATCACATACAGTGGGAATCTCCTGCATGCTTGGGCTAGTCTTCTTGGTATCAACCACATGTGCTAAGAAAGCCTCACAGCCCTTTCTTATCAATCTCCTGGCTGTTGTGGCTGATATGATGGTGGAAAGACAACTTGTTCCTTCACCCACAATTGTAACCTCATCCCCATCTACTGTCTGTAGTGACATCCTCTTTAGCAGACAATCTAGCATCCCCTGATGACGTGATAACCAGTCCATACCCAATATCACATCGAACTCGTGGAATGGTAGCTCAATCAAGTCAGCTAAAAACTCATACCCTTATATCTTCAGAGGACAACCCTTATAGGCCTTTTTCACCATGACACTATGGCCTAAAGGGTTTGTGACTTGTATGTCCTCCTCTAGTTCCTCTACTTGTACCCCTCTATTAACTGGTGGTGTGATACACACATATGAATGTGTGGAACCCAGATCAATCAATGCACATACTAGCAGGTCATAAAAAGAAAATGTACCTCTAATGACATCAACTGGTTTTGGCTCATCTCGAGCTCTCATAGCATAAGCACATGGTGCTACCCTAGTCTCCTGCCTCTGCATTGTCTCTACAGTAGGCCTCTATGATGTACCAGCTGTATCAGGCCTCGCAGGTCTTCTACCCCTATGTGCTGCTGGGGCAGACCTCTCCATCTGAGGTGGAGCAGTTGGAGCACTAGTGTTCCTCTGTGGACAATCCTTCAGGAAGTGATCCGTAGACCCATATCTGAAACATCCACCTGTCAACAATCTGCACTCTCCTCTGTGGGGTCTACCACAATGTACACAAGGAGTTGGTGGGGCTGATCCCTGTGTAGTTGCACCAGGTGAACTACCCACTGATGCACCAGATTGTCCTCCTCCTCTCCTTGGAGCAAACTGAGAATTCTATTTCTTGCCCCGACCTTGAGTCTGACCCTGAGACTCCTTGGGCCTCTTACTACCCGTGTCCTTGAACCTGACCGACTGCACCTAACCCTCTTGCGTTGCCTATCCTTTCTGGACTGCTCTTCATTTCTGACTCTCTCCACATCAAGGGCTGATGCTATCAATAGAGAGAAATCTGTGAAGTGGTGAGATGTCACTATCAACCTGATGTTGTCATTCAGTCCGTCCTCAAATCTTCTGCATTTATCAACCTCTGTCGGCATTAACTCCAATGCATATTCGCTAAGTCTCACGAATTCTTGCTAATATTTGGAGACTGTCAGCTGTCTCTGTCTCAGTGCCAGGAATTCTTTCCTTCTGGCCTCCAAGTACACATGACTGATGTATTTCTTTTTGAATTCAGTCAGAAAGAAATCCCAAATGATTTATGCAGGTTGTACCACTCTAGATACTGTCACCCACCATCTATATGCATCCTCCTATAGTAGTGACAGAGCACACTCCAACTGCTGCTCTGGGGTGCAGTACAACTGCTGCAATACCCTCTCTGTCCTCTCCAACCAATACTCTGCTGCGGCTGGATCATCATCCCTCTTACCTCTAAAGTCAATTGCCCCATACTTCCACAGTCTCTCTAGTGGAGATCTGTGTACAGGTTGCGGCTGTGGGGGTAGAGGTGGCGGTACAGGTGGTGGTGGTGGTGGCGGCTGTGGCTGTAGAGGTGGAGGTGGTTGTGGCTGAGGAATGGCTCTAGTGATCTGACGGAACAGCTGTGTCATCTGCTTATAGAAGGCTTGCTGTGCCCTACTCACAATACCTTGAGATGACTCTGCTCTACTACCACTTCTCCCCCGACTAGGAGCAGGTGCGGGTGCGTGATTCTTTACTTCCTCCTCTATCGGTCCTTGAGGTCCGTGCTCTAAAGGATCGGATGCCATCGATCCTATAAAACAGACAAAGAACAGATCTGCATTAGTGTCACCTCGACTCTATTTAAAGGCCCACGCATGTGATGCATTCTATCTATTTTTAACTATTTAGGTCTAGGACCACCTAAACCTCTGCTTTGACACCACTAAATGTGACGCCCCTTACCCGTCTATTGTATAGTCGAGCAAGAAGTGCTACATTCGGTGCCGGAGCATCCTATCTTGTCTTGTCATGTCTATTGTAAATTTTAATGTCATTTAAGTCAGGTAATTTATGGGTAGAAATTTTCTTTTTTTTTTTTGTTTTTATATCTTATTTCTGTGAAGACCCGGACAGATCCTCCTCTATTTTATTAGCATTTGGCAGGTTCCACTATCACCTATTAACATATTCATAGTCATCTCACATATTTCCATATCATATTCTCTTTTATCATATCATTCACAACTATTTATGAGATCTCAAAATAAAGTATCATCTATTGCATTCATATGAAAATTCATAGATAATAAATTATAAGTTTTCATTTCAAGTATAAGTTTTCATTTCAAGTCTAAAATGAAATACATCATAAACTAGTAATTACATCATGACTAAACATAATAAACCAAAATACTAGTCTATACATAGGCCCTACCAAAATACAAAAGACAGATGAGGTGACTCTGGACAATGGCAGATTTGATCAGAGCTCTGTCAGTGCACTACTGGTGCTGCTGCTGCGGCTGATCTCCAGTACCTACGCGATGGAAAACTAACGCGCTAAGCATAACGCTTAGTGGTGCATAATTTATAATAACAATAATTTAACATATGAAATAATATCTGCAACTCATAATTTCTGGGTCTTTTATATTTTTATTGCTCTTTGGAAACAATTAACATTATCGGGATCTTTTATGATTACTTATTGTATTTTAAGTCTTAATTAATTTTTTTTTTATCAGTGCCTAAGAAACCTATAACAAATTATAAAAGCTGGATGCACGGGTGTATACTGGTTAGACAATCATATGTCTATCCAGTATACGTCTGTCAGGCACGAGGCCAGCTGTCGGGCTTGTAAAGCCAGAAATAAAGTAGGCACAATGGCCAGTAAGTAGGCATATAGCCTGTAGAACAATTATACCAGACATATATTGTCAGTTCATGATTTTCTGAGACAAGCGATCGCTATCTGTAGTCCCTAATTGGTATACCAATTTATCTAAACTAAATAAATAAGTCTACGTATACTATGGGCAATTAAAAATTTTTAATTAATTTAGCACTATTCACTATTACTATTTTCTAGTACTGTTCATTGGTACCATTAATTTCATATTAATAGGACATTAGTCCTAATTTACATATTCATATCATTTTTAATATTTAATTTTCCTTATGAGTATTTTAATTATCCTATATAGCATTTTTCCCATGAACCTTTCTTTAGGTTCATGTTGATGTGTTATCTTTATCTAGGAATTTGACTAGGTTAGGATGTCTATTTAGTCACACTTCCTTCATAACAATTGCTCCTCAATGTTTAAACTTGAATTTCAGTTTTTGAATCACTGAATTTGGGGTTATAGAACTCAAGTTATGGTCAAAATACCAAAGGAATAGTATTTTAGGACAATTTCTGGGTTGGCAGTTTTAGTGACTAAACTTATGCTAACAATTTGATTTAGTTAAAGGCAAAACTGGATCAAGTGGTCTTCATGAAAAGTGTAGCCCTATGTCTAAGCTTTTTAGTGATGAAATTTTAGGTCATTTGGACCAGTATAGAGAGAGTTATGTACTGTTCATTTGGTTATTTTCTAGGTTGGCAGTTTTAGTGACCCAACTTGTGCTAATAATTTGAATTGGTTAAAGGCAAAACTGGGTCAAGTGGTCTTCATGAAAAGTGTAGCCCTATGTCTAAGCTTTCCATTGATGAAATTTTAGGTCATTTGGACCAGTATAGAGAGAGTTATGACCAAATGAACACGTACTGTTTATTTGGTCATTTTTTGGGTTGGCAGTTTTAGTAACCCAATTTGTGCTAACAATTTGAATTAGTTAAAGGCAAAACTGGGTCAAGTGGTCCTCATTAAAAGTGTAGCCCTATGTCTAAGCTTTCCATTGATGAAATTTTAGGTCATTTGGACCAGTATAGAGAGAGTTATGACCAAATGAACACGTACAGTTCATTTGGTCATTTTCTGGGTTGGCAGTTTTAGTGACCCAAATTGTGCTAATAATTTGAATTGGTTAAAGGCAAAACTGGGTCAAGTGGTCTACATTAAAAGTGTAGCCCTATGTCTAAGCTTTCCATTGATGAAATTTTAGGTTATTTGGACCAGTATAGAGAGAGTTATGACCAAATGAACACGTACTGTTCATTTGGTCATTTTCTGGGTTAGCAGTGTTTGGTCATCCGGGTTTGGGCAGAGAATTGGTCATGATTTTGACAGAATTTGGGCAGGGTTTCTGCTTGAAAAATGAAGGTTTGGATGTGCCAAAACACCTCCAATTGGCCTCATACCAATTGGAGTCACACATTGTCAGTTAGTGTTCAACAAACACACTGGACTCATTGAGTCCCAACCTGCAGAAAATTTGACACTCCCAAAATTCAATCTCCTCCTTCTCCAAACTCCAAATAAGCATACATGTGACTTCTATTGTAACAGCCCGATCCTTCTCCAGTTAGTATTGTCCGCTTTGGCCCATGGGCCTCACGGATTTGTCCCTTGGGAGGTTTCATTCCCAAAAGCGCGCTGACCAGGTGAGGAAGGCTCCCACATATATGGTCCAAATCTTTTCTTCCCATTTCCGATGTGGGACACGAAGTTTCCACCCTAGTGCGTAGCTAGTTGAACAAGCACGTCCCAACCCCATCCCTGGGTCGTGACAAGCCCACCAGCTTCCGCCTGGTGCGTCCTCGCACCACACACCGTAGTAGAGGGAGTCCAGCTCTGATACCAAATTGTAACAGCCCGATCCTTCTCCAGTTAGTATTGTCCGCTTTGGCCCATGGGCCTCACGGATTTGTCCCTTGGGAGGTTTCATTCCCAAAAGCGCGCTGACCAGGTGAGGAAGGCTCCCACATATATGGTCCAAATCTTTTCTTCCCATTTCCGATGTGGGACACGAAGTTTCCACCCCAGTGCGTAGCTGGTTGAACAAGCACGTCCCAACCCCATCCCTGGGTCGTGACATCTATTATCATCAATCTCAACACAATTAGGTCAAATTAAAAAATGTCACAAAATCCCCACTTTCAAGTGTACAACCCTAATTTCAAACATCAAATTCATATATATAACCATGAAATCAATTTTCACATATAATACCTTGTTAATTAACTTCCTTAACTAAACTAAAACCAATAAAATCCATCATTTTCATAGTTCCTCTAGGGCTGCCAAATTGAAGGGTTTCTTTCCCAAATTTTTCTTTTTAATTTCATGTAAATCTTCACTTGGTTTAGCATGATTTTCATGCTTAAAGAAGAGATTAAGAGTTTTGAGCACTAACCTTTTTTTGTAACTTGTTAAACTTCACTTTCCTTGCTTCTTTTTGGTATCTATAGCTTCCTTAGGGTGTGGGGAGTATTTTTAATGAAGAGTGTTATGGGTTTTGGTGAGTGAAAGCTTGGGAAATCAAGCTTGGAAGCTTGAATATCAATGGAGGACTTGAGGGGCCAAGGTGGGCGGCACAAGGGAGAGGGAGAGAGAGAAGAAGTGGAGGAAGAAGATGAAGGTGGTTGGGGGTTTGTCTTATGTGGCTTATATATTTATATTTTTATTGTACTTAATTTTGTTTTAAATTTTCATAAGCTTATTTTTCTTTTTGGCTTTTCTTCTTCTTTTCTTCTTCTTTCCTAATTCAACTCATAATATTAATTTGTGTTAATTATTTTTATTCTCTAAATTTTATTTTTGTACTAATTTATAAATCCTCTAAACTTTAATTTATTTTTCTCTAAATTTTTCCTATATTTTCTTAACATTTATTTCTTCAATTTATGCCTCCTCACTATAGTTTAGGTGTAGTTCCAGACATTTTGACTGTCCGAACAGATATTAGTCGTCAGAACAGTAAAATGTACGGACTACCTACGGCGAGAGCATTACAATTAGGGCAGCCACTCCTTGTGTAAATAGGGGACTTGGTCCCATTTTCTGGATATAGAGAGTTACACACTTGTAAGAGAGATTTTGAGAGAGTTATACTTGTAAGTGTACAACCATTTGAAGAAGCAATACAAGTTCCTTTGCATCCATTCTCTTCTTCTACCTTTCTTTACGTGTGCATGTTTGGGTGAATGCCATTTTATTTTCGGTTGCTTTGGGGACTTGTGTTTTGGCCATTGTGTGTTTCCATCAAAGGAACCAGTTGCTGTGAGATCAAGGGACTTAAGGCTTGTTAAGAACAAGTGCACACGTTGAGGTGTTTAGGGTGACAAACAATCTTGGTGTGACATACGCACACTCCACAGACGATGTGGGATGGCGAAGTGCTAGTCCCCCACAGATGCCAACGCAGACGCAACACATGCACACTGCATTCGCTCAGACATTGTCTTTTTTTGTCATGAATGAGAGAACACACGCACATAGGGTTCAGTGACGGGAATTGACCATTATCAAAACCATGACAATTTTGATGGAATCTTTGTTTCCATAAAACTCTCACACACGCACACTTCACAAACGATGTGAGACGCCGAAGCCCGATGGCCATGGGAGACTGATGAACTAATTTCCATAAAGTGTCTTATTGTGTCGCTGAACTTGGAATCAAAGCTCAATTAATGCCAGATTTAGTCAACTGCCTGCTCCTGATAGTTTACTGTTCATTGTTTTTATCTAGACTAACTGTTAGTATTTGACTGCTTACGGGTGATTGAGCAATTAGCAAAAAACTCTTCTAAAATGAAATTGTGCATCTCTAATTGTTCCAGAAGAATTATTAAAGAGGGAGTCCAACGATAATTTGCCTCGAATTTAAAATCTCATCAATACCGTCTTACCCTAATTATCATTAAAAATAATTAAAAAAATAAATCTCGAAGTCAAAACTTGCAACTCTCTCCTTAAATGGTCTTTTTACACTTTGCAAAAAACCCTAGTATACAAAAGCCAAGCAAGCATCGCAAATTGCTTGTGTATTCTAGTTTGAATAATTTTCTTCACTGTTTCCTGAGGAAACAAGACAACCCATTTGCAAGTTGCATCTATTACCTTTCAGGAAAATAAAAATTATGTTTTCAGCTGTATAGATTTGTCTTTGATTAATTTCATGCTCAGTGCATTTAGCATTGCTCTGGAATATTGACGTGAAGCCATTTTCCAGTCCATCCCACTTTTCATCATTGCCTTAAATTCCTCATAACTGATTCGACCATCCTGCATAGGAAATTCCACAAACCCTTTAGTAATTAAAAAATAACAGTGGTGTTGGATTCGTCTCACAATCGTTTAACTGTAAAAAAAAAAAAAAAAAAAAATGAAACCAATTTCGCTGGCAATGTGTTGTTTGGGAAGTACTTGGTCAAGATCGGCGTCGGATATGATGTCTTTGATGATCTGTTCATTATTGGGACCTAGGTTGTCATGTTCCATTGCATCTTTCAATTCATCAAACTCGATGTATCCATTATGGTTTTTGTCGAAGAACCTAAAAGCTTGTGAGAGATGCTCATCATTCCCAATCTTTATCAGATGGATAGACATTGCCACAAACTCCTCAATGCTGAGCGTGCCATTTCCATCTATATCCGCCTTTTAGATTCATGAAATAAAATTCTTATACAATTCCATCCATAGAGAAGAATTTGAATACAAAAAATATAAGAGAAAAAGAAAAAAGAAACACACTGCATCCATCAACATCCGGACGTCAGGATCAGGAAGAGGCTGTCCAATGTGGTGGAGGCCATTTTTGAGTTCTTCAAAAGTCAGGTCTCCAGTATTGTCAGTGTCCATCGTATAGAACATCTGCTTGATCCCATCTATTTGCTCATCTGGTAAGTTGTCTGCTACCACCTAAAACAAACAGGTTTCTCTTTGAGACTTAAAATATATATATATATATATATATATATATATATATATATATATATATATATATATATATATATATATATATATATAAGGAATAAATTTAAGGGTTCCACAACTTACTCTAAGAACTCTCTTCTTGAACTTGTTCATCAAGGAAAATTGCTTGATCTTTGCTCTAACATTTTCTCCTAAATTCACATTAGGGACATCCCTCGCATTTTGTATCCAAGGGTGTTCTTCACAATAAGTATTAGTTTATTTGTTAAAGTTAGTGATCTTTCAATATCTAACCAAAATACTAAAAGGGTATGTATACTTACCAAGGACTTCTTCAACAGTCAATCGGTTGTAAGGATTTTGATCTAGCATACCCTTGACTAGCTCCTTAGCTTGTTCAGAAACCCTAGGCCAAGGATCCCTTGCAAAATCTATTTTGCCCCCAACAATGGCATGTGCAATACCCTCTTCAGTTTCTGTGCTAGTCATTTTTTTGGCATAATCCCACATCAGAACATATTCCAAGAAAAAGGAAACTTGACCACTTTTACTTGGTTTGTTTGGAATTGATTTAAGAAGATGTTTTTTCGAACAATAGTTTAAATAATAATATTAAATTCTCCTTAAGTTTTGTTTGTTTTGTAAAAAATATTTTCTTGAAAAATAATTTTTGTATTATTTAATTTTGAGGCACTAAAAAATTAATCAATGAAAAATATTTTTTAATTTTTGATTAAATAAAAAATTAAGTTATTTTGAAGGAAAATGAATTTTTTTTAAAAGATTGTTATTTTTTAGACTTTGATGATCTTAATAAAATATAAAAATACTTATATATGTATGATATAAATATAAATAATTAATTTAATATTATAATTAAATAATAAAAAATATTTTTATGAAAAATATTTTTTTGAAAAATAATTTTTATAAAAAATATTTTCTATGCAAGTTATTTTACGCGAAATAAAAAGAGCCTTAATATTTGAATAATAATTCCAAATTGATTGTTTTGGGAAGGAAATTACCGGCCCAAAAGGGAGGAACTCCACAAAGCAAGATAAAGAGGATGACACCTGCGCTCCACACATCAACTTCGGCTCCGTAATTTCGTCTTAGAACCTCAGGAGCCATGTAATATGGGCTTCCAACTATTTCACTGAAACGATGATCTGCCGCCATGCACAACATTATTCAAACCCTATATCATATCAACTTACACTAATGTAACCTGCAAGCGAAGATGCTTATAATACCAGGCTCGAAGAATATGGAGAGGCCGAAATCAATTGCCTTCAATTGGGAGTTTTCTCCAGCATCTGCAAACAGAAAATTTTCAGGTTTTAGGTCACGGTGTATTACTCCATGGTCATGGCATACCTGCAAGAATTCACATAGTTTACATATTAGGATTGCAAATTATTTATGTTTCCTTATCAAAAACAAATTGTTTTAGCTCATAAACGTCTGGATCTCACTTATTTTATATGTGCGTTTTACTATATGTTGTATTCGGGTTATGATACACGAGTATAGGTGCCTTAGCTTACATGCTTCTTTTCTAAACGGAGATGATATCAGACACGGGTTTCCTTTTCAATACCAAGAAAGCCAAAGCTGGTTTAGTCTTTACGAGTTCTGTTTTCGTTGGTTTCTTTTGGTTTTGGTTTTTTCACTTAACTCATGGCACCTAGGTTGGATGTATGGGTTTTGTTGTGAGGGTTAGTTTTGGTGCTTCAAGTTAAAGTTTTTGCTGAAATTATTAATAAAAAGTTTTTGCTTATTAAAAAAAAAATGATACCCAAAGCTGAAAAAGAAAAAAGGAAAGTTGCAATTTTGTCCTTGTTATTTTCTTTAGGTTTCTGGTCTAATGGGCCTGAATTATAGAAATGATAGTTCTGTTTCCAAGATATAAATGATGGGGTTTACTTGTTACATGTGGGTCTCGTATAATTTGTATCTTGGGTACATAAAATGGTTCTCAACCAAAATTTTTCTATGCTATTCTTTCATGTCACGTACGAAACGAAGAGCATCGATTCCATTTCCCATAATCTACATATAAGAATAAAACTGTACCTTGACAATTTCCAAAATGGTCTTGGTAACCATTGCCGCAGCACGTTCAGTGTAATGGCCTTTAGTCACAATCCGATCGAAGAGTTCACCTCCCTCGCATAGTTCCATAACAAGATAAACAGCGTCTTTATCCTCATAAGCCTCTTTGAAGCTTACAATATTTGGATGCTTAGGCAAATGCCTCATGATCTCAACCTCTCTTCTCACATCTTCTATATCTATTTCTGTCTTCAGCTTCGCTTTCGATATAGTCTTGCACGCATAGGCATCCCATGTTTCTTTTTCATAACATTTGTATGTCACCCCAAATTCTCCTCTTCCTAACTCCTTCCCAATCTGGTATTTTTCTCTAATGTTATTCCCTGTAGGGTTCTTGAGCACGTTCCCAACTTGGATACTCGTCGACCTTGGCGACACCAAGTTGTTCTCTGGCAAGGGTTTAGGTCTGTTGTCATAATGCAACCTCCTGGATATTATGCGACCAGCTTTTACAGGTGCAGAAATGCAGCCTCCCATGGGGCGATATGTGATTAGGGTTTCTTTTCTTTCTTGTTTTCTTTCCTTTTTCTTGATTTAAGTCTTGTGCTATGAGCAGCCCATGGTGAGAGAGAGAAAGAGAAAAATGGAAAAACCCTAATAGAAGGGATGAGGGATGAAGGTAGAAACTAAATACGGGGAGGATGTGTTGGTAGTTAGAAAAGTAGGTTTATTGGTTAATTCCCTCCATTTTATTAGGGGAATTTTAATTAATGCCGTTTATTTGCTGTTTTGCTTAACTAATTAATGGCTAATGTTTAATGTTTAATTTTTCCATTTGAAGTTCACCTGGTGGGTTGTGGCATATCCTCTTTGTTTCCTGAATTCAAGGCCAAACAATGAAATCATATAATGATTATATATATATATATATATATATATATATATATATATATATATAATCTATTTCCTTTTTTATTTACTTGATAATTAATTAGGAGTTCAAGAATTTTTTATGGTGCAAGAAATTCTTTAAGCTTTCAATTATGGGTAGTTTTTATAGTCTGTCCCTGAACTTTATCTCGTATTTTACTTCTGTCCTTTAACTTTAATTTGTTCTTAAAAAATTCTTGAACTTTAATTTTGTTTTACAAAAATCCCTCTAACCAGTCATAACATGCTTTCAGGTTAAAAAAAAATAATGAAATTATATTTTTATCTTATTTTTGTCTTACACTAAAAAAAAAAAAAATACCGGGTGCTTTAACTACCATTTGGATTTATTATGAAAATATCAATGTCATCATAACGATCTATTTCCTAAAAAGGAGAAGAATTCTTCATCGAAAAGTGCCAAACTTATATTTGTAGACATCACACTATAGTTTGGAGGAATTATAAATAGAAGACAAACTTTCAAAAGGATCAACAATTTAAAATATTTTATAAACTTAACTTCATACTTGGAAAACCTGTCCACAATGACAAGAATCCAAGCACACCCTCATGAAGATGGCTGCTCCACAATATAGTCCATTTAGGAGTAAATTTTCCTTTTTTTTTTCAAATATAATTATAAATTAGACAAGTTTTTATCGAAAAATGAAAGTTGCAACTGTAAAATTTGAAAGAACGATACCATTCTCATGATTGAAATAACTATATATCACAGGCTAATTAATTAACCATTTAACAAATTAGATAGAATACACTTGATAATTAAAACTCTAGCTGCCACCTTCAAATGCATATAAGTAATCATAAATCTTTGGCTCACTCAATCAACTAAAAAGTTTTGTTGATTTTTCCCATCAATGGCAATTTTCTCCTAGTTATGAGATTCTTTTCAAATTCATTGAATAGATAGTTTATAACTAGGCGATAAATATGAGTAGGAATCAACTAAAATTATTATTACATTTGTTTCTTTGCATCCGTATGCAACATATATAGTATATTTATTATGTCTTGCATTTAAAAATACAATATATACTCTAAGGTGAAACTCTATGTGGACAAGGTACACTAGAAGTTTCATCCCATCTCACCTAATACCAATATTTATAAAACTCGTATTATCTCTCTAATTTACAAGTTTAGAAAAGCTTTACTATGTTAACATATATATATATATATATATATATACACACACACACACACACATAACTGAAGGTGTCTCGATCCATAATTTGAATTTATAAGATTAATATATTTCTTCAATTTTCAGAGATACCATTCAATCTATAAATAATGGCAAATTTTGAGCCGACTCATCAATTTGGTTCGAATTAATTTAATTTAAATTATAAGGCATTTCAGTTTTTATAAAAGTTAAAATAACCCTAACTCGAATGAATTGTAAATTAAATTGAGAATCAACAAAACAAACCGTATGACCTAAATAAAAGAAAAAAAAAATCCATTTAGGTTTACCTACTCAACCTAGATTTTGATTATGAATAATTTTTTTTTAAAAAAAGAAAAATTTAAATTTTGATCTCCTAAAATGACCCGCACTTGCATTGCATATTTATTGTTTTTAACTCATATATATATATATATATATAGACACATACACACTAAAGTACTCTGACAAAGTGGTGAAATTGTATAGGTGAAGGATCAATAATTTCTATTTAGCTTGTCAGTAGGCAGTTAAGAGTGCTAGGGCAACATCTATAATACTGTAATTTTGCCTGCTTGTTAGGGAATTATTTATTACTTTATTTTAATAATATAATTTAATATTTATTTTTCTATATTTTATATGTAACGCCCTTACTATAGGTAGTCCGTACATTTTACTGTTTCGACGACTAATGTCTGTTCGAACAGTCAGAATGTCTATAACTACACTTAAACTATAGTGAGGAGGCATAAATCGATGGAATAAATGTTAGGAAAATATAGGAAAAATTAAGAGAAAATAAATTAAAAATTAAGAGAATTTATTAATTAGTACAAAATAATAAAAATAACCCAATATGCACTATGAAGGGTATTTTAGTCATTTCACCCCAGAGGTGAATTTTGACTTAAATGTCAAAATAAAATTTAGAGAATAAAAAATTAACACAAATTAAAATTTATGAAATTAATTAGGAAGAAGAAGAAGAGAAAAGAAAAGAAAAAGGTTTATAAAAATTTAAAACAAATTAAGTACACATAAATATATATATATATATATATATATATATAGCAGAAGAGACAAAACTCACCAACCCAAGTCATCTTCTCCATCTCTTCCCTCTCTCTTGCCGTCCACTCTAGTCCTCTCTCCCACCATTTTTGTTCAAGCTTCAAGCTTGAATCTCCCCTTCTCCACACACCAAAACCCATAGTTCCCTTCATTAAAAATCCTCCCCACACCCTAAGGAAGCTATAGATATCCATAAAAAGGAGAAAAGTTGAAGTTTAGGAAGCTTAAAGTTGGGTCACCACAAAGGTGAGTGCTTTAAACTTTTAATCTCTTCTTTAAGCATGAATATCATGCTAAATCAGGTGAAAATTGCATGAAATTGAAAAGAAAAATTGAGGAAAGAATTCTTGAATTTTCAGCAGTCATGGAACCTTGAGGTTTGGTGATTTTAATTGATGAAAATGGGTTCCATGAGAATGTCTAATAAGTTTATATGTTTGAGAGTTTGATTGTGTAGTATTTGTGCAAATTGAAACTTTGAACCTAGGTTTTGTGTACATGACTTGGGGATTTTGTGACATTTTTGAAATTGACCTAATTGAGTTGTGAATGATGCTTATAGAAGTGCCATGTATACTTATTTGGAGTTTGGAAGGAGGAGATTGAAATTGGGAGTGCTTTTGCTTGCAGGTTGTGTTGTTGTTGAATCTAGTAGGCTTTTATTGCCATATCTCCCCTTGTGTTGCCCCAATTGGTATGAGGCCAATTGGAGGTGTTTTTGGACAACCAAACCTTCATTTTTAAAGAAGAAACCCTGCCCAAATTTTGTCAAAATCATGACCAATTCTCTGCCCAAACCCGGATGACCAAACACTGAAACCTATAAAATGACCAAATAAATAGTACATGTTCATTTGGTCATAACTCTCTCTATACTGATCCAAATGACCTAAAAGTTACATCAATGGAAAGCTTAGACATAGGGCTACACTTTTCATGAAGGCCACTTGACCCAGTTTTGCCTTTAACTAAGTCAAATTGTTAGCATAAGTTAGGTCACTAAAACTGCCAACCCATAAATTGACCAAAACACTGTTCCTTTGGTATGCTTGACCAGTTTTGGCAAAAATGCCATAACTTGGTCTCCAAAGTTGCAAATTGAGTGAAACTAGTGCTAAAAGTTTTAGAAGACATAGCTTAACAATTTTTATGTTTTGACCAAGCTCCAAAACCCATTGCATCCTAGGGAAAATATTAGCCAAAGTTAGGAATTGAAATCTGGAAAATGTTAAGTTGAACACAGAATGCCATTTGATACGCGTGTGTTCATTTGGCCATAACTCCCACTAGGAAATTCCATTTGAGATATGCCAATATGATATGGAAACATGATACTTAGAGTCACAACATTGATTTAGACACCTTTGCCAAATTCTAAGTGTAAAGACCCTAAAAAGATGGTCAAACATACTGCCCTAAAGTTTGACTATTGCCTTTGTAGGATTAAGAGTTTAGGTCAATACATTGACCATAACTCACTATACCATGCTTGAAAAATTATGAAATTGTGCCTGGGAGTCCCTAAGACATAGAGGAACATATCTTGTGAAGGAACCTAAGTCTAAAAATGACCATAAAATGATCAAATGACTAGTTAAAGTTTATTGACCAGGAATTGTCAATTCTGGACAGCTTAGAGGCAAAGGGACCAGTTATGGTATTTTAACCATAACTTGAGCTCTATAATCCCGAATTAAGTGATTCAAAAACTGAAATTCAAGTTTAAATATAAAGGAACAATTGTTATGAAGGAAGTATGACCAAATAGACATCCTAACCTAGCCAAATTCCTAGATAAAGATAATACATCAAAATGAACCTAAAGAAAGGTTCATGGGAAAAATGCTATACATGGTAATTAAAATACTCATAAGGCTAATTAAATATTAAAAATAATATGAATATGTAAATTGGGACTAATGTCCTATTAATATGAAATTAATGGTACCAGAAAATAGTGATAGTGAATAGTACTAAAATAATTAAAATCATACTTAATTGCTCATAGTATACCTATACTTATTTATTTAGTTTGGATAAATTAGTATACCAATTAGGGACTACAGATAGTAGTACTGCCCATAAGAATAATCAATAACAGATAAAATCTATCTGATATGATTGTTCTACAGGCCTCATGCCTGCTCATGAGGCCTAATTTTTATATGACATGGGATAGACATATATGGCTATCTAATCAGTATACTCATATGCATCCAGTTTTTATAGTCTGTTATAGGTTTCTTGGGCATTGATAATGATTAATTAAAATTGAATATACAATAAGTAAACAGAAAAGATCCCAATAATTTAAATTGTTCCTAAAGTGCAGTAAAAATGTAAAAGACACAGAAATTATGAATTTGCCATTATTATTTAAATTATTTAGTATTTGTTATTATAAATTATGCACCACTAAGCATTATACTTAGTGCGTTGGTTTTCCATCGCGTAGGTATTGGAGACGCCACTATCCAGAGTCACCTCATCAGTCTTTTGTATTTTGATAGGGCCCATGTATAGACTAGTATTTTGGTTCATTATGTCTAATCACGATGTAATTACTAGTTATGATGTATTTCATTTTAGACTTGTAATTAAACTTTGAGATTGAAATGAAAGCTTGTAATTTATTATCTATGAATTTCCATATGAATGCAATAGATGATATTTCATTTTGAGATCTCATAAATAGTTGTAAATGATATGATAAAACAGAATATGATATGGAAATGTATGAATTGACTATGAACATATTAGATGTTAATAAATCTCCACATAAATAAGTTATAAAAAAAAAAATTCTACACATGAATTACTACTTTTAAATGATATTAAAAGTTTACAATAGATATGATAAAACAAGATAGGGTGCTCCGACACCGAATGTGGCACTTCTTGCTCGGATATATAGTAGACGGATAAGGGCGTCACATTATAATTTTAAATATTATACTATAAAATTTTGTTAATAATAAAGTTTTTTTATTAATGATAATTTTATTTCAAGTATGAGTAAATAAATTTTTAATAGCAACTCATATAATTTTGTATTTGATAAAAAAATATAAAATATATACTATTTAATTTTAAATTTTTAAATAAGTTTATTAATAAATTATTTTTCTATTATTTTTTAAATTAGTTGACATATACGATAAATGGATAAACAATGTAAAAAACATATGTCACATAATGAGTTCTGAAGTATCATTATTAAAATTCTCATTTTTTAAATATTAGAACTTTTTTAAAAAATTAATGTTTAAATTTTATAAATAATTTTTTAGTGAATAATTATTTAAGTAATATTAATATATTTTTAAAAAATTAACTCAACATTTTTCTAATCTAACAAAAAAATTTAATTAAAAAATGATTGATTTTTAGAGATATATGATATTATGAGCAAAATTTTTATAATGCCTAAAATTGTAAATTTAAGAATTTTAAAATTTTTAAAAGATGTAGTAAAAAGATTTAGAAAATTTAGTAGTTGAAATTTGAAAATATTTGGATAAAAAATTGATGTTTAATATGATAAGTTTTTTTTTTATAAAAAATACAAAAATAAAAATAAAATAGAGATTATGCCACAACGCGATTTTTTAGGTATTCTATTAAGATAGGTGGCACATTCTTGTAAAACTATTTTGAAGGCTCAGCTTTAATATGTATATATCAATGGTCTTAGTGTTTTTTAACTTATGGGGAAGTTATTTAAATCCTATTTGTATTAGGTCTCTATAAATAAGGCTGTAATATTCTCCTTTTAGAGTGGGAAAAGCAATGATACTATTTGTGGCCAAGGCATACTTGCCGAACCACATAAAAACTTATGTGTTTGTATTTCTCGATCTATTTTTCTTATGTACGTGTGTTTATTGATGATTTTTCACTAATAAAATTGATTTGATTATGACTTGAAATTCTTTATATAGTGACTCGATAGGTAACTTGATTCAACTTGCAATTCAAAATAATATGATTTAAACTGGACCAATCTAATAATTTGAAATGGCTCGAATACGAGTTTATTCAGACTTGACCAATCTCAATTCACCTATTTGCGACCTCAATTGAGGTTTTATTTTTCATGAGCAATATTAGATATGGCCATTAATTTTATGTAATCTATCTTTATCTATAAAATTGTAAATATTTTATACTATCTCATTATTTGCAAAGTTATTGCATCTAATACATTTTTATGGTATATTATATCAGACACGCATAGTGCAATAGGATAATAAATGCTATTGTCTATGCGGGGTATTTAAGAATAATAGTGAACATATTAAAAATCAAATAATAGCAAATATCCTGTGATGATGGACGAGTGCAAGTGTGATGTGAAACAAGCCAACTCCTCTTATCATTTGGGAAAAAGAACTGAAAATGAGCGAGTGTTTGACATAGAGAGTTTGATACAAAATACATACATAGCCTTTACAAGTAGTCTAGTTATATACTCCTGATATGGAATGTGCATCAAACATGGCATAGCAAGTAGGCAAATAATAATTGCATAAAGGAACTATTTGGAACCACACACACCTCGAATTTAATACATACATGTGAGAGTTGATCTCTAATACCAAGTCCTTTATTCCAAACTTGCCAAACAGCTAAGCAAACTTTCTTTTAAATTCCAATGCAGGGCTCGCGAGTGTTCTCAATTAACTTATCTTGCCCAATCTATTACCATATACCTTACCAAAGAGCTCAGCTTAAGCATGACCTATCCAATCCGCACACATATATAACATAGGCAATAAATAATGCAACAAAGATTAAATGTTCTAAAATTTTTGAAACTAATATACACAGGTATAAAATGTATCTATGAACATGACAAAGTATATGATGATGATGATGATGATGATGCTAGGTGAATATTGAATATCAACTTAAGACTAGCGAGCACAAAGCGAGCTCATTAATCTAACTGGGAAGAGGAAGAAGGTATTGTCGAATCACCTATACACATGTACCAAGTACTCATCAGTAACAGGATAACAAACTTGATAGAAGCAAACAAACACCCTACAATCATGCTGGAAATTAGGACCCAACACCCTGCAAAGGAAAAACAAATTATATATCAAACAAGCAACTCAATTAGCCTCAGGCTAGCCCATTTTGGTTAGACAGATTTAATTTAATTAACTTATGTTCACTTACCCTAGCTTAAGTATCTAAATTCTTTTAATGTTCAAAGGTATTCAATTTTCTTCAAATAAATCCATTTAATGTTTTTATCTTATTATACCAACTCAATTTACTCAATTAAGTTTGCTTACGTGTGGAAATTAGATACCAAATTAAAACTAATCTATTTTGCCAAAACACCAATTTTGAGTTTGGACTTACCTATAGGAATCCTATTACCATTATTGCGTTTGCTAACACTTAAATTAGTAGAAAACAACTATAATATTGAGCGCCTTCTACAGCAAGCCATTGAGTTGACGTGTATAGTTTAAAATGCAATCATGAGTGCCAATGGAATATGTCTAATTTGAAGGTATTTACATGAAGTCCGCAACTCATTGTTCATATATATGCAATTACTTTCTCAAAATTTCAAACATGTTGCCCGAAATCTTACTAGAAAGTAGTAGCGTGCAGTTTCGGTTCAGTTCGGGGTCTGCATAAGAACTAAACTTAACTGAAATTTTGATGTGGTTCTGATTCAGCTCTTCATTATTTCAGTTACAGTTTGGTACGGTTCTCAGTTTCTCAGTTCTGATTCAGTTCGTTATGGTTCCAGTTGGTTCTCTATTTTTGAAATACTTTTATGTAATTATTTCCTTAAAAAGTCGCATTTGAATTAGTATTTAAGTTTTGAATTAGGTTAGTAATATATAATATATCATACAATATATCCTTTAGCTATTTATAAATTATGTAATTTTTAACTATAAAGTACATATATAATTTATGATTAAGTATATTATATAATATAGTAGTATAAGTATACATATAATATATATTTTAACTATTTATTAATTATGTGATGTTTACTATAAGATACAAATATAATTATGAATGAACATATATATGGTATAATAGTACATCTATAATTAAAAATTATAAGATAATTTAATGTACTTATAGCTAAAATTATTAAGAAAATATAGAGAAATGAAATATAATATTATGTTGTATTTAGTTCATAATTATATATGCATATATAAATAAATAAATATATATATATATATATATATATATATATTAAAAGTATATAATACATCTAAAAAATCATAAAAAAACAAATATAAAAATTTAGTTCTCACTTTGGTTTTGGTACGATTCTGGTTCAGTTCTTAGCTAAGAACTAGAATTGAACCAAATTATCAAAATAATTTCAATTCGATATGGTGCTTATTGGTTGGGTACGGTTTTCAGTTTGATTCGGGACCCCCAAGAATCGTACACAACCCAACTAGAAAGTTTCTGCCTATTTGTGGGTTTTTTGAAATTTTTGGGCAATGAAAACTTATTTGTTTGATCTCTAAATGAAGCTAACGTTGCAAGGAATGCAATGGTTATCACACCTATCTCCAACCTATAGAGATGAATGTGACTAAAAAAAATGATGGAGTTTCCCTTAAAAACTTTGTTGATTGAATATAGAAAACCTGTTAAAATCACAAAAATATGTACAGAACATGGCTTCTTGCAAACAAAGTATATCCAAAAACATATTTATAGACCATCATCTCCATGTGGATTAAATTAAGATTCTAACAACCTCTCTCTCTCTCCCTCCCTATATATATATATATATATATATATATATATATATATATATATATATATATATATATAAGTCCAAAAATATCACAAACCATAGATGGAGCTTATTGGCCCAATCTTTACTAAGCTCCAAAAACAATAGAGTGGAAGAAAGAACAACACTTTATACAAAAGTTCTAGTAGAATTGGTTAAGAAAAAAGAAAATGAAATATTAAAATAAGGGGGTAAGTATAAACTCAATGTGTGTATAAATAAATGATAGCGGGGAACAAATAAGTTTTAGGTACTTTGTGCCACATAATATGAAAATAAAATCAATTGATTAGTTGAATGAATATTGCCCATTCAAAACATAGTTTTTAATCCAAATCAATTATTGTAATTCATAAAAATATCATTTAAATAATTCATTCTCATCCCTTATGTACTCATACATGTATCTATCTAAATAATTCATTCTCATCCCTTATGTACTCATACATGTATCTATCTCTGTTGTGAAAAAACCACATCCATATAAAATAAAAAAAAATACGAAATTTAATATGGTTTGGCGTAAGCTTACTCCACTAATAAATCTACTATTAAGAAAAAATAATTACAACTACTAATTATTTTTTTCACCCTTACAAATCACTCAAACAAAACTTATGGAATTTGACACATCTCTCTACTTTATGAGCTCTCTACAATGCATTTCATATAATGGCCAACCAATTACACATATATATAGGCCACTAAAACCTAGTACTTTTATGACTCTAATTATTAAACTTCATAATTTAAATTCTACTAAACTTCTTAAACTAATTATATTTCCTAATTCCAATTGGACTTGGACTCTAACAATCTCCACCTCTAAGTCAAATGGAATTAGTCTTTACAACTTCTGCAAAAGTCAATTTTCTTTTGGGTACTTTATTGCACTCTTGACTGTTGATGTTACCTCTTGCCTCAACTTACATTCTTCCAATCAATGTGCTTCTTTCCAATTTGTATAGATTCTTTGCGCTAATCTTCTCATCCTTCATGATCACAAGAGCACCTCGGCTAACTCTCATAACTCCATCATAAATCAAACACCCATAACCCAAAGAATCCAACTTACTTAAGGAAATTATGTTCCTTTCAAATTTAAGAACATATCTCACTTCATCAAACACTTTTACTTGATCACCATGTAGCTTAATCTTCACTCTTCCAACACCTTTAACTTCCATCTTGTTCCCATTGGTTAGCTTCACTTTTTCTCCTTCTTTCTCTTCAATCACATCAAACCACTCATTCTTTGAGCAAATATGGAATGGGCAAGTAGAATCTATTAACCGCTCATCTTGTAATAGATCTTTTGCCTTTTTTTATCATCATCCATGTTCAAACATTCACTATCACCACTGTTATCCATTGCAATTGTGGTTGTTCCTTCTTTTTCTTTTTCATGACTCTTCTTGAATTGTTTAAACTCTATAAGATCTTCTTTCATCTTTATACAATGGTATTGAATGTGACCCTTCTCATAACGGTAGTAGCATTCTCTATTTTCATGGTTTACTCGTGGTCTCGAGCTCAATCTGCTATTCTTTCTCCAATTGTTTCCACATGGATTGCTTCTACCATGACTAGAACTAGCAACAAAAGCTTCATCTTCATTGCTACTACCTGTCTTCTTGAACTTCTCATCATCCAAGATAATTATGATAATCTCCTTTACCTTCAAAGTCTCTTTCCCAATTGTTAGGACTGTCACTAAGCTTTTATAAGATTGTGGGAGAGAGGTTAAAAGTAAGAGGGTTTTGTCTTCATCATCTATCTTCACACCAACACTAACTAATTGGGTAATTAATTTATTAAAAATATTAAGGTGTTCCCTCACATAAGTACCCTCATCCATTCTGAGTTGGTATAACTCCTTCTTAAAGTACAAGTGATTTGTGAGTGACTTTGACATGTATAAATTTTCCAATTTCTTCCACAAAACAACTAGCGAAGTCTCCTCCAAAACATTGTGCTTCACATCTGAGGCTAATGTCAATCTAATCGTACTCACATCCCTTTGTTGAAGCTCTTCCCAATCATTATTTTTCATGGTCGTCAGTTGCTTCTCGTTCAATGCATTAATTAATCCATATTGTACAATGACATCTTTCACGGTGCTTTGCCATAGACTGAAATTATTTTTCCCATCGAATAGCTCCACCTCAAATTTTGTGCTTGCCATCTTTGACATTTCAAATCACAGCTCTGATATCACTTGTTGTGAAAAAAACACCCACATAAAATACAAAAAGAAAACACAAAATTTAATGTAGTTCGGCATAAGTCTACACTACTAACAAATTCACTATCAAGATAAAGTAATTACAACTGCTAACTATTTTTCTCACCCTTACAAATCACTCAAACAAAACTCACAAAATTTGACACACCTCTCTACTTCGTGAGCTTTGGACAATGCATTTCATATAATGGCCAACCAATTGCACATATATATAGGCCACTAAAACCTAGTTCTTTTATGACTCTAATTATTAAACTTCATAATTTAAATTCTATTAAACTTCATAATTTAAATATTTCCTAATTCCGACTAGACTTGGGCTCTAACAATCTCCTTGCATTTTGGGCACTGGTGATGCCTTATAGCCTAAGATAATATTCATATATCTCATTTAGATGGAGCAAATAACTTGTCATACACATGCGCAAAGGTTCCATAAAGGGCCAACCACCTGATAGACACCCCAAAGGCATAATGCATATTAAGCACTGTCCCAAGGAGAATATAAGCAACTTATAAAATAGACACAATAGACACAATCATTGGTCTTAAGAGAAGTTACTGCGTGGTCTTTGTTAGCTGCCATGCAGTTAGCATTTTTGCAAATTTTATATTTATTATTTTTTCTTATATTTATTACATAAATAAATCAATAAATTGATGGATTTGGGTTGATCCATTATGGGTGACCCAGTCCACATTTCTAATAGGACAATTTAGAATTCTTTCAACTAGTTCATTTTTCTCATTTTATCTCTCATTTCTTCCCTATTCTTCCATTGGTGAGGATTTAAATATTCATTAAAATAATTTTATTCACTCAAACAAAATATTTAAAATATTAAATATAGTACCGAGCAAATTTAAATCAAATTTAAAAATAATTAAATTAGTTAAAAAACTTAAAGTCAAAATTAATTTTCTACAAATATAAATTACATTTTCTCAAAATTAAAAAACAATAAAAATCATAATTATTGAAATGTTACATTCAGGATGCAACTTTTTACCTATAAGTTTATAGCTATTAGTTTTATAAATTTTGTTAGTATAAATGAAAATGGTCTACAAAATTGTAAATTTGAGCTCTATATATATTCAAGGAGGGATCATTAGTTTTGTACAAATTATCCTTTTTGCTTTGTAATTATTGTTTACAAACAAAGTATGCAACCTTACGATTATTATGGGTGATAATGATGATCACATTGAAGATGAAGATGAAGACGGAGATGAAGATATTAATTAAAGAGAACACACATTTTCATTATATCATATATGCAATTTGCCATAAATTGATGAAGTCATTTGATGTTTGGTTACTTCATCATGTTTGTCCAATCCTTATTTTTCAAGATCCATTTTTATTTTCAAAAGAATATCTTAACTAAATGTAGATGCAATAAATGGTCACTTTTTTCATGAGATGTACAGGTGATAACGACAATATAGAATGATTTAGATGAATTAACTCTAATGGGGTGTTTGGTACAAGATTAATAAGGGATAATGTTGTTTATAATGAATCCATATTTTTTAATAATTATAATTTAAATTTAAAATTTTTTAATTTAATGGGATCCACATTTGAGAAATCAAGGGACTATTTTGATATTAAAATAAAATTTTAGGGACCTAGTTATTTTAAAGTGAAAATATCGTAAAGGGCATTTTTGTTATTTTCACTAAAATTAGCAGTGATGCTAACAAGATATACTAATTTATTGGTTTATTAGAATATCTATGACTCAATAATTGGCTTTTAAAAATACAGGGACTAATATATAGATTTTACTAAATGACAGGGACTAAATTGTAATTTAGTCTGCTTTAAACCATAAGCTCTGTTGGAGATGTGATTATCAATATGAAGCAACTTATTATTGCCACTAAAGTTTTATTTTTCACTTGGAGTTGATTTAGGGAATGACTATTAGTTTTATGCAATTTATCATTAACTTTAAAGTTGACACAATTAATATTATTCTTTGAAATCAAACTCTAAGCTTCAGCAAATTTCAAGAAATCCAAATGGATCAACAAGGGTTGAGATTAGTGTATGGCCCTTGTTATGATGCTTTGTCATCGAGCAACAGCACACTCACTACTAAAATTTCAGACCAATTATAAAGTTAATCATGGTAATATTTCTTGCTCAACCCATAGGACAAGTTATAATAATTTTGTTTCCTTTTTCCACATTTCTCTTTCATTTTATTTTCATAGAAAATTAATCCCTTTGGCAATTCCCTTACCTTGTGCCTATCCCGACCCGTTGAATAAGTTGGAAATTTGAGTTTAGTTGAGAGAAAGAGATGAAAGGCACACATCGTTGTCTGCTTATAAAGTTGCAATCAAATATTATAAAGAAAAATAATTAAGTTGTGAATTTATAAATGAGTTTCTGTTTATAAATTAGAAACGATATTTAATTCATTTCAAAATTTCAATATTTATCTTTTGTAATCTGATATAAAATTTAATGTTAATTTTTTGTGCTATTTGGAAATGAAATCTTATCCATGTAGAATATTCGTTTCTAAGCCTTTTCTACTCTGTTTCTAATGTCCTTGATTATATTTTTTTAGAGTTGTTTCAAATTACAAATGGAATTAACCCATTTTTAATTAAATTTCATTTCTATTCCGAAGATTTCTTGCAATGAATTAATAAAAATGTAATATTAAACTTTTGGCAATTGCAAATCTAGATGAATAATCAAATTTTATTTAAAATTATGCATTAAATTCCAATTTCCTCTATAAAAGTAATTATTATCCTCTTTTAAATACTATAAAAACAATTATTTTACTATTTGAAATTTCAGTTTTAGTGGGAGAAAGAGACGATATTTAATTAAGTTGTGAATTTACAAATGAGTTTCTGTTTATAAATTAGAAATGATATTTAATCCATTTTATAATTTCGATAATATTTATCTATTTGTAATTCAATGCAAAATTTAGCATCAATTTTTTGCACGCAATTATAAACATAATCTTATCCGTTTCGAATATTCGTTTCTAAAACTTTTCTAATATGTTTTTAGTGTCATTGATTATATATTGTTTGAGAGTTGTTTCAAATTACAAATGGAATTAACCAGTTTTTAGTCATATTTCATTTCTATTTCATGTTATATTAAAATTTTCGCAATTTCTAGTGTTAGTCTAGCCCTTAAAATTGGATTGTGACATAATCATGGTATTATTTCTTGTCCAACCCATGGGACAAGCTATAATAATTTTGTTTCCTTTTCCACATTTCTCTTTCACCTTGTTTTCATTGAAAATTTGTCTCTTGGCAATTCCCTTTTCCTTGTGTCCATCCTCACCCACTGGACATGTTAGAAATTTGAGCTTCATTGAGAGAAAGAGATGCTTTGTTGTCTGTTGATAAAGCTGCAATCAATCAATAATTATATATTAAAGCTGAAGCTTTAAAATTGATTTACAAGAATGTGCCATCCAAACTATTAAAGTGCTTAAAAATTGTCATGTGGCACAATCTCTTTATTATTTTTATTTTTGTATTCTTTTATATAAAAAAATTAACTTATTATATTAAGTATCAAATTTTTAGATTTTTTCAAATTCAAACTCTCAAATTCTTATCTCATACAAAAAAAAATCTAAATTTCTTTTTTACAACATCTTTTTAAAATTTTGAAATTATTATGTTTATAATTTCAAGCATTAAAAAATTTATTATCACATGAATAAAATTATGATTAATTAAAAATTTTATCATTAACATAATTTTATAATATAATTGTGATAATATAAAAAATAAATATATATATATATATATTAATTAATATTACTAAAATAAAATAGTAAATAATTTATGTAATACGTGCACAAAATGACTAGTTAAATATTATTAAGAAGAATAATAAAGTTGTGAATTTATAAATGGACGGAGTTTCCATTTGTAAATCAGAAAGGATATTTAATCCGTTTCAAAATTTCAATATTTATCAGTTTCCAATCTAAACTTTTTTAATTCATTTCTAATGTCCCTAATTATATTTTGTTTTAGAGCTATTTCAAATTATAAACAGAATTAGCTCGTTTTTAAATTTCATTTATTCCGAAGATTTTTTTTAATGAATGAATAAAAATGTAATATTAAATTTATAGCAAATCAAGATGAATAATCAAATTTTGTTTGAAATTATGCATTAAATTCCAATTTTCTCAATAAAAATAATAATTATTCTCTTTTAATTACTATAAAATCAATTATTTTACTATTTTAACTAGCAATAATTAATTTTGACTAACAATAACTAATTTTTATCCCATAATGATTTCGTTTTATTTTTACACGAGCATTATATAACGTTTGAATATTAGCTTTATGCAATATATCATTATCTATAAAGTAGCGTCATTTAATATTCCTTTAAACCATAAGCTCTATTCATGATGTGGCTATCAATATGAAGCAACTTATTATCAATTACCACTAAAGTTTTGATCATAAAAAAAAAGCCATTAAAGATTTATTTTTTACATGGAATTGATTTAGGATATGACTATTAATTTTATGCAATTTATTATTAACTTTAAATTTGAAATAATTAATATTATTCTTTAAAATTATACTCTTAAGCTTCAACAAATTTTAAGAAATTCAAATTATGGTATTATTTCTTGTCCATTCCAGAGAATAAGTTATAATAATTTTATTTCTTTTTCCATATTTCTCTTTCATATTATTTTCATTGAAAATTAGTTCCTCTACAATTTCTTCCCCTCGTGTCTGGTCTGCCCAACCCGCTGAGCAAGTTAGAAATTTGAGTTTCAGAGACAGAAAAATAAAGAGAAATAATTAAATTGTGGGTTTTGATGCATACATTTTGCATAGTCATTTAGGTTTAATTTCATAGCCATTTTATTTGATTATTAGTCACTTTTAGCTAATTTCATTAGTTATTTAGTTAGTTTTTCATAATTGCCAATTTTGGATTAATTTGTAATTTTTACTTTGTTTTGTAGGAAAAATGGTGCTTTTGAAGGACTAAAAAGAAATTTTGCCATTGAGGAGTGATTTCTACAGCCAAAGATGTCAAAAATAAGTTTCAAAGTTGAAATATGCATTGGCCAAATTGCGCATAACTTGCCGCATAAGTTATGCAGTTCTGCATAAGGAGAAGAAACTGTCCCCACTACCTGCCGAAATCTGCATAAGTTGCCGCATAACTTATGCAGATTCGTGCCTCCCTTATGCAACCTCACGGAATTGTGCATAACTTATGCGCTTGGTCATGCAGTTTCGCATAAGAGAGCCAGAAACCAGCCGAAAACTGCATAAGGGACTGCATAACTTATGCAGTCCCACAAAGACTTCATTGATGAGCTGGCAGAAGATTCCCTCAGAAAATCACACCTCAAACACACCATTTTAGGGCTCCTTGTCAGAAAAAGTTATAAATAGCCCCTTATCCCATTTTAGAAAGGGAAGAAGAAAGAGAGGAAGAAAAGGAAAAGGAGAGGGCAGCAGCTGAAGAGTCAAAAATCGTCTCCCACACCATTTCCAACCAGATTTGGAGATTTCTTTCTTTTCTTGCATTTTTCCTACCTTTCTAGTATTGAGTTTCTTGTTTCTTAGCTTAGATTAAAGCTTTATTTCCATATAAACTCAGAATATCTTGTAAATATTATGGATAGTGAGTAGTTTACTTTGATTCTGGAGTAAGGGATGTAATATTTGAGATATTTTATAGATTTTGATTGGGTAATCCATATTTTGTGGTCTTAGTGAGTTTTATTCATTTCTTGTGTGCTCAATGACATGCTTAGTGTAGGATCCCATTAAGTGATGTTCTTAATCCATGGTTGAGGCACCGAAAGGAGAAAACCTTGTGATAGATAATCAAGAAATTGTACTTAATTAACTTAGATCTATAAATAGACTAAGGATTAAGAGGATTCACAGATTAATTAAAGAACTTAATGGGTCTTAATTAACTCTAACTCCACGAAAGTAGGATTAGATTGATTAAGGCACTCTTTGTCCCACTCGAAAGGGTATTCAAAGGATTTAAGAATTAATCTCCTTAAAACCCGTAAGTTCTACAAGATTGGATAACCAACTTAAAATCCCAAAATAGCTTGAATATGAACTCCCGAACTCCGGAATCGCCTTTTTTATAATTGTTAATTTCTAATTGAATTTAATTGCTTGCCATTTTAAATCTTGCCATATTTGAATTTGCTTGTTTAATTTGATGCAAATTTAGTTTAATCATTACATTGTTGAATAGGTCATTAATTTTACACATATAGAATTCATACTTCAATATCAATCAATTTATTGCTTTAATTTCAAAAATAGTTCAAATTGGTCAACTTTTATATCAAAAATTCAATCATTGATACAACTCCTCGTGGGAACGATATCTTTTCTATATTACTTATACGACCCGTGCACTTGCGGTAGGGACACATCAAGTTTTTGGCGCCGTTGCCGGGGAGTTGTTTGTTTAAGATTGAATTCTTGATTATTTTAGTTGTTTATAGTTTTATCTTTGTTATCTTTTCATTTTGTGTTTGTTTGTTCTTTTTCAGGTACTCTTAATCTTTTATGAGAAGAGCTAGAAGCACAAGTGATACATCCTTATTGTTTAATCCTGAAATTGAGAAATTTTGTAGAGCCAACAAGAAAGAAACCAGAAAAAGGAAAGAAGCCTTGAGAGAAACTGAAATTGAAGCAGACATGGCTGATGAAAGAATTAGAATTGGTGGCGGTAATGCTGGAAATGGTCGAAACAATGAAAATGTAGCCCAAGGTGAAGAAGTTGTAAATGCTAATGTGCCTAGGAAAAGTATGATGGATCATGCTTTTCCTCGTTTTGATGACTTAAGAGAGAGCATAGCAAGACCAAGAATTGATGCAAATAGTTACAAGATGGATTTTGGAGTTCTTCAAATGATTCAAAATTCTCAATTTGGGGGACATCCTTCTGAAAATCCACACACACATCTAAAGAAGTTTGCTATGATATGTGATATGCAAAAACAACCTGGAGTGTCTGATGATGCAGCGAGATTGAAGCTATTTCCGTTCTCTTTGAAAGATAGAGCATTGGATTGGTTTGATTCTTTACCTCACAACTCCATTACAAATTGGGAGCAACTCACTGATGCATTTCTTGCACAATATTTTCCACCTGGAAAAACTCAAGAATTGAGGAATCAAATGACAGCTTTTAGACTAAGAGAAGATGAAACTCTCTATGAATCATGGATGAGATGGAAAGAATTAGAGAGACAATGCCCACATCATGCCATTCCGAAATGGATGATAAACCAGAATTTTTACACCAATGTTACTCCTGCAATTAGAGGGATTATAGATGCTCAAACAGGAGGAGAATTGATTATGAAGTATGAAGATGAAGCTTATGAGCTATTAGAAAAAATTGCAAAAAATACTCATCTTTGGAGTAGTCCAAGAGGACCAGCTCCAACTCAAAAGAGGCAAGCTGCTGGAATGTATGACCTTGATCCATTCAACATGATTAATGCAAAGTTTGATGCACTTACAAATGTTTTGGCTAAGAAGATGGAAGATTTAAGTATGTTGGTTAGTTCATCATCATCATCTAGAAGTTCACAATAAGTTGCTTATGCAGAAGGAACTACCAGCTGTGGAGTAGACTATGGAGAGCAAGCTGCATATGTTGGTAATTATGGAAACAAACAAATGGGGAATCCTTACTCTCAAACTTATAATCCAACTTGGAGGAATCATCCCAACTTTTCATGGGGAAATCAGCAAAATCAAGTCCTAAATCAGAATCTTCAACCACAACAGCAACAAGGAATTCCATATCAGCAAAATAGGCAACCAATGCCTAATTTTCAGCAGAGAAATATGAATCATCCACCAAAACAGCAAGAACAAAGTTCCACTACAGAAGCTTTATTAGAACAGATTCTTGCTAACCAAACTAAGCATGATGAAGAGATGAGAGAGATGAAAATAAGGCTAGAACAGATGCAAACACATAACAGAATGTTGGAAAATCAGATTGCACAACAAGCATCTTCCTCATGTACCAAGTCTTTTGGAAAACTTCCAAGTCAACCAGAAAACCCAAGAGAGCAATGTCATGCCATTACACTGAAAAGTGGTAAAATAGTGCATAATGAGAAGAGTGAAAAAAGTGAGAATTGAGAAAATGAGGAAGATGTTGATGAAAATGAAAAACAAGAGAGTGAAAAGAAAGAGAGTGCAAGAAAAGAGAAAGAAGAGAAATACATACCTCCAGAGCCTTACAAGCCACAGCTTCCCTTTCCACAGAGATTTCAAAAAGCCAAGCTTGATAAGCAATTTGGAAAGTTCTTAGAGGTTTTGAAGAAGCTATATATAAATGTGCCTTTTATCGATGCTCTTTCCCAAATGCCTTCTTATGCTAAGTTTTTGAAAGAAATTCTCTCAAACAAAAGAAGACTTGAAGATTATGAGACTGTAGCCTTAACTGAGGAATGCAGTGCTATCCTCCAAAGGAAACTTCCTCCAAAGGAAACTTCCTCCAAAGCTCAAGGATCCAGGGAGTTTTTCAATTCCATGCCACATTGGAGAATCATATTTTGTAAAAGCTTTATGTGATTTAGGGGCTAGTGTAAGCCTTATGCCCCTCTCCATCTATGAGAAGCTTAACATGGGAGATCTTAAGCCAACCCACATTTCTCTTCAGTTGACTTTGTCATTTTGGACATGGAAGAGGATTCTCATCTCATCATCATTTTTTTTTTTTTTTGGGCTTCTTTTTCTTGTGCTTTTTTTTTGATTGATGTGAAAAAAAAAAAAAGCTTTCTTAGAGAGGAGAGAGATCTTAGTTCAATATTGGCAATGACAAGAAGAAAAAACATGAAGAGATAGAGACTTGTTTGAGAATTGATATAGTTGATGAGTTAGCAAAAGAGCACTTTAGAAAGAGCTATCCAAAGGCTTCTCTTGAAAGTTGTCTTATCCATGAAGGGACTATCAATGATGAAAATCCAAAAGAGGCTGTATTTGCACATTATTTGAAGAGTAATCCACCTTGTCATATGGCACCAATCTTTCAACTTGAGCAAGTGGAGAAAAGTGAGGTCAAGCAACCATCTCTCAAAGAAAAAGATGCACCAAAGGTTATTAGGAAAGAAATGGTTGGATTTTTAGACAAAGCAACAAGGATCTTCTCATGTGATGGAAAGAAAATTAAGTATAGATTCATTGAAGCACCTATTGGAAACAAAGGCAATAGATTCCAATTCCAGCCACCATGAAATGCATGAAGAGTCCAGCTAAGGACTATAAATTAGCGCTCTTGGGAGGCACCCCAAGTTCTTTTATTTTACTTTTGTTGATTTACTTTTATTTACATTACTTTTGTTTTTATCTTAAATCTCCCCAAATTCAATTTTTGACATTGTTGAATCTTATCCCTTGTAGATGTATTTCAATGGATGAAGGTTGTTGAACTGCTGGGGAGTGACTCTGAATCTGATATTTTGTCCTTCAACTCTCCCACGATTGATTTATTTTTACTGCATAACCTGTGCAGGTTTGCTTCTTGGTTTATGCAGAGAAATGAAACTTTCAGCAAAAAGGGGTCTGTAGAACATGACATATGTTTCTTTGTGAGGTTGGGTGTGTAACTTTTAAGTATTTGTGCTTATCATGTTAATATGATGGTAAGTGGGTCATTTTTGTAGTTTTGAGCTTATTTGGGTTGTGAGATTCAAGGTGGACATACTGCATTTTCTTGGCATAACTTGGGGAGTCCATTTTCATTTGTGGATAAACGCAACTTTAAGCAGATTTTATCGAGTTTTTAATGTGCTAAATGTTGATTTGCAGAGTTTGAGTTGAAATGGCATAATTCACAAAATGCCTCTTATGCAGAATTCACTTCTACAAAGCTTGTATGATGCAATTGTGATGGATTTTGTATATAATGATGTGTTTTTGGTGATAATTTCTCATGATTTATGCTTCATAGAATTATATTTCTTCATTCTAGTGTATTTTTCAAACTTGCAAATCATTTTCAATTGTAATCTCAATCTTGTTGAATTGTGCATAACTAATTGCATAGCTTATGCAGCTTTTAGACCACAAATTTTGCCATTCGTTATCTTTGCTAAAACCTGCATAAGCCATTGCATAACTTATGCAATCCTGCATAACCACAATTTTTTCCATTTTTCATCTTTGCTGCAAACTGCATAAGGATGTGCATAGCTTATGCAATTCTGCACAGCCACGTTTTTGTCAAATTTCACTTCTGCCGAAACTTGCATAAGTGTGTGCATAACTTATGCACTCTTGCATGACTTCAAAATCTGCTTTTCACTTTCTACCGAAATCTGCATAAGGGAGTGCATAAGTTATGCACTTCCGCATAACCACATCTTCTGAAATCCCAAAAACTTGCCGAGACTTGCATAAGGGAGTGCATGGCTTATGCACTTCCGCATGACCAACTTTTATGGAATTCCACTTTTTGCCGAGACTTGCATAAGGGAGTGCACGGCTTATGCACTTCCGCATAACCACAAACTCTGGAAATCAAAAATCTGCAGAGACTTGCATAAGGGAGTGCACGACTTATGCACTTCCGCATGACCACACTTTCTGGAAATCCAAAATCTGCCGAGACTTGCATAGCTTATGCACTTCTGCATGACCGCATTTCCTACACTTCCATTATCAGTCGAAACCTGCATAAGTCAGCGCATAAGTTATGCACTTTTGCATAACCAATTTTTCACACTTTTTTTCTTCCACCGAAACCTGCATAAGAGAGTGCATAGCTTATGCACACCCATTCTCCCCTTATGCAGTTTTACACAAGTCCTGTGCAAATCAAAAAAATCTTTCGACACCTACTTCCCCACCTCCCACTTCCCGTCGTTCCTGTTCACGCCTTTCCCCCCACGTCCATTTATCCCGGCATTACTCTTCCTCTTCCTCTCCACTCCTCTTTTCGCCGCCCTTTACCCTAACACCCCTCTGCCTCTTTTACTTTCTCCATCACCTCCTCCATTTCCATCGTCGACAACACCATGGAATCGCCTCCTCATTCCCCTTAAACTTCCCCTCTCCAAGTCTCACCCTTGGCAATGCGGCCCCTAACCCCGATTCCCCTCCACAACAAACCCCTCCACCACCTCCCACAGCCACCTATAAGAGGAAAATCCGATCGAAATCCACCCGACCCATGGCTTATGCACCACCTCTTGCAAAACGCAAAGACACACCCACCACTCCACTTTCAAAGCCTCCACCCAAAAACCCCAAAACTTCAGCCTCCACACGACAGGGGGCTGGTGTTTCTACCTCTACCCCACAAACCAAATCACCCTCTTCCAGCAAAAAGCAACCTTCAGCAGCAACACAGGTATCTAAACTACCTTGGCCCCTTCCTGATGCAGCTCACAAGGCAACCTTTAAGAGACTTAAGGACAGGAAGGTGCAACCCACAAGGTACATTTCTGCGGATGCCCTCCAATCAGTTGGTTTATTTGATAATGTTGTTGCCTACCTTGATGGTTTGGGTTGGATGGAATTTGTGCATAAACAAGAACTAGTTTATCCAGCTCTAGTTTTGGAATTTATTTCCTCATTTTCTGCTACTCTGAAATTGCATGAGATAGATTACAAGCCAACTATGAAATTTAGGTGTTTGGGGCAAAATAGAGAGCTATCATTAGACCAATTTCATAGCATTTTTGGGTTTGCAATTGATGGACTATGTAGGGTACCATATACAGGGGTAGAGGTAGCAAATAAAGGTGTTTGAAATGCTGCTCAGTTTTGGAGGATTATCACAAACCAACCTCAGAGTTTTTCTGCTGGCAGATCTAAGACCTCTCAAATACTAGACCCTGCACTTAGATTTATCCATAGGCTTATTGCTAGCACTATCTTGGGCAGAGGGACTAGTTCTGGTGCTGTTGGAAAATCTGAATTGTTCATGCTATGGTGTGCTTTTCACAAAGTCAAGGTTTCTCCTGGTTACTTCTTTTGTGAGCATGTATTACATATTGCTACCAAATCCATAGGTGACATTGTTATGGGTGGGCTCATAATTGTTATAGCCAAGCATTTTGGTTTTAATCCGAAAGAGCATCCTCTACCAGCACTTTCAGACACCCTATATTTTGATGCTACACACCTATACAAAACTGGATTCAGTTTGCCACATTCTGACACTGCACAACCAGCAGTAGATACAAGACCCACTGCACAACCAGAGGCACAATCTGTCCCACTAGTCCAACAGCATTCTACTGAACCTACACCACCCACTCAGCCTGCACAGGATATCCCAGCAGATTCTGCACAGCCTACACCTTCTGCAGCTGAACCTTCTTCATCCACAGCACCTCCTCCTTTCAACACTAAAACTTTATTCACCTATCTTGAAAGGCTTAGTGATGATATATATTTTGTGGATAGAAAGCTTGAATCTAGACTTGATACCCTCAAGGATCGTCATGATCAACTCTTTGATTTTGTCATGGAAACCAGAGATAAGCAGAAAGAGTTAAAAGAGATGATGAAGCAGCTCATGGCTTTTCTGGGAATGCAACCTCCACCTCCATCACCTCCCCCAGAACCACCCCTTCGACAAAGCGGCTCCAACCAAATTCCCTTAGCAAAGATCTTTGGACAAGGGCAAGACAATAGAATTAGATTAGTTTTTATTTTGCTTTTGTTCAAACTTGTAGGAGTTTTTCTTTGTAGATATGTTGAAACAATTTTAGTTTGCTTTGAATTCTGTTTTTCTTGAAGTTCTATTGGATGGCTATTCCATCAGTTTTTCATTGACTTTCATTGCCTTTACTGCCCTTTTGTGCATACTTGTCCATACACTGTATATATTTGCATGCTTCTACTGGTGTTTGCACATTTTTCCTTGCTATACATTATGCAGCAACTTTTGAATATACTGCACAAGCTGTGAAACTCCTTATGCAAATGTTCTGCATAGCCTGTGCAGTCCCTTTATGCCACTCATGCAGAACTGCACAGCTTATGCATCCTCCTTATGCACCTGTTCTGTACAGCATTTTATTCTGCATAACCTGTGCAGCTTCTTATGCATCACCTTTATCTCTTGAATTCTCAACCCCTCTATATCAGGTAACTCTTTCTTTTTGCTCTTAAATTTAACAATTCCTGGATATTCTTCTTTGCTTTGAGTTTTAATGCTGCACTGCTTGAGACATTGAGGACAATGTCCAATTTTGAGTTTGGGGGTGTGCATTTTGATTTTTGCTACATTTTGCACATATTGAGTATAGGAACATCTCATCCCATTCCATTTACATATATTGTAAATATTTTACATATACATCCATACATACATATACATAACACATTTACACACACATTATACACCACTTAGAAATTGTACACATTGCACACAAATAGACTTCCTCCATTTAGTTAATGCATTACTCACTTTTAGGAATCATGCATCATAAAATAAAATCTTTTGTCAAATCCCTTGAGTATTGAAAAGTTGCCTATGAGAGTGATTTAACTTACCTTTAGTTGGGTTTGTGGATTGAAAGTTTCCTAAGAGGTGCAAGGTTTTGAAGTGTTTATCCCTTGCCTATATCTTCTTAGCCAAAAAGCCACCCAACTAGTCCTTAAGAGATTGGAGTGTTTAGAGGGAGTTATTGGATATAAGGTAGTCAAATGATGTCTCACCAATCCTAGAACAAATTTTCTAAACCTTTCAAGGCGAAATACCAGCTTGTACTTGAAAAGAGAGATGATTAGGCATTCTTTGATTTAAACCTTCTCATTTTAAACCTTTGGCCCTTTTCCTAATTAAAATTGACCCTTGCAAACCCCTTTGAGCCTTTTTATCCCTAATTTTTCTTGAAACCCTTATTGCTACCTAGCTAATGAACCAAACACTCCAACCCTTTTCATGAGAATAATTATTCATAATATTAGGTACATAAAAAAAAAAGGAGAAAAGAAAAAAATACAATAAAAGGGAGAAGAAATGCTTGTCATCTTGTAAAAGTGCTAGTATATGTGCTTTTCATTATTGTCATTCAAATTGAAAGAAATCCACCCAAAGTAATTAAAGGAAATGAGTTTGGGGGTGGCATTTTTAGGGACAATCATCAAAAGAAAATGCAAGATACAAGTTTAAAGTATCAAAGTGTCCCTCCATTTTTATGTGTTTTGTAAAATATGCTAGCACTTGACAATTCTCATTGTGTATTTCTCTCCTCCATATATATATATAAAAAAAAGAAGTGTACCTTATGTTTTCAAGATTGAAAATATTCTCATGCTTTGAACCCTTTTTATCCCTTTTTCTTCTTAGCCTCATTTTGAACCCCATGGCCCCATTACATCCCTAAAAAGACCTTTGATCTCTTGATAGTACTTGCTATATTAGTGGAGATAGGAGTAGGGAATTTGCCTATGGGATTGAAAAATTATCCATTCATTCATTTTATTCCATCATTTTATATAGAGACACTTTGACTATTGATTGTCCTAGAATTCCTTTTGAGCATGACTCTATCTTTTGATTGGTTGGTTTGGAAATTTTGAATGATAATTGACTTAATGGCTAAGCGGTGAAAGCTTGGATAAGCATTAGATTCTTTGCATTTTGAAGGATGGGTATATGGATTGTTGGTATGGCTAAATGTGTGTTAAGTTACTCTAATAGGTGATTTTCATAGCTCTTTGGATAAGGCACCCCTAAAAATTACATTACATTTTAAAGTTTGCTTGAGGACAAGCAAAAGCTTGAGTTTGGGGGTATTTGATGCATACATTTTGCATAGTCATTTAGGTTTAATTTCATAGTCATTTTATTTGATTATTAGTCACTTTTAGCTAATTTCATTAGTTATTTAGTTAGTTTTTCATAATTGCCAATTTTGAATTAATTTGTAATTTTTACTTTGTTTTGTAGGAAAAATGGTGCTTTTGAAGGACTAAAAAGAAATTTTGCCATTGCGGAGTGATTTCTACAGCCAAATATGTCAAAAATAAGTTTCAAAGTTGAAATATGCATTGGCCAAATTGCGCATAACTTACCGCATAAGTTATGCAGTTCTGCATAAGGAGAAGAAATCGCCCCACTACTCCGAAATCTGCATAAGTTGCCGCATAACTTATGCAGATTCGTGCCTCCCTTATGCAACCTCACGGAATTGTGCATAACTTATGCGCTTGGTCATGCAGTTTTGCATAAGAGAGTCGAATCAGTAAAATCGCATAAGGGACTGCATAACTTATGCAGTCCACTTATGCAGTCCCACAAAGACTTCATTGATGAGCTGGCAGAAGATTCCCTCAGAAAATCACACCTCAAACACACCATTTTAGGGCTCCTTGTCAGAAAAAGTTATAAATAGCCCCTTATCCCATTTTAGAAAGGGAAGAAGAAAGAGAGGAAGAAAAGGAAAAGGAGAGGGCAGCAGCTGAAGAGTCAAAAATCGTCTCCCACACCATTTCCAACCAGATTTGGAGATTTCTTTCTTTTCTTGCATTTTTCCTACCTTTCTAGTATTGGGTTTCTTGTTTCTTAGCTTAGATTAAAGCTTTATTTCCATATAAACTCAGAATATCTTGTAAATATTATGGATAGTGAGTAGTTTACTTTGATTCTGGAGTAAGGGATGTAATATTTGAGATATTTTGTGGATTTTGATTGGGTAATCCATATTTTGTGGTCTTAGTGAGTTTTATTCATTTCTTGTGTGCTCAATGACATGCTTAGTGTAGGATCCCATTAAGTGATGTTCTTAATTCATGGTTGAGGCACCGAAAGGAGAAAACTTTGTGATAGATAATCAAGAAATTGGACTTAATTAACTTAGATCTATAAATAGACTAAGGATTAAGAGGATTCACAGATTAATTAAAGAACTTAATGGGTCTTAATTAACTCTAACTCCACGAAAGTAGGATTAGATTGATTAAGGCACTCTTTGTCCCACTCGAAAGGGTATTCAAAGGATTTAAGAATTAATCTCCTTAAAATCCGTAAGTTCCACAAGATTGGATAACCAACTTAAAATCCCAAAATAGCTCGAATATGAACTCCCGAACTCCGGAATCGTCTTTTTTATAATTGTTAATTTCTAATTGAATTTAATTGCTTGCCATTTTAAATCTTGCCATATTTGAATTTGCTTGTTTTAATTTGATGCAAATTTAGTTTAATTACATTGTTGAATAGGTCATTAATTTTACACATATAGAATTCATACTTCAATATCAATCAATTTATTGCTTTAATTTCAAAAATAGGATATCTTTTCTATATTACTTGTACGACCCGTGCACTTGCGGTAGGGACACATCAGGTTTATGAAACGGATGGAATTTCTGTTTTATTTAATATGTTTTTAAAATTTCGATGTTGATGCTCTGAAACTTCCTTAGGGCTTAATGTTGTGTTGCTTTTTCACTTTCTTTTTAATAAAAATTATAGCAGCAGATTTTTAGCTTTTAAAATAATAATAATAATAATAATAATAATAATGAACACGTAGTTGAATGTCTATATATCATTGGATTATAGTGGACGGGAGAAGAGAGAGATATGGATATTATTTAGAGGAAAAAAAGTGAGTAGAGGGTGTATATACATAATGGGTAAGACGAGAAAGAAATTCTGATTAAAAAAAAAGGAAAAAAAAAGAGTAAAGGGATATTTTTAATTTTAAATAAATAAAAATTTATTTATTTTCATAAATAAAAAAAAAGAGAGAAAGTTTCATTTTTTAACTTTCTATTTAATAAAAATTATAGCAGCAGATTTTTAGCTTTTAAAAATGTTATAAAAGCTTTTCTTTAAAATCAAAGCATAAAATCTCTTATGAGGTTAAGATATGTATTTTTATAAAATTTAAAAACCGAAACGGGTATTAAATAATTCAAAAAATAAAGAGCTGTAAATAAACTTTGACTTGATAATAATGAAATAAATTTTTTACAAATAATATGTTTAAATTATAACTAAAATATTAATTTTTAAACTCATTTAATGTTTTTATATATAAAATAATTTCAATTTAAAATAAAATATTAAATAATAATTAATGAGTTATATCATAAAAAAATTTTTGATGGATACTTTTTTATTTTTAAATATTTAAAAGTATATGATATTGATTATCAAAGTTATATTTTTAATTTTTAATATATTAATATTTATTTTTAAGTAAATTTTCTTTTTTTAGGATTAAACAAATTATCTTAAAGAATAAAATATTGAAAAAAGGATGACACCTCATTGTTTAAGCTCATTAAATATCACAGTCCCTCACTTTGTTGCTCAACGAGACCTTTAAGAACCAATTCAATCACCGGCCATTTTCTAGAGAAAAAGAGAAAAATAAAGAGGGGTAAAAAAAAAATCTTCTTAGAGAGCCCTCAATCGAATCAAACCAATTAATGAAAGAGTGCAACATGCCATCTCCTACTTTGTTGAATGTTGCACATTGAACTAAACTCGTAGAGCCGAGCTAAAAAGAAAGAGGTTAGACTTTAGGTAAGCCACTGGATTAGTACAAGTGACAGTTGGACTTAAAAACTTAGGAGGTGTTTGGTTTACCTGTTGAGTGCAGTTGATAGCTGATGGACACTCAAACAGGTAAATTATAGTGTTTGACAAGCTTAAAAAAATAGAGCTGATAGCTGATGGGCAACTGATATGATACCTATCAGCTGCAGTTTGTATCAGCTCTATTTTTAGGGAGTATTTGGTTTACCTGTTAGGTGCAGCTGATAGCTGATGGACATTCAAACAGGTAAATTATAGTGTTTGACAAGTTTAAAAAAATAGAGCTGATAGCTGATGAGCAACTGATATGATATCCATCAGCTGCAGTTTGTATCAGCTCTATTTTTAGAGCTGTTTCTCATCAGCTGATAGCTGTTTTGATTTTATTTTTTATTTTGACCATATTATCCTTTTTTATTTAACTTGAAAATTAATATTATTAATGTTTTTATTTTTTATTTGTAATTTTAACATTTTAATTAACGTATTTTAGCTTTGTTAAAATATTTTTTATTAATAACATAAAATATAAAATATTTATTTATATCTAATAACTTAAAATTAATTATAAATTTTTCTATTAACAATAATAATTATTTTATTATTTCAATAATAATTATTTTATTATTTCAATAATAAAATAAATGATATAATATAATAGATTAATAATTATATATTTATTTAAATAATATAATATATTAATTTAATAATTATATATTTAATTTAATATTAAAATAAATAATATAATGTAATAAATTTATAATTTTATATTTATTTAAAAATTAAATAAATTATATGATATATACCCTTATTAGTCATTTCACATATCAACAGCAACAGCTAAATATAATTTTACCAAATACTTAATATAAAACAGTTATCATCACTATCGCTTATCACCATCACCTATCAAGAATAGCTTATCAACTAACAAATTATCATTTGTATTCAACAGTTAAATCAAACAGCCCCAAAAGAGGTGTTTGGTTTACCTATTGAGTGCAGTTGATAGTTGATGGACACCTAAATAAATAAATTATAGTGTTTAACAAACTTAAAAAAAATAACTGATAACTTATGGGCAACTGATATGATACTTGTATGTACATCGTCTACATAAAGGTCCTTCCTTTGCTATGCCTTCTCCCCAGCCCCTGCCCCATTCTCTCTCCTCCTATCTATCTCTCTCTGGGTTTGTCACGTACAAAGAAACAAAAAGCTTTTCTCTGTAAACCATAGATAGAACCTTCTGTGACACTTTCTGTTTGATGAAATTTTCTTGGGTTTACGTCTCATATCTGCGGCATTGACAATGGCACAGAATCCTGGCCTAGCATTCTCGAGCCTTCTGTGTGCAGAGAACTCAAACACTTGTTTTGATGATCTTGATTGCAATGCCACAGATGAGTTTGGGATTTCTCTTTCTTTGCATCATCAAGACAATCAAAGTCACAATCAAGACCTTTTTTCTGATAATGATAGCTGCAAATCCTTGTTGGGTTTTACGATTCATAGTGAAGACAGAGTGAAGGAAATGGTTAAGAGGGAAATAGAGCATTTGCCCAGCGATGATTACCTAAAGAGATTAAGAAGTGGGGATTTGAGTGTTAGGAGAGAGGCTCTTGATTGGATTTGGAAGGTTGTTTATTTTTTTATTGGTTTCTTAAATGGGTTTTTGGATTTTTCTTCTGGTTTCTGCCAGTGGGTTTTCGTTTTCCAGCAACAATGTGTTTTTTGTTGCTTTCATTGATTTCCATTTGATTTCTGAAAGGAGTTGCTTCTGCCTTTTGATCAATCAATCTCCAAAAGTTTTTAAAGGATTGCTAATGTTCAAGTCCAGTCCCCTTCGCCCGTTGTATGGAAATTCTTTTGCAATTTGAAATTGGACTTCTCATCATCCAAATGTTTTCAGTAAAATGCCTTATATGCTTTCCTCATTTGTGGCAAATAATTTGGTGTGCAGGATGGATTATTCACTGATTCTTATTGATTTCCTTTACTCATGACCAACAGGCTCAAGCCCACTACAATTTTGGACCGTTCAGTGTTTGCCTATCAATGAATTACTTAGATCGGTTCCTATCATTCTATCAACTGCCTGTAAGTGCAAAATTAGCATTTTTTTTCTCTTGTTAAACCGACTACAATGTGTTTTCTTGCTGATTGATTTGATCTTTGATTCCTCTATTTCACTATTGGTATATAGAAGGGTAAAGCTTGGACTGTGCAATTGTTAGCTGTGGCTTGCGTATCACTAGCAGTCAAAATGGAGGAGGCTAATGTGCCTCTCTCTGTAGATTTACAGGTATTAGTAGCTTCAAGATTAATTTTGAAACGACAATTTGTGTGTTCTAAAGTTGGTCATAATTTTCATGTTATTTTCCATCTCCTTGTCCTAATGATTTTTTAAAAAATTTTTTTTTTCTCTTTTGGGTAGGTAGGGGAACCCAAGTTTGTGTTTGAAGCTAAAACTATACAAAGAATGGAGCTTTTGGTGTTGAGCACGTTGAAGTGGAGAATGCAAGCTCTCACTCCCTGCTCCTTCATAGACTATTTCCTTAGCAAGATCAATGGAGATCAACCTCTATTAACATCATCCATAATTAGATCATTGCAACTAATATTAAGCACAATTAAAGGTTTGTCGTTTACTTTTTTTAAACAAAAAATAAGTTTTGGTCCTGGATTGTCTTTTAGGATTAATGGGTTTTTGATGCAATGCTTTGTGGGAATTGAATGTAGGTATTGACTTCTTGGAATTCAGGCCTTCAGAGATTGCAGCAGCAGTAGCAATTTCTGTTTCAGGAGAAATCCAAGCAGGGGACATTGATAAGGCAGTGCCCTGTTTCATCCAAGTAGAAAAGGTAAAAGGGCAAGAAAAAAAAAAGCATTGGTGTGGTGCCCACAGAAGTGAAAGTCCAAAGATAGGACAAAATTGCTTTTCCTAATGAAAGATCTTTTGGTTTGATCTTTTCACCAATTTGATGAGTTTGTGAAATGAGAGCCCTTGATATTTTTTCCTGTTTATGGATTTTTTTTTATTTGATGCAGGGTAGAGTATTCAAGTGTATTGAACTGATAAAAGACTTGTCACTGATTAGTGGGTCTGCTGTTGATAATGTGGCAAGTGCCTCAGCCTCATGTGTGCCCCAGAGCCCAAATGGGGTGTTGGATGCTGCATGCTTGAGTTATAAAAGTGATGATTTAACAGTTGGGTCATGTGCAAACACTTCACATAATAGTCCAGACATTAAAAGGCGAAAACAAAGCAACAAGCCATCTCAAATGGAACACAAGTCTTGAGATTGTGTTGGTTTTTGGATGAATGATGGAATTGGATTTGGAGGGGTTGCCCTTTAAGTCACAGTAATATACAAGAAAAAAGAGAATGAGACACAGGGTTCTGTGAGGAATAAATAAAAAGGTTCAAGGAAAAAATTCAAGAGCTCCCAAGCTGTTCATATATTGACTAGAATTCTCAGCAACTAAGGCTAAGCTTATATTTATAACAAAGCTGAAGCTGATGGCTAGGGATTAATGTGGTGGTTCCTCTGCAGAGTTGTACAGTTTTTGTTGTAGGTTCTTTTTCAAGTGAGAGAAAAAGAAATGAAAATACACATTTATATAGAGAATGAAAGTTATCTCTTCTTCAATTTCCATTTCCCCCTTCCATTGAGAATCTAATAAGAACTCTATCAACCTTGATAAGCATGAATTTTTCCTTTTTTCTTCTTTTTTTTGTTTTTTTCCCCTTGTGAAGGAATCAATTGCAAGCATCAAGTTGTCCACCCAACTCATCAACATAATTTCAGATACTCAAAACACTGTCGTTTAGCTAGTTGTGCAATTGAGTACTGTGTTTGGACCCACAATGCTATTTGTTTAGAGTTTAGACAGAGTGTGACCAGTCAATATCTGGAATTTTTCAATAGTTATAATATATATTTTTTAAAAGAAGCCTTGGGAATGCACAGTGTGCAGAGTTGGCAAATAGCAATTGATTAAGGGTCATTTCCTATGAGCAACTGAGATCACATAATGACACGTGTCCTTTAATTTTCTTTTTTTAATTTAAGTGAACAGGTATCCAGTCCTATCCATCAATGCTTGTAGACTTGTGCCTTTCTCAATTCTTATTGCTCCTTTCAATTCTTTTTTATTTTATTCTCCATTTTCTTTTCAGAAATTTCATCTCCATGAAGATTTTCATTTACTTCCAAATTTCTTAATAATTTATTTTTAATCATATTGAAAATACATGTTTAGTGTATGAAAAATAGTTCATATATAATTTTACTGTAAAAAAAATATAAAAGTTTCATTTTTAAAAATATTAGTGTGAAGAGTTTTGGAACAACAATGGGCGGGTCAGACAGGAATCGCTCCTTTCATCCTTACCTTATAGGAATTCAGGATTGAGGTGAGAATTCTCTTATGAGAAAATAGACAGTGGATTTTTTTGGAGATGACAAAAGTTTTTGAATTTAATTAATATTTTCCAACCCGTCCAGACCTCGATTTGTGTGGGGGTATGGATGGAATGACATTCTTTCTTCTCGAAAATTCGATAACTCGTCTCATACAGTAATATATTATTATTTTTTATTAAAAAATAATTTATTTTTATATATTTATATATTTAAATATTATAATTTTAATAAAATATATAAATATATGATTAAAATAATATTTAAAATTTATATTTCTAATTATATTTTATTTATTAATGAATAAATTTATATTATATACTAATAAATTAAAAAAAAAATCTCAGTAAGGAAACACGCCCCACCCCAACCCTGAACTCCTGTGGGGCGGGAATGAAAGGAGTGATCCTCGCCCCTAACTCGCTCCGTTGCCATTCTTAGGGTTTCTCTATGGAGTATTTTTTTATTTTAATTTATTAGTATATAATATAAATTTATTTATTAAAAATAAAATATAATTAAATAATTTTAATAATATATTTATATTTTTTCTAAAATTATAATTTTTAAATATATAAAAATAAATTATTTTTTAAAAATAATATATTATTGTGTGAGACAAATTATAGAAATTCGAAGCGGGAAAAGAGTCTATCTATCTCCGCTTCATATAAATCAAAGTTAAAGCAAAAATTACAAAAAAAATTAATCGAGTTAAGATCGTATCGGATATCATGTTTTGTAACTTTTTGCCATCCCAAAAGAGTTGAGAACTTGAGATATGTCTTTCCTACAGTTCTTGGTTATTTTAATATTTCACTTGCAAACAGCAACATTATTGCAACCAAATCATTTGACCCTCAAAGGAGAATCACAGGCCAAAATCTACAATCATGGAATATTGGAATTAATCAAATTTGTGTTGGCAGATTATTAGAGAGATTTTTCTTTTGTTTTGAGATATTTTTAAAAATAAAAATTCTGAAATTTAAATTTTTTATATATTACATTTAGAGTAAATTTCATAGATAGTACATGAATTTGTGTACTATAACAGCGTGGGATTAAATTTTAATTTATAATATAAAATCTATACTGGATACTATTTTTTAGGGGAATTGAATATAAAATTATATATATAATTTTATTAGAAAATATTTTAAAATATATAAAAATAATTAAAATTTTCTATTAATTTTTTTCAATAATTTTAAATATTATTCATTATTTACAATATTACATATTCAGCAAATATTGTCTAAAGATTTAAAGTAAAATTTCACTAAATTATTACGTTAAACCTTAAATTCATAAAATAAAAATAGCATAAAATTAATTAAATGATGGAAAAAAAATTTTAATGAATAATGAAAAGATTTAATATGATATATAAATTTATTTAAATTTTCAAATAAAATAAATTAAAAAAAAAAAAAGAAAAAAAGAAAAACCATCATATATTGTATGTGGCGCTCTTGGGGCTTGGGGTCCATCGCCGCTCTGGTCACCGAGTGGCTCCGCTCTTAAAATCCAAATGTCATTTTTATTAACGGGATATTTATTAAATTAAAAAAAATTATATTTTTCTTTTTTTATTAATTTAATACTTATTAAAATATTTAATTAAGTTGTCTCTCTATCTTTCCCTTTCCCTTTCTCTCTCTATCCCTCGCCTTTAAATTAAAACGCATTGTTATAAATAGTATGTATGCCCTTAAGATTATGTTAGGTGTGATGATATCAACATCATAAATTGCCAAAATAAATGCACCAATTGCTCAATTGGATTCATTTCATATGAACTTCGCTTGTTTTTAGTTTTTAGAGCTTTATAGTTTATACTCCATAATTCTTTTTCTTATGTTTGGATGCATGGAAAGGAGAGAGAGAAAAAATAAATAATAAAAAATAAAATGATATTATCACTTTATTTGGGTGGAAGAAAAATAATATTTATTTTACATTTATTTTTTTTTCTTCGATTTGGAGAAAGAAAGTAAACTAATCGAGAGGAAAAAGTATACACAATTGAAAAAAAATTACCTATATACCCATTACTTACTCATTTCAACTTTTAAATAATTTATAAAATTAAGAGTAAAAAGATGAATTCAACTCAACTCAACTAGGCATTTATTATAAAAATTTATTGGAATCGGCTATATGGATTGTCTTTCTTCACTCTAAACAATTTTAGGTTAAATTCTAAAAAATGTATAATGCTTATAGGTCATGTTGTACTACTCTCATTCAAATCAATTTAGATCTATCCCTTATTTTATTTCTATCTTCTAACTTAATATGTTCTATTTGTCTAATTGGAGTCTCCATATCTCTTTCTAAATAAGAAAAAATAAATTTTATTTTTCTTTCATTTTTAATTATTTTTCTTTCTTTATTTTCCTCCCTCTCCGTTTGTATCAAAACATCACATCTTGCATAAATTTGAATGAAGTTCAGATTTAATAATAAAAATTAAATAATATTACTGGAATTGAGAGATTCACTTAATTTAAATTTCATCATTATTAATATTATTAAACTAATTTTTTTATATTATTATTAAATTAATTATTGTTTGTTTCATATTTATAAATATATTTGACTAATTTTAACATTTCTATTTTTAATAAAAAAATTTAATAATTTTCTTTTTATTATTAATTTCAATTTGAATTTGAAATCTTGCATATGATTATAATATTATTAAATTAAACTCATCAGTTAATAAACAATAAGATATAATATAATATGCAGGACGACCTTTGTTTTGAACAGATTCTTTGGTACAGAAATTCAGAAATGTCAGATTCCTTGCCCATCAGATTAACAATGAATTCTTTCCATCCAATGAGTGCAGCCTTAAGACCCTTTAATGAGGTCCACACGACTATGACAGTAACTTGAACAGTAAGTACTGACTTAAGTACGAATAAAGCAGTAATCTAATGTCACCAAACCACCCATTTGACTGACCACAGTACCAATAATAAAAGCATGTTCAATTATAATTTTTTTTTTTAAATTAACCCATTAATTTAATCAAGAATCCCAATATCAAACACCCATATGTGCATGACATGTAAGACGAAGTCACCAAAGGCACAATCAATCGACAGAAGCCTTGAAATGAAAATAGCAGACATGCACCATTCTCATCTGGTATGGAGAGGGTATCTTTTATGATAAAAAAAAGTAGCTAGATGGGGATAATCTTGGTTGTAAGTATTGGGTTTCTCTGCGTGGATGTATCTGTTTAACTTATTGCTTTGTGGGGACCTAAAATATGGTCACTGCAGCCTCTGCAAAACTGGGTTTTGGTTGGTGGATGTTTTAACATCTTCTGCTGCTGTGCACAGGAAAACAGAAATTAATTTGTAGGGCTAGGGTATCACTTATAATAGTATTTGTAGTATAGTAATATATAGTATCATTTGAAGGTATATGGAGTTGTGTTCACCGAGATATTGAATGTTGAAGGGACGAGCATTTGGGGTGTGGCCAAAGAGAAGACAGACCAGAGAGACCAACGCAGAACGCAATAAAAGAAAACTTTTCTTCTAAGTGTGCGTGGTGATGACTTGACGATCAATCCAGAGAAGGTAATTGCTGTAAAAGGGATTGGTCAGTGCTTCTTTGGATGGAATGAACCGCAGAATTGCAGACCAACAACATTGAAATAAAGCTCAAATATAATCATGTACTTTAATTGAGATAATCAAATGCAATAGAGAACTTCAATTGATATAAAGAGTCATAAAAGAACTAATTGAAAGGAGAGTTTATTTACTCATAAAATGAAAGGTGAGAAATTTTTAGATCAAAAAGCTTATTTTGAGCCTAATTGAACATCGCCAAAACATACATGGGCAGAATTGAGCTTTATTCCAAATAACATTCGAGTTCATCATGCATCATATTCTACCAGCTGATACAAACTTCATCGTGAAATTATAGGTTGTCGGTGGAGTTTCAATTAATAGAGAATTTTCTTCTCCCCTCGGCGCCGAAGGGCACGCCTTTTAACCAAAAGTGAAGTTGCAAGCTTCACATGCCGAAAGGTCAAGAGATAAGAAACACATCGGCATAACTTTAGATACCATGCGTACCAGTCATTGACCAATCCTTCATCTTGGGGCTGAGGGGAGGGGGGGTGTGGTCAAATTCACTGCTGCTTTTAGAAGGTTACAGCGACTACTGCAGTACAAAATATTCACCATATGAATGTGTGTATCAATTCCAATTGGTGGTCTTCCAGGACTTTAATTACAGCAGATCCGACCCAAGCAATCATCTTGAATCATGTCTTAAGTTTTACAGATACAGACAGTGTAGTCTCGTTCACATGGTGAACTGCAAAAATTTTGATGTACAAAAATAGGTAATGACACATTAAATAGTGCAATCAGAATTCATGTGTCAAGCACAAATTGCTTGGGTGATTCCTGTAACATTTTATTACTATGGTGTCTTGTGATTTCAAAAACTGGCACTGAATAATTTTCTCATATAGAGGAAATTTCATCCTCTGTATTATTTCAACAGCCTATGATGATGAAAAGTCTCTAGCTAAGTGCTAATCTTCTAAAGCTGGTATTATGTCCATTAATGAACTTTTTGAAACTTTGATTTCTTAATTCTTTAGCATAAATTAGAAGGCTTAGGCAATTTAGATAAAGTCAGGCTGGCCTGTCGAAGTCAAGCAACGATGCCACATCCGGCTGTTAGGGTCTACAGCCCTGGGATGAGAAATAACTTCAGGAATGGGAAAGTAGACGTAGTGAGTGTTGCATATTCCTACAGTAATTCCGCTATATCCGCCAAATGCACCATGGACCTGTCAAAACCACAAATTCTGATTATATGCTCATAGACAACGAAGTCACATGCAAATAAATACAAAAGCCTAATTCAAGTATCAGGCACATGGAAAATATGGAGAGATGAAGATTAAGGCCTACCCAAGTATAGATAACATCACTACTTATTCCAGGGAATTGATATTTTCAGAACCAGAATCCAACCTATTAAGAGAACCAAATTAAAATGACTTTCAGTAGTTCAATTCAGTTTGCTTCCTAGCTTCAATGACTTTTTTTTTTTAAATGAAAATTCTTTTCTTTTTCCATTTTTTTTTTTAATTTTAGATATACAACTCTCATTTTGTGGAAATACTCCTATTCATCCAGTTATCTGATATTTTATTTAATAAATTATTAAACCAGATTCAGGATAATTTTTGAAAGTAAGCATAATTCATTTTAACTTACCATGAGACTTCTCAAATGAATATGCATTTCCTTTTCAAGAGATTATAGGTGCACTCTCTCCCTGAAAACATGGGTCCCACCTCCTAATAATTAAGCAAAAACTTTTTTATTTATCAAAGGGAGTACTATCTTTTAGTGCTTCCAGTGTATCCAATAATTACTTTTTCCTAGGAATAGAAAAGGATCGGGGTAAAATTTGCTTATGTTTTTTATATTTTACAAGTAAAAAGATATAAAATAAAAATGATTTTTTGAAGTCAGGGCAATATGAAGTTGAGATCAGGTGGAGACCCATCCTGAAACTGCTTCCTTAGAAGCGAAGGGATTCCACATCATATTATAAACAGGTAAAACCTGATGGAATGGGCTAAATTGCCATCTCTACATTTTGGGCTAATCACAAAAATAACCTAAATGGTTAGGATAACTTTCAAACTAAATCTTTTATTAAAACTTTAGCAATTAAGCCCTTTCAACATAAGAACTTTGTTTATCTTATCACATGGAAGGCACACATGGAAGCCATTGATTGATTAAAATAAGAACAAATTAAAGATAATACTAAAAGGAAAAATCATAAAAATGCAAAAATATTGTGCTATAAGAATAAAAAAATAAAAAAGAAAACTTGAAATTTGCAATCCACAATCTGTGCCCTCCCTCTCACTCTATCACACAATTGCCAACCCCCTCTTCTGAATCCTCCCTATCTCACAATAATCAAAACCCATCCCCCAACCCCAACTTTCCCACTTTTTTATCTTTGTTTTTGAATATAAGAAAACTAGAAAATGAAGAGAAAAAATGGAAGAAAAAGAAAACTAAATCTTCTGATAGTTTCCTGTTGACACCCAAATCTCTAGAAATTGTGTGGAAGACAAGAGAACTGAAAACAAAAAAGGGGAGGGGGGACTTTTGTTTCTCCAAATTTTTCTGTAACTCGATCCACTGAAACCCCTATATATTTCAGTGAAATATCTAAACAAAAACCCTAACAGAAACCAAAACTACCACCACCAGACAAGTGCCCTAGAATGTAGTGTTAAAATAAAATTGCAGAAATCAGCATCAACAACTTCACCAAAACCTCAAAATGCCCCATTTTCTAAGAAAAATGAAGAAAAGAAATAAGACCTAGAATCAATGCCACTCTAAAGACTCTTTTAATCTTGAGCAAGGGCAGTTCAAAAATTGAAATTGATTCCAAGGCAGGGGTCAAGGCTGTTTTGAAGTTGGATAAGCCCATGGTTGAAGACAAACAAGAAGACAATGAAGGAAAGGAAGAAGAAAATATGATTGTTCACAAAATTGATGTCTTTCTGAATTTCATGGAAAAATTTCTTCAATCTCATGAAGATATGTCACAGAGCCCATGTAAATGATGAGTTTTTAGAGTTGAGATCTAAATAAAGGATTTTCAGTGCTGGTAGATTGAAATATGGTGATTAGAATGAGGATAGGAGAACTTGGTGGCTACTAAGTGTGCCATAAACCTAGGCCTCTATAACCTTAATAACCAATTTGGTGGCTGTAAATATTTTTGGGACTACTTTTCATCATTCCACAAGGACCAACACATGTAGATATGAGAATTCCCAACAAATCTATAGGAAGTAATTAGTAAATAACTTTCTAAATAAGAAATTTCGTAGGAAGCTGCACAATACCCAAAATTTTGCTTTTCCTCGACTGCACCAGCGAGGCTCCCCAACTGAACAAGTTTAAACAATATGCAAACTGATATGAATGATAGATGTTCACTAGTTCAGTTCGCTGTGATTGTTCAGAAAATCATATTTGGTCAAAATGGTACAAACTAAACTCAATTCAACCTTAGTCCAAAGTCCAAACTAACTGGGGTTGGCTGTAAGGATCATTTTCCTTCACTATGTCAAGTTCAAACTTCATAGTAAAGCATATACATTTGTATCAAGCAATTTTCAAGATACTATAAGGGCAATAAAGCATAATTCAGCAACTTTACTAGTCTAAGAAAAAAATCACAAATGTTTTTGCTCCTATACTTGCAAATATATCACCTGGGCTAATATCTTGTTATTTGAATATGAACTAGACAAAATCCTCATGCTTCTCTCAACTAACTAAAAAAGGCAAGAAGCCTGAGGCTAGTTTCAGCCTTTCAGGTTAAGCATCACTGAGTTCTATATGATTCTTTCACTAAAAAATCCTAACCATGCACATACTCTGTTGATGGTTTAACTAAGTACACATCATATTATTACATAGAGAAAGAGGACGAAACACTTACGGCATTTTGTCCAAGAACAGTACATAAGATTCCATCTGATGCATTTGCACGACATGCACGGATCATGTATGTTGGATCAATATACTTCACATCAACATGAACACCAATCTCCTTAAAATATTTTTTTGTCTGACAAAAAATATTTAATTAAATTAGTGTCAGAGTGGGTCAACCAGGAACCATTTACAGATACAGGTAATCAAAGATCTAAGGGAAAGGACTCAAAAAGTATAAAGTTATCTATTGATCAATTGAGTTAGCTAGTATCTACATAAGAATGGAAAAGGTAGTCTCATTTATAGGTGAAAATACCCTCCTTGTCCAAAGCAAATCCTCCCCCTCATCCCCTTTACAGTCCAAAAGGAAAAAGGTAAAGATTAGTGGTTCACAATGTAATAATGAACTCATGTTAGTACTCTCAGATAGCAACACCACCAACTAAGCAGTGATTGATATTTTCTTGATAGGAGTTAGGGTGATGGAACATAAAACATAATGTCAAAATTATCAAAGAATATTGAAAGGTTTCACTGGTTCAAGAACAAACGAATGATTCACTGGTTCTCTATTTAGCAAGTGACTCCTATGTAATTCCTATAAGAAGCATGAACGCTATTTGATCCATGTAGTTCAATTACTGAAACATTATGCAATATAAGATTGCAGTAATATGACAAAAATATTAAAGTAATTCATTGGATAATGATTTGCAGCAATAGCCCGTATAGGAAAACAGCTCTTGTTGTTATGTCCATAAGAACACAAATCACAAATATCTGGCTGAAAAAGATCACATAAAACTGTTCTCTGTTATGTTAAATAATCATGATAGCTTAATAGAATGGGTATCTCAAATGAAGTGAAATGAGGGAACAGGATAGCATTCGAAGTCTCAAACAGTTAAGTTGGCAAATAACAGGTTGAAGAATTGTATTAATGCAGCAGGTGAAACTTCTAACCACAGTAGATGAAGTTCATGAGCATAGAAAAAGTTTGACATTCAATCCAACCATTTACTTGTAATGACATTCATGTGAATAGACGATCACTAACCTCTTGTTGAATGTGCACCCCAATGTCTCCAAGCACAATGTTTCCGGATGCATCAGTAGCAATAGTTTTCTCCAGGAAATTCTGCACCAAAAAGCAACAGAATCATGCTTTTCAGAAAGTACGACAAGTATAAAATCCTAATGATTATTATGATCCCTTAAGTTTAACAAAAATAAGTACAGGAAATTATTTCTATCACTTGAGAAATCTCAATATTAGTTTGCCCATGGTTGCATTTATTTGCCATTTTTTAAATTTATAATCATAAAAATTTTACCTTCTAGATTATGTCATTGATTTGTTTTGGTAAGCTGCAAGTAACTTGATGTAATCAAATTTAATGAATACTACTACCTTTTCTAAGCAAAAATACTGTAGTTAAGACACCGAATAATGGCAACATGTGCATGAGCACATGTGACGAGTGACTAGTGTAACAAATAGTAAAATGGTCTACAAACTTCAGAATGCAACACACCTGTCCAGCTCCCTCTGCTACACAAACCACAGCTGATCCCTTTGTTTCAATTAGGTATTTCAAATGCCTCAAAACACCATGAGGCCCATGTAAATGAAATGGTACCTTAAAAAATGTATACACTAATTAAATTAATATAGGTCCACAATAATGGATATTTATTTGTTAGCAAGTATAAATACCTCGGGAATCAAACATATGTCAATTTGTCCACTAGCTAGGGCTGCATGCATGGCTATAAATCCACTGCTACGACCCATCAATTTCACAACTCCAATACCATGATAAGCGCTATGTGCCTATGAAATGCAGATCCGTGAAATAAATGTAATAACAAATGTAAGAATAGTTAAGCATGTATGTATAACAGAAGTTATTAAAAAAACCAAATTTGTACCTCAATGTATGCAGAATTTATTGCTCGCTGTGCTTCTTCAACAGCAGTGTCAAAACCAAACGTTTTATCCATCAACAAAATATCGTTGTCTATAGTTTTTGGAACACCAACTACAGCCACTTTCAACCTTCGTTTACGGCACTAAAATCAGAAGTTCAGACAAGATAATACTCAGCAAAGAGCAGCAAAGGGTATAGAGAAAGCATTTAACATATTGGGAAAAAGTGTTGAACAAGTGTTTTATAAGTGGAGATCTAGTAAGATCCCTGCTGATGTAATAACTTAAGGAATTACCTATATGTCCCTTTGTGTTAATTAGCAAATGTTACTAGCATATCAAAAATTCATTTCATACCAACTTGGAAGTGAAGAAAACAAAATCCTAACAACACAAAACCAAACGTATATCCTTCATATAATTTCACCCCTATATTTTTTTAATAAAAAATTTTAAAGTAGTTAATATTATCAGCATTAAATTTTTTTTGCTAAAAAAAAAAATAATTCAGCCCATTGATCTGCTACATAATTTCCATGTGTACATTACCACACTTCCTCAATAAAATGCGTACAATTGTCATAAATATTAAATTTCATGGTCACAATTGATAAAATAAAAAGGTTTTTGACCAAAATTAAACATGCAGGTAAAGTTTAGGAATTTTTCTTTTAATTATCATTTCGTTACTAAAGAAAACTTTGTTGCAGGTTTCACAATTGGTCCACTCTCAGATTGAGATGATATTAATGAATGATAAGGCAAAATGAGTTTAACATAAGGCAATAAATCAGTACAAAGTTACAGGCTCAACAACCTCATTGTGTATTGCATTAGCTCCAGCATGTGTACCATTCCCACCAAACACAAAAAGCATGTTGATTCCGTTTTCCTGGCATTATCATGCAAACATATCAGAACATTATAGCCTAACACCGTGAAGCATTTTGATACTAGCAATTTAAACAAAACCAAAATGAAGTAATTAAGCACCTCCATTCTGTCCACCATGTCACTAACACTCGGTCCTCCACGTGAAACTCCTAACAAGCTTCCACCAGAAAGATGAATATTTTGAACTACTTTCCTTGATAGCTGATAACAAAATTGAAATCTAAATGGGTTAACTTTAAACTTACAATTTAAGTTTAAAAGAAAAGCAAATATCTTCTTTGTTTACCTTCACAACATAATAACAGAAGCTTATATATTTACTGATTTTTGACAAACTATTACCAGGAAAGAAGAGGGAAATTACCGGCATTTCACTCAAATCATTGTCAGAAAATCCTCGATAACAAAAAGGAATCCCAACTATCTTTTTGACACCATATATTTCAAGTGTGATGACAATCTGCCGAACTTCTAAAATGTAAGTATGCATAATAAAAAGAAACCTAAAAAATTTGATACGTTATATGATTTCCATATATGCACATGTGCAAGCATGCAACTTTTAATTTATGTCTGAAAGTGATACAATGTAATTTCACAGAAACTCAAATTTCTGGAATTACTTCTGCAGCACCAGGGAGTAAAAAAAACATGACGGTTTATCAAGAGAAGAGTGAAGGCTACATGTGGATGAAGATTACAATAAGTTGGCATTTAAATGACTCTGACCTGTCTGATGACATCATTGAGACCAGGGCATAAACCACCACAAGTTACAATTGCTGCCTTCACTTCTTCAGGTTTGAAGTATATTTTCTCCCGAGGCCCAGCACGATGAACCCTATGAAAATTTAAGTATCATGTGCATCACAAAATATGATAAGTTTAGAATGAAAACTAATCATTCATAGATCATCAAATGCTATAATATTATGGTAGCAATAAATGTTATTAGATCTAAAATATAATTGTACAACATGTTTTAGTTATCCAATATGGTAAAACTAATTGCACTTGCTGCCAGGAAATGCATGCATTGCAAATTTACATAAAGAGTTGGGAGTCATAATTACCATTGTTCAACCCAAGTACAATCAGGATCAATGCACTCAGCTCCAGCAGATGTCGGAGACGAGAAATGTATGACCTGAAATATATAGTTAAACGAGCAAAAACAAAGTAAATCATAACCTGTCTAAACATGAATTATTTGTCCAAAGGGATATAAATTGTTACAATCATGCCCAAATATTGCAAGCAAAATTCTCACATTTAATCAAGCTTTAAGTCCCTCGTGTTCAACCAGACTTTGGTAACTGAAGCAGACATTCGGTTGATGTAATTATTGAATTGAATTTCTTGCATCATCTACTGAGGAATGTTGAGCCGAGAATAAAAACAATTTTGTAGATAAAAAAGTTTCATTTTCCAATTGTTCCATATATGTATAATATACGCCTTCTTTGGTTGAGAGATGGTTGAGTGGACTAAAGCATATTGCTAATCCGTTGTAAGACTTATTCGGGGTTCGAATCCCTCTACTTCCGCTTTCGGTGATGACTTTGGAATTTTTTCATCTTATGGAATGTGTTAGAACAAAAGAGGGTATCTATTAGGTACATACAAGTGTTGAAAGATATGTATGAAGGAGCAACTACTATTGTGCGCATAGTGGGAGGGGACACAAGAGATTTTCCGATCTCAATTGGATTACACAACCATAAGCCCTTACCTTTTTACATTAGTTTTAGATGAATTGACGAAACATATACAAGAGAGTATTCCTTGGCGCATGATTTTTGCGGATGATATTATTCTGATAGATGAGACACGAGAATGAGTCAATAGAAAGCTAAAGCTTTGGAGAAATACTCTAGAGTCAAAGGGTTTTAAGTTAAGTAGAACGAAGATAGAATACATGCATTGCAAGTTCAGTGAAGGCCAAACTGGTGATAGGGAAGGAGTTAGTTTGAATGGAGTGGTACTGTCCCAAAGTAATCACTTTAAATATCTAGGCTCAATCCTTCAAGTAGATGGGGGATGTGAGGAGTATGTTAGTCATAGGATTAAAGCCGGATGGTTGAAGTGAAGACGTGCCACGGGAGTTTTATGTGATCGTAAGATTCCCAATAAGTTTAAAGGAAAATTTTACCGCACAGCCATACGACCGGCTATGTTATATGGTAGTGAGTGTTGGGCATTGAAAGAGTTGTATGCGTCTAAGATAAGAGTTGCAGAGATGAGAATGTTAAGGTGGATGAGTAGCCATACTAGACTAGATAAAGTCCGTAATGAGAGTATTAGAGAAAAGGTAGGAGTGGTGCCAATTGAAGATAAGTTGAGAGAAGGGAGATTGAGGTGGTTTGGTCATGTGAAGCGTAGACATGCGGAAGCTCCAGTTAGACAAGTAGGGCATATGAGGATAGAAAGAAAAAAAAGGGGTAGATCTAAATTGACTTGGAAGAGAGTAGTACAACATGACTCTAAGTATTTAACCAAAATCGTTTAGAATGGAGAAAGCGAATTTGGAATAAAAGCTTAGTTGAGTTGAGTGAGTTGATTTTTATTTAAAATTTAGGGAACTTTCTGGTTTTATTTAATATTTAAAAATGTAGAATAGAGTTTCCTAGAATGCAAAGGGCAAACTTCTATTGGAGAAAGAACTACAAACGTTTAGCCACTTCAATTAATATCTAAAGCTAGAATGCATAATTCCCACTAATGAGCGTCCGTGTGCGTATTTTTTCTTGAGAACTAGGTGAATGTAATTTGATTTGCAAATTTCTAAGAAAGGCCAAAATATACCTTCAAAAGCACCCTGTCATTATTGTTAATGTAGCCATGCCACTCCTCATCAGATGGATAACCACTCAAAGAAAATCCTCCGACACCGGAGTCCTGTAAAGTAAATTTGATCATGGGAAGAGAGAGGGAGAAACTTCTACTTGAGCACCAACATAAACCAAATCAGTTAAATTGGAAAAGCTTTAAAAAATCCATAAAACTGAAATCAAACAAAACACGATTCAACAACATAATTCAACTCACTAATCAACTTTTTTTTAAAGGCACCTCATCTTGAGACAGAATGTAGAGGGAATAGGTGCAGCATCAGGAAATATATCAGTGATATGAGGGATATTAAATCTCCATTGAAAATCCATCTGGTACTTGATTTTCCAATCAGGATCACTGAAATCAATCGCGGGACTCTGCTTTCGAATTTTCGCGAATACACCACTCCGCTTGCGGATTCTACTTGACCTGAACCTCAGAACGCGAGAATTGGGGAAGGAGAAGCCATGGGAACGATGACAGTGAAGGGAAGGTTTGGTGCGTAGGAGAGAAGTGAATTTGGGGGCGGCAGTCGCAGAATGCGAGATAGAGTCCATGAAACGCAGAGATTTCCAAGTCTTTTCGACTTCAAGTAAAAGCAAGGGTGTTTGGAATGTGGAGAGCTAATGTAGTGGAAGAGAGCGAAGAGAACGAGGGAGGGAGGGAGTGAGAGATTAACAAGGAAAACGGCAGAGGAGGATCGCTCTTGTTTGTAAAACCAAAACCAAGCTGTAAAAGTCAAGTTGGCACGTTTTGAAGTTCAATAAGATCCTTAATTACCACATTACCTCCAGAAATGAGTAGTTTAGTTTGGTTTGGCTACCTACACTCCCAAGTCCCACATTTCAATTATTTCCCTAAGAGAGTAAGAGTAAGACTACTTACTGCTCCCATTAACCTTTGCCAGCCTGTCACCACTTGTTTTTGTCATGTGTTTTGTGCACGTGTTTTTTTCGATGGTTTCCCTTCTTGCCATCTTAACAATTATATTATTCATTTCCATTCAATGATCTCAAAGTTGTGATGGATTTTCTACTCAAAGCATCTGTAACTACATTTGCCTTCCCAGGATGGTAATCAATCACACAATCATAGTCCTTCAGGAACTCAATCCATCGCCTTTGTCTAAGGTTGAGCTCCTTCTGGGTTGGCACGTATTTCAGGCTTTTGTGGTCTGTGTAAATGTAGCACTTTTCACCATACAAGTAGTGCCTCCATATCTTCAGTGTGAAGATAATTGCTGCAAGTTCTAGATCATGGGTAGGGTAATTTTGTTCATGTGGCCTTAGCTGCCTGGAAGCATAGGCGACCACCTTCCCCTCTTGCATCAATACACACCCTAACCCATTATGAGAGGCATTACTGTAGACCACAAAGTTCTTTCCCGATACTGGCTATGTTAACACTGGTGTCTCAGTCAACATAGCCTTCAACTTCTCAAAAATGGTCTGACACTTGTCATTCCAGTCAAATCTGACATTCTTGTGTAACAACTTGGTTATTGGAGCAGCTATTAATGAAAATCCCTTCACAAATCTTCTATAATACTTAGCTAGCTGATGCATACATTTTGCATAGTCATTTAGGTTTAATTGCATAGCCATTTTATTTGATTATTAGTCATTTTTAGCTAATTTCATTAGTTAATTAGTTAGTTTTTCATAATTGTCAATTTTGGATTAATTTATAATTTTTACTTTGTTTTGTAGGAAAAATGGTATTTTTGAAGGACTGAAAAGAAATTTCGCCATTGAGGAGTGACTTCTACAGCCAAAGATGCCAAAAACAAGTTTTCAAGTTGAAATATGCATTGACCAAATTGCGCATAACTTGCCGCATAAGCTATGCAGATCTGCATAAGGAGAAGAAACACTGTTCCAACACCTGCCGAATTGTGCAGAAGGGGAGTGCATAGCTTATGCAGATTCACGCCTCCCTTATGCAATCTCATGGAATTGTGCATAACCTATGCGCCAAGTCATGCAGTTTCGCATAAATGAACCGTAAACAAATTAAAGCGCATAAGGGATGCATAACTTATGCAATCCCACAAAGGTTTCATTAATGAGTCGTAAGATTCCTCAAAATTCCTCCTAAAACACACCATTTTAGGGCTCCATGTCAGAAAATGCTATAAATAGCCCCATTTCCCATTTTAGAAAAGGGAAGAAGAAAAGGAAGAAAAGGGAGAGGAGCAGGAGCAGCTGAAGAGTCACAATCATTTTCCACACCATTTCTAACCAGATTTGGGGATTTCTTTCTTTTCTTACATTTTTCCTACACTTCTAGTTTTGAGCTTTTTGTTTCTTAGTTTAGATTAAAGCTTTATTTCCTTATAAACTCAGAATATCTTGTAAATATTATGGATAGTGAGTAGTTTACTTTGATTCTGGAGTAAGGGATGTAATATTTGAGATATTTTGTAGATTTTGATTGGGTAATCCATATTTTGTGGTCTTAATGAGTTTTATTCATTTCTTGTGTGCTTAATGACATGCTTAGTGTAGGATCCCATTAAGTGATGTTCTTAATCCATGGTTGAGGCACCGAAAGGAGAAGGCCTTGTGATAGATAATCAAGAAATTGGACTTAATTAACTTAGATCTAGAAATAGACTAAGGATTAAGAGGATTCACAGATTAATTAAAGAACCTAATGGGTCTTAATTAACTCTAACTCCATGAAAGTAGGATTAGATTGATTAAGGCACTCTTTGTCTCACTCGAAAGGGTATTCAAAGGATTTAAGAATTAATCTCCTTAAAACCCGTAAGTTCCACAAGATTTGATAACCAATTTAAAATCCCAAAATAGCTTGAATATGAAATCCCGAACTCCGAAATCGCCTTTTTATCATTGTTAATTTCTAATCGAATTTAATTACTTGCCATTTTGAATATTGCCATATTTGAACTTGCTTATTTTAATTTGATGCAATTTTAGTTTAATCATTACATTGTCGAATAGATCATTAATTTTACACATTTAGAGTTCATACTTCAATAACCATCAATTTATTATTTTAATTTCAAAAATAGTTTAAATTAGGCAACTCTTTATATAAAAAATTCAATCATTAACACAACTCCTCGTGGGAACGATATCTTTTCTATATTACTTGTATGACCCGTGCACTTGCGGTTGGGCCACATCAAGTTTTTGGCGCCGTTGCCGGGGAGTTGTTTGTTTAAGATTGAATTCTTGATTATTTTAGTTGTTTTTAGTTTTATCTTTGTTATCTTTTCATTTTGTGTTTGTTTGTTCTTTTTCAGGTACTTTTAATTTTTTATGAGAAGAGCTAGAAGCACAAGTGACACATCCTTATTGTTCAATCCTGAAATTGAGAAATTTTGTAAAGCCAATAAGAAAGAAACCAAAAAAAGGAAAGAAGCATTGAGAGAAACCGAAATTGAAGCAAACATGGCTGATGAAAGAATCAGAATTGGTGGTGGTAATGCTGGAAATGTTCAAAACAATGAAAATGCAGCCCAAGGTGAAGAGATTATAAATGCTAATGTGCCTAGGGGAAGTATGATGGATCATGCTTTTCCTCATTTTGATGACTTGAGAGAAAGCATAGCAAGACCAAGAATTGATGCAAATAGCTACAAGATGGATTTTGGAGTTCTTCAAATGATTCAAAAATCTCAATTTGGGGGACATCCTTTTGAAAATCCACACACACATTTGAAGAAGTTTGCTATGATTTGTGACATGCAAAAACAACCTGGAGTGTCTGATGATGCAGCAAGATTGAAGCTATTCCCATTCTCTTTGAAAGATAGAGCATTGGATTGGCTTGATTCTTTACCTCACAACTCCATTACAAATTGGGAGCAACTCACTGATGCATTTCTTGCACAATACTTTCCACCTGGAAAAACTCAAGAATTGAGGAATCAAATGACAGCTTTCAGACCAAGAGAAGATGAAACTCTCTATGAATCATGGATGAGATGGAAGGAATTAGAGAGACAATGCCAACATCATGCCATTCCGAAATGGATGATAAACCAGAATTTTTACACAAATGTCACTCCTGCAATCAGAGGGATTATTGATGCTCAAATAGGAGGAGAATTTATTATGAAGCATGAAGATGAAGCTTATGAGTTATTGGAGAAAATTGCAAAGAATACTCATCTTTGGAGTAGTCCAAGAGGACCAGCTCCAACTCAAAAGAGGCAAGCTGCTGGAATGTATGACCTTGATCCATTCAACATGATTAATGCAAAATTCGATGCACTTACAAATGTTTTGGCTAAGAAGATGGAAGATTTGAGTATGTTGGTTAGTTCATCATCATCTTCTGGAAGTTCACAACAAGTTGCTTATGCAAAGGGAACTACCAGTTGTGGAGTAGACTATGGAGAACAAGCTGCATATGTTGGTAATTATGGAAACAAACAAATGGGAAATTCTTACTCTCAAACTTATAATCCAAATTGGAGGAATCATCCCAACTTTTCATAGGGCAATCAGCAAAGTCAAGTTCCAAATCAGAATTTTCAACCACAACAGCAACAAGGAATTCCATATCAGCAAAATAGGCAATCATTGCCTAATTTTCAGCAGAAAAATATGAATCCTCCACCAAAACAGCAAGAACAAAGTTCCACCAGAGAAGCTTTATTACAACAGATTCTTGCTAACCAAACTAAGCATGATGAGGAGATGAGAGAGATGAAAGCAAGGCTAGAACAGATGCAAAAACATAACAGAATGCTGGAAAATCAGATTGCACAACAAGCATCTTCCTCAGGTACCAAGTCTTTTGGAAAACTTCCAAGTCAACCAGAAAACCCAAGAGAGCAGTGTCAAGCTATTACTTTAAGAAGTGGGAAAGTTGTAAATAATGAGAAGAGTGAAAATAGTGAGAAGAGAGAAAATGAAAAAGAAATTGATGAGAGTGAAAAACAAGAGAGTATAGAAAAATGTAAAGAGAAAATCGAAGAGAAGGAAGAGAAGTATATACCTCCAGAGCCTTACAAGCCACAACTTCCCTTTCCACAAAGATTTCAAAAAGCCAAGCTTGATAAGCAATTTGGGAAGTTCTTAGAGGTTTTGAAGAAGCTATACATAAATGTGCCTTTTATTGATGCTCTTTCACAAATGCCTTCTTATGCAAAATTCTTGAAAGAAATTCTCTCAAACAAGAGGAAACTTGAAGATCATGAAACTGTAGCTTTGACAGAAGAATGTAGTGCTATCCTCCAAAGGAAACTTCCTCCAAAGCTCAAGGATCCAGGGAGTTTTTCAATTCCATGCCACATTGAGGAATCGTGTTCTACAAAAGCTTTATGTGATTTAGGGGCTAGTGTTAGCCTTATGCCCCTCTCCATTTATGAGAAGCTCAATATGGGAGATCTTAAGCTAACCCACATTTCTCTTCAGTTAGCTGATAGATCAATTAAGTATCCTGAAGGGATTTTGGAGAATGTGCCTCTGAAGGTTGGGAAGTTCTATATACCTGTTGACTTTGTCATTTTGGACATGGAGGAGGATTCTAACATTCCAATTATCTTGGGAAGACCCTTTCTAGCTACAGCAGGAGCATTGATTGATGTTAAGGGAGAAAAATCGACTCTTAGAGTTGGTGAAGATCAATTGGTTTTCAATATTAATAACACTATGAAGAAGCATCATTCTGAAGCTGATACTTGCTTGAGAATTGATATCATTGATGAGCTGGTTGAAGAACACTTCAGAAAGAAATATCCAGAAGATCCACTTGAAAATTGCTTGGTTCATGGAGGAGGCATAGACTACGACAACCCTCATGTGGCTGCATATGCTCAACATTTAGAGGGAAGTCCACCATTCATTTCTGCTCCAGTTTTTCAACTCACACAAAAGGAAAAAGTCGAATTTAAGCAACCATCATTCAAGGAAGAAGATGCACCTAAGGTAGAACTTAAGCAACTTCCTTCTCAGCTCAGGTATGAATTTCTTGGCACTAATAACACTTATCCAGTAATTGTAAATGCAAACTTGAGTACCTTAGAGGTTGATAAGTTGTTAAGAGTGTTGAAGCAATTTAGGAAAGTTTTAGGACATACCATAGATGACATCAAGGGAATAAGCCCACACTTTCGCATGCATAGAATTAGTTTGGAAGAAAATTGTAAGCCATCTATTGAACATCAGAGGAGGTTGAACCCAAATATGAAAGAAGTTGTTAAAAAAGAAATTTTGAAGTTGCTTGATGCAGGGATCATATATTCTATCTCAGACAGTACTTGGGTGAGCCCAGTACATGTTGTTCCAAAAAAGAGTGGAATGACAGTGGTCAAAAATGAAAATAATGAATTAATTCCCACAAGAACAGTGACTAGTTGGTGAATGTGCATAGATTACAGAAAATTAAATATTGTCACTAAAAAAGATCATTTTCCACTTCCCTTCATTGATCAGATGTTAGAAAGACTGGCTAGGCATTCTTATTTTTGCTATTTAGATGGATACTCAGGTTTTTTTCAAATCCCTATCCATCCAAATGATCAAGAGAAAACCACTTTTACTTGTCCATATGGAACCTTTGCTTATAGGAGGATGCCATTTGGGTTGTGTAATGCACCAGCTACTTTTCAAAGGTGCATGATGGCAATCTTCTCAGATTTCATTGAAGAAAGGTTTTTATGGACAATTTTTCTGTTTATAGATCTTCATTTGACATATGCTTGGCTAACCTTTCTAAAGTTTTGCAGCGATGTGCAGATACTGACCTTGTGTTAAACTGGGAAAAGTGTCATTTCATGGTTCAGGAAGGGATAGTGCTTGGACATTTGGTGTCTAACAGAGGAATAGAGGTTGATAAAGCCAAGGTTGAAGTGATAGAGAAGATGGCTCCTCCTACCAATGTCAAGGGAATTCGAAGTTTTCTAGGACATGCCGGGTTCTACGCACTTTATCAAGGATTTTTCTAAAATAGCCAAACCTTTGTCTAATTTGTTAAGTCATGACATACCATTTGTATTTGACCAAGAGTGTTTGGATGCCTTTTGCAGGTTGAAGCAAGCTCTTATCACTGCACCAATCATGCAACCACCTGATTGGAGCCTACCTTTTGAAATTATGTGTGATGCTAGCAACTATGCAATTGGAGCTGTTCTTGGTCAAAGAAAGGACAAAAAGGCTTATGCTATTTATTACGCTAGTAGAACACTGGATGAGGCTCAAAAAAATTATGCAACAACTGAAAAGGAATTCTTAGCAATTGTCTTTGCATTGGAAAAGTTCAGACCTTACATTATTGACTCAAAGGTGGTTATATTTTCAGATCATGCAGCCATCAGGTATTTGCTCCGTAAAAAGGAGGCTAAACCTAGGCTCATTAGGTGGATTCTGATGCTACAAGAGTTTGATTTGGAGATTAGAGATAGGAAGGGAGCTGAAAATGTAGTTGCAGATAATCTTAGTAGGTTGAAATTAGATGATGAAGAAATGGATGAAATCCCTATTTATGAGTTTTTCTTGGATGAACAACTTTTCTTTCTTGTTGCTAAATTACCTTGGTATGCAGATTTTGTGAATTATCTATCTTGTGGAGTTTTGCCTGTAGGAATGACATGGCAACAAAAGAAAAAGTTTTTGCATGAGGTAAAATTTTATAGATGGGATGATCCTTTACTCTTTAGGAGATGCTGTGATGGTTTAATAAGAAGATGTATTCCTGATGAGGAGACACAGAGTATTATGCATCATTGCCATGCTTCTAATTATGGAGGACATTTTGAAATCTCTAAAACAGCTAGTAAAATTTTGCAAGCTGGTTTCTTTTGGCCAAATCTTTTTAAGGATGTGAGGAAATTTGTGTTGGAATGTGATAAATGTCAAAGGAGTGGAAACTTGTCAAAAAGAGATCAAATGCCCCTAAATGATATTCTTGAAGTAGAATTATTTGATGTCTGGGGAATAGATTTTATGGGGCCATTTCCTCCTTCATTTGGTAATAAATACATCCTAGTTGGAGTTGACTATGTATCAAAGTGGGTGGAAGCTATTGCAACTCCAACTAATGATGCTAGAGTGGTAGTGAAATTCTTGAAGAAATTTGTCTTGAGTAGATTTGGAGCTCCTAGGGCTGTAATTAGTGATGGGGGTTCACATTTTTGTAATAAGCAATTTGAGAGCTTAATGAGGAAATATGGTGTAGTGCACAAGATAGCTGCCCCATACCACCCTCAAACTTCAGGTCAAGTTGAAATTTCCAACAGAGAGCTCAAACATATCTTGGAGAAAACAGTGAGCAATTCTCGGAAAGATTGGTCTGTCAAACTAGATGATGCTCTATGGGCATATAGGACTGCTTACAAAACCCCTATAGGAACTACTCCCTTTAGGTTGGTGTATGGTAAGTCTTGTCATTTACCTGTGGAGCTAGAACATAGAGCATATTGGGCCATTCAGACCTTGAATTTTGATCTCAAGCAAGCTGGTGAGAAAAGGTTATTGCAACTTAATGAGCTTGAAGAATTGAGGATGGATGCTTATGAAAGTGCCCGTATTTACAAAGAAAGAACTAAAGTTTGGCATGATAAGCATCTTAGGAAAAAGGAATTTAAAGAAGGTGATTCAGTTTTGTTGTTCAACTCAAGATTGAAATTGTTCCCTAGAAAACTTAAATCAAGGTGGACTGGTCCATATAGAGTTTCTATGGTTTTCCCTTATGGAGCAATTGAAATTTGGAGTGAAAAATCTGGGAATTTTAAGGTCAATGGGCATAGATTGAAACATTACATAACTGGAGACCCAATAAAAGGAGCAAGCTGTTGCAAGCTCTCCAATCCCTCACCTCTTTTTAGTGAAATTCATGAAGAGTCCAGCTAAGGACTATAAATTAGCCCTCTTGGGAGGCATCCCAAGTTCCTTTTATTTTGCTTTTGCTGATTTACTTTTATTTACATTGCTTTTGTTTTTATCTTAAATCTCCCCAAATTCAATTTTTGACATTGTTGAATCTTGTCCCTTGTAGATGTATTTCAATGGAGGAAGGTTGGTGAACTGCTGGGGAGTGATTCTTATCCTGAAAATTTTGTCCTTCAAACTCTCCCAAAATTGATTGATTTTTACTGCATAACCTGTGCAGGTTTGCTATCTGGTTTATGCAGAGAAAAAAAAAATGAAATTTTGCAGCAAGGAAGGGTCTGCAGCAGATGACTTATGTTCTTGGTGAGGTTGGGTGTGTAACTTTTAAGTATTTGTGCTTATCATGTTAATGTGATGGTAAGTGGGTCATTTTTGTAGTTTTGAGCTTATTTGGGTTGTGAGATTCAAAGTGGATATACTGCATTTTCTTGGCATAACTTGGGGAGTCATTTCTCATTTGTAGATAGATGCAACTTTATGCAGATTTTATTGAGTTTTATGTGCTAAAGGTTGATTTGCAGAATTTGAGTTGAAATGGCATGGTTCACAAAGGCCTTTTATGCAGGATTTACTTCTACAAGCTTGTGTGATGCAATTTTGATGGACTTTGTATGTATTGATGTGTTTTTGGTGACAATTTCTCATGATTTATGCTTCATAGAATTATATTTCTTCATTTTAGGGCATTTTTCATACTTACAAATCATTTTCAATTGTAATCTCAATCTTGTTGAATTGTGCATAAGCAACTGCATAGCTTATGCAATCCTGCATAACCACAATTCTTGCCATTTTCCTCTCTGTTGCAAACTGCATAAGGAGAGTGCATAACTTATGCAACTCTGCATAGCCACATTTTTGTCAAATTTCATATCTGCCGAGACTTGCATAAGTGTGTGCATGACTTATGCACTTTTGCATGACTTCAAATCCTGCATTTTCTCTTTCTGCCGAAATCTTCATAAGCGGAGTGCATAACTTATGCACTTCCGCATGACCATCAACTCTGAATACCAAAACCTGCCGAGAGGTGCATAAGCAGGGTGCATAACTTATGCACTTCCGCATGACCATCAACTCTGAACTCCAAAACTTGCCGAGAGGTGCATAAGCAGAGTGCATGACTTATGCACTACTGCATAACCACCAACTCTAAATTCCAAAATCTGCCGAGAGGTGCATAAGCAGAGTGCATGACTTATGCACTTCTGCATAACCACAAACTCTGAATTTCAAAACTTGCCGAGACCTGCATAAGGAGGGTGCATGACTTATGCACAACTGCATGACCACATTTTCTGAATACCAAAACCTGCCGAGAGGTGCATAAGCAGGGTGCATAACTTATGCACTTCCGCATGACCGAACTCTTTGAAACCTAAAACTTGCCGAAACCTGCATAAGAGAGTGCATAAGTTATGCACACCCATTAATCCCCTTATGCAGTTTTACACAAACCCTGTTCAAATCAAAATTTCTTTTCGGCAACTATTTTTCCCACCTCCACTTCCCGTCTTTTCTGTTCACGACTGTCCTTCCACTTCCATTTCTCCCGGCATTACCCCTCTTATTCTTCTCCATTCATCTTTCCGCTGCCTTAACCCTAGCTACCATCTGCATCTTTCATCTTCTCACTCACCTCTTTCATCCTCACCATCGGCAACCCAATGGAGTTGCCTCCCTATTCCCCTCCAACCTCTCCTCTCCAAGTTTTGCCATTGTCAATGCGGCCTCCCAACCCCGATTCCCCTCCACAAGAAACACCTCCACCACCTTCCACAGCCACTTACAAGCGGAAAATTAGGTCAAAATCCACTCGACCCATAGCTTCTGTACCTCCTCTCTCAAAACGCAAAGAACCACCCACCACCCTAATGTCAGAGCCTCCACCAAAAAACCCAAAAACTTCAGCCTCCACACAAGCCAAATCACCCTCTTCCAGCAAAAAGCAAACATCAGTAGCATCCCAGGTATCAAAATTACCTTAGCCCCTTCATGATGCAACTCATAAGGCAACCTTTAAGAGACTTAAGGAAAGGAGGGTGCAACCCACTAGGTATATTTCTGCAGACTCTCTACAATCACTTGGTTTATTTGATAATGTGGTTGCATACCTTGATGGTATGGGGTGGATGGAATTTGTGCATAAGCAGGAAATAGTTTATCTAGCTTTAGTTTTGGAATTTATTTCCTCATTTTCTGCTACCCTGAAATTGCATGACATAGATTATAAGCCAACTATGAAATTCAGATGTTTGGGGCAAAATAGAGAGTTATCATTAGACCAATTTCATAGCATTCTTGGGTTTGCAATTGATGGACTATTTAGGGTGCCATATACAGGGGTAGAGGTAGCAAACAATGGTATTTGGAATGCTGCTCAATTTTGGAGAATTATCACAAACCAACCTCAGACTTTTTCTGCTGGCAGATCAAAAACCTCTCAAATACTAGACCCTGCACTTAGGTTTATTCATAGGCTGATTGTTAGCACTATCTTGGGCAGAGGGACTAGTTCTGGTGCTGTGGGAAAATCTGAATTATTCATGTTATGGTGTGCTTTTCACAAGGTCCAGGTTTCTCCTGGTTACTTCTTTTGTGAGCATGTGTTGCATATTGCCACCAAATCCATAGGTGACATTGTCTTGGGTGGGCTCATAACTGTAATAGCCAAGCATTTTGGTTTTAATCCGGAGGAGCATCCAATACCAGCACTTTTAGATACTTTATATTTTGATGCTACACACCTATCCAAAACTGGATTCAGTTTGCCACATTCTGACATTGCACAACCAGCAGCAGAAACTGAACCCATTGCACAACCAGAAGCCCAACCTGTCCCACCAGTCCCACAGCATTCTGCTGAACCTGCCCCACCCTCTCAGCCTGCACAGGACTTCCCAGCAGATTCTGCACAACCTACACCTCCTGCAGCTGAACCCTCTTCATCCACAGCCCCTCCTGCCTTCAACACTAAAGCCTTATTCACCTATCTTGAAAGGCTTAGTGATGATATATACTTTGTGGATAGGAAGCTTGACACTAGTCTTGATACCCTCAAGGATCGGCATGATCAACTATTTGACTTTGTCATGGAAACCAGAGATAAGCAGAAAGAACTAAAGGAGATGATGAAGCAACTCATGGTTTTTCTGGGAATGCCACCTCCACCTCCATCACCTCCTCCAACACCATCATTTCGACAGCAGCCAGATGCAACCAGCCCCTTAGCAACATCTATGGACAAGGGCAAAACAATATAACTAGATTAGTTTCTGTTTTACTTTTGTTCAAACTTGTAGGAGTTTTTCTTTGTAGATATGTTCAAACAATTGTAGTTTGTTTTGAATTCTGTTTGTTTGTTTTGAATTAGTTTGTTTTGAATTATGTTTTTCTTGAAGTTTTATTGGATGACTATTACATTAGTATTTCATTGTTTTCTTTGATTTTCATTGCCTTTACTGCCCTTTTGTGCATATTTGTCCATACTCTGTATATATTTGCATGCTTCTACTGGTGGTTGCACATTTTCCCTTGCTCATCATCATGCAGCAGCTTTTGAATATACTGCATAGGCTATGAATACCCTTATGAAAATATTTTGCATAGCCTGTGCAGTCCTCTATGCCACTCATGCAGAACTGCACAGGCTCTAATCTCCTTATGCACATGTTCTGCATAGCCTGTGCAGTCCTTATTGCCACTCATGCAGAACCGCACGGCTTATGCACCCTACTTATGCACCTGTTCTGGACAGCACTTTACTCTGCATAACCTGTGCAGCTTCTTATGCATCCCTTTATATCTTGAATTCTCATCTGCTCTATACCAGGTAACTCTTTCTTTTCGCTCTTAATTTTCACTAATCCTGGTTATTCCCTTTGAGTTTTTTATAATACACTGCTTGAGACATTGAGGACAATGTTTAATTTTGAGTTTGGGGGTGCACATTTTGATTTTTGCTTTATTTTTCACATTTTGAGTATAGAAGCATCTCATCCCATTTCATTTACATATACTATAAATATTTACATATACATCCATACATACATATACATAACACATTTACACACACACATTATACATCACTTAGAAATTGTACACATTGCACACAAATAGACTAGTTAATGCATTACTCACTTTTAGGAATCATGCATCATGCATTAAAATCTTTTGCCAAATCCCTTGAGTATTGAAAAGTTACCTATGAGAGTGATTTAACTTACCTTTAGTTGGGTTTGTGGATTGAAAGTTTCCTAAGAAGTGCAAAGTTTTGAAATGTCTACCCCTTGCCTATATCTTCTTAGCCAAAAGCCACCCAACTAGTCCCTTAGAGATTGGAGTGTTTAGAAGGAGTTATTGGATATAAGGTAGTCAAATGATGTCTCACCAATCCTAGAACAAATTTTCTAAACCTTTCAAGGCAAAATACCATCTTGTACTTGATGAGAGAGATGATTAGGCATTCTTTGATTTAAACCTTCTCATTTTAAACCTTTGACCCTTTTCCTAATTAAAATTGACCCTTGCAAACCCCTTTGAGCCTTTTTATCCCTAATTTTTCTTGAAATCCTTATTGTTACCTAGCCAATGAACCAAACACTCCAACCCTTTTCATGAGGATAATTGAATATTAGGTACACTTTATAAAAAAATAAAATAAAAAAAAGAGAAAAAGAAAAAATGCAATAAAAGGGAGAAGAAATGCTTGTCATCTTGTAAAAGTGCTAGTATATATGCTTTTCACTAATGTCATTCAAAATGAAAGAAATCCACCCAAAGTATTAAAGGAAATGAGTTTGGGGGTGGCAATTTTAGGGACAATCATCAAAAAGAAAATGCAAGATACAAGTTAAAGTATCAAAATGTCCCTCCATTTTTATGTGTTTTGTAAAATATGCTAGCACTTGACAATTCTCATTGTGTATTTCTCTCCTCCATATATATATATATATATAAAAGAGAGAAAGAAAAAGAAAAAAATAATAAAATAAGAAGTGTACCTTATGTTTTCAAGATTGAAAATATTCTCATGCTTTGAATCCTTTTTCCCCTTTTTTTCTTAGCCTCATTTTGAACCCCATGGCCCCATTACATCCCTAAAAAGACCTTTGATCTCTTGATAGTACTTGCTACATTAGTGGAGATAGGAGTAGGGAATTTGCCTATGGGATTGGAAAATTATCCATTCATTCATTTAATTCCATCATTCTATATAGAGACACTTTGACTATTGATTGTCCTAGAATTCCTTTTGAGCATGACTCTCTCTTTTGATTGGTTGGTTTGGGAATTTTGAATGATAATTGACTTGATGGCTAAGCGGTGAAAGCTTGGATAAGCACTAGATTCTTTGCATTTTGAAGGATGGGTATATGGATTGTTGGTATGGCTAAAGGGGTGTTAAGTTACTTTAATAGGTGATTTTCATAGCTCTTTGGATAAGGCACCCCTAAAAATTTTGCATCACATTTTAAAGTTTGCTTGAGAACAAGCAAAAGCTTGAGTTTGGGGGTATTTGATGCATACATTTTGCATAGTCATTTAGATTTAATTGCATAGCCATTTTATTTGATTATTAGTCATTTTTAGCTAATTTCATTAGTTAATTAGTTAGTTTTTCATAATTGTCAATTTTGGATTAATTTATAATTTTTACTTTGTTTTGTAGGAAAAATGGTGTTTTTGAAGGACTGAAAAGAAATTTCGCCATTGAGGAGTGACTTCTACAGCCAAAGATGCCAAAAACAAGTTTTCAAGTTGAAATATGCATTGACCAAATTGTGCATAACTTGCCGCATAAGCTATGCAGATCTGCATAAGGAGAAGAAACACTGTTCCAACACCTGCTGAATTGTGCATAAGGGGAGTACATAGTGTAACGCCCTCACCATAGATAGTCCGTACAATTTATTGTTCCGACGACTCATATCTGTTCGGACAGTCAAAATGTCTAGAACTACACCTAAACTATAGTGAGGAGGCATAAATTAATGAAATAAATATAAAAAAAAATATAGGAAAAATTTTGAGAAATAAAATAAAATTTAGAGAATTTATTAATTGATATAAAAAAATAAAAATAATTCGATGAGCACCATGAAAGGCATTTTGGTCATTTCACCCCTAGAGGTGAATTTTGACTTAAATGTCAAATTAAAATTTGGAAATAGAATAATTAACATAAATTAATTTTATGAATTTAAATTTGAAAAATGAGAAGAGAAAGAAGAAGAAAAGAAAAGAAAAGAAAAGGAAAGAAAAGAAAAGAAAGGAAATAGATTTATGAAATTTAAAAACAATAAAGTACACATAAATAAAAAAAAAAAAAAAAAAAAAAAAAAATATATATATATATATATATATATATATATATATATATATATATATATAAATAACCACAAGAGACAAAACCCCCCACCAACCATCTTCTTCTTCTTCTTCTTCTCTCTCTCCTTGCCGTCTCCCTTGGTCTCTCCCTCCCCACCATTGTTATCAAGCTTAAAGCTTGATTTCCCAAGCTTTCACTCACCAAAACCCATAGACTCCTTCACAAAAAATTTAGCCCACACCATAAGGAAGCTTTAGATACCCATAAGAAGAAGAAAGATTAAAGTTTGAAGTGGGTCACAAGAGGTTAGTGCACTAATCCCTCTTCTTCTCTTTATTAAACATGAAAAGCATGTTTAGCTAAGCATAAATACCATTAAAACAAAAAGAAAATCTAGAGGAAAGAACCCTTGAATTTTTGGCAGCCATGGAACTTGAAGTTTATTGCTTTTAAGTGATGAAAAATGGTTCCATGAGAATGTGTAATTAGTTGAAATGTTTGGGTGTTTGATTGTGTAGTGTTTGTGTAAATATGAAACTTTGAAAAATAGGGTTTGTGTAAATGTTGAGGACTTTGTGTAAAATGTTGAAATTGACCTATTGGGATGAGATTGTTGCTTATAGAAGTGTATTGCATGCAAATTGAAGTAAGGAAGTTGGAGGAGATTGAGTTTTGGAAGTGTTAATTTTCTGCAGGTTGTGTTTGTTGAGGGCAGTGTACATTTTAGGCCATAAATAAAATTGTGTGATCCCAATTGGTATGAGGCCAATTGGAGGTGAAACTAGACCCAAAATAGCCCATTTTCCATGAAGAAACCATGCCCAAATTCTGTCCAAAACTTGAGCTAAATACTGCCCAAATTCGGATTTCCCTGCACCCAACCCAGAAAATGACCAAATGAACAGTACGTGTTCATTTGGTCATAACTCTCTCTATACTGGTCCAAATGACCTAAAATTTTACCCATGGAAAGTTTAGACATAGGGCTACACTTTTCATGAGGACCACTTAACCCAGTTTTGCCTTTAACAAATTCAAATTGTTAGCACAAGTTGGGTCAGTGAAACTGCCAACCCAGGAAATGACCAAATGAACAGTATGTGTTCATTTGGTCATAACTCTCTCTATACTAGTCCAAATGACCTAAAATTTCACCCATGGAAAGTTTAGACATAGGGATACACTTTTCATGAAGACCACTTAACCCAGTTTTGCCTTTAACAATTCAAATTGTTAGCACAAGTTGGGTCACTGAAACTGCCAACCCAGAAAATGTCCCAAAATACTGTTCTTTTGGTATGCTTGACCAGTTTTGGTAAAAATGCCATAACTTGGTCTCCAAAGCTGCAAATTGAGTGAAACTAGTGCCAAAAGTTTTATAAGACATAGCACAACAATTTCTATGTTTTGACTAAGCTCTAGAAACCATTGCATCCTAGGGAAATTATTAGCCAAAGTTAGGAATTGAAATCTAGAAAATGTTAAGTTGAACCCAGAATGCCATTTGATACCCGTGTGTTCATTTGGCCATAACTCCCACTAGAAAATTCCATTTGATATATGCCAATATGATCTAGAAACATGATACTTAGGGATACAACATTGATTTAGACACCTTTGCCAAATTCTAAGTGTAAAGACCCTAAAAAGAGGGTCAAACATACTGCCCTGAAGTTTATTTTTGCCCTTATAGGACTGAGAGTCCAGGTTAATACATTGACCATAACTCACTATACCAAGCTTGAAAATTTATGAAATTGTACCTGGGAGTCCTTAAGACATAGAGGAACATATCTTGTGAAGGAACCTAAGTCTAAAAATGACAATAAAATGATCAAATGACTGGTCAAAATTTATTAACCAGAAATTGTAAATTCTGGATAGCTTAGAGGCAAACGGACCAATTATGGTATTTTAACCATAAGTTGAGCTCTATAACCCCAAATTCAGTGATTCAAAAACTAAAATTCAAGTTTAAACATAGAGGAGCAATTGTTATGAAGGAAGTGTTACTAAATAGACATCCTAACCTAGTCAAATTCCTAGATAAAGATAACACATCAACATAAACATAAAGAAAGGTTCATGGGAAAAATGCGATATATGATAATTAAAATACTCATAAGGATAATTAAATATTAAAAATGATATGAATATGTAAATTGGGACTAATGTCCCATTAATATGAAATTAATGGTACCAATGAACAGTACCAGAAAATAGTAACAGTGAATAGTGCTAAAATAATTAAAAATATTTAATTGCCCATAGTATACCTAGACTTATTTATTTAGTTGGATAAATTGGTATACCAATTAGGGACTACAGATAGCAGTACTGCCTACCGAGAAAATCATGAACTAACAATATATGTCTGGTATGATTGTTCTACAGGCTATATGCCTACTTACTGGCCATTGTGCCTACTTTATTTCTGGCTTTACAAGCCTGACAATGGTCTCGTGCCCGACGGTGGCCTCGTGCTGTGGATGTATCTGAGGGTAGACATATGGCTGTATAACCCGTATACTCCCGTGTATCCAGCTTTTATAATATGTTATAGGTTTCTTGGGCATTGATAATAATTAATCAATACTGAATATACAATAAGTAAACAGGAAAGATCCCAATAATTTTAATTGTTTCCAAAGTGTAATAAAAAAATGTAAAAGACCCAGAATTTATGATTTGTAAATATTAATTCAATTGTTTAATTATTGTTATTATAAATTATGCACCACTAAGCGTTATGCTTAGCGTTGGTTTTCCATCGGAGGTACTGGAAATCAAGACCATCACAAGAAAGTATGCCACAAGAGTGTTCTGACAGAGCCGACCAGATCTCACATTGTCTGAGTCACCTCACTAGTCTTTTGTATTTTGGTAGGGCCCATGTATAGACTAGTATTTTGGTTCATTATGTTTAGTAATGATATAATTACTAGTTTATGATGTATTTCATTTTGGACTTGTAATTAAACTTTGAGATTGAAATGAAAACTTATAATTTATTATCTATGAATTTCCATATGAATGCAATAGATGACACTTCATTTTGAGATCTCATAAATAGTTGTGAATGAAATGATAAAAGAGAATATGATATGGAAATATATGAGATGACTATGAATATGTTAACAGGTGATAGTGGAACCCGGAAAATGCTAATAAAACAGAGGAGGATCTATTCGGGTCTCCACAAAAATAAGATATAAAAAAAAAAATTTCTACACTTAAATTACCTGATTTAAAGGACATTAAAATTTACAATAGACATGACAAGACAAGATAGGGTGCTCCGGCACCGAATGTGGCACTTCTTGCTCGGCTATACAATAGACGGGTAAGGAGCGTCACATTTAGATTGTAACACCCTAGGCAAATCCCACATCGACAAAACACGGGAGAGATGCTGAGTTTATAAGTTGGTGGTTCGTAACCCCTATTGACGCGTTTTAAAACCGTGAGGGCTTCGGCCCAGAGCGGACAATATCACTAGTGGGCCGGGCCATTACATTTGTGGTATCAGAGCCGCTCCGCGTGCAACCTTGAACGATGGTGGGGCAAACCTCAGCGAGGACGTTGAGTCCCATAAGGGGGGTGGATTGTAACACCCTAGGCAAATCCCACATCGACAAAACACGGGAGAGATGCTGGGTTTATAAGTTGGTGGTTCGTAACCCCTATTGACGCGTTTTAAAACCGTGAGGGCTTCGGCCCAGAGCGGACAATATCACTAGTGGGCCGGGCCATTACACATAGCTTATGCAGATTCACGCCTCCCTTATGCAATCTCATGGAATTGTGCATAACCTATGCGCCAAGTCATGCAGTTTCGCATAAGTGAACCAGAAACAGCCGAAAACTGCATAAGGGACTGCATAACTTATGCAGTCCCACAAAGGTTTCATTAATGAGCTGGCAGAAGATTCCCTCAGAAAATTCCTCCTAAAACACACCATTTTAGGGCTCCATGTCAGAAAATGCTATAAATAGCCCCATTTCCCATTTTAGAAAAGGGAAGAAGAAAAGGAAGAAAAGGGAGAGGAGCAGGAGCAGCTGAAGAGTCACAATCATTTTCCACACCATTTCTAACCAGATTTGGGGATTTCTTTCTTTTCTTACATTTTTCCTACACTTCTAGTTTTGAGCTTTTTGTTTCTTAGTTTAGATTAAAGCTTTATTTCCTTATAAACTCAGAATATCTTGTAAATATTATGGATAGTGAGTAGTTTACTTTGATTCTGGAGTAAGGGATGTAATATTTGAGATATTTTGTGGATTTTGATTGGGTAATCCATATTTTGTGGTCTTAATGAGTTTTATTCATTTCTTGTGTGCTTAATGACATGCTTAGTGTAGGATCCCATTAAGTGATGTTCTTAATCCATGGTTGAGGCACCGAAAGGAGAAGGCCTTGTGATAGATAATCAAGAAATTGGACTTAATTAACTTAGATCTAGAAATAGACTAAGGATTAAGAGGATTCACAGATTAATTAAAGAACCTAATGGGTCTTAATTAACTCTAACTCCACGAAAGTAGGATTAGATTGATTAAGGCACTCTTTGTCTCACTCAAAAGGGTATTCAAAGGATTTAAGAATTAATCTCCTTAAAACCCGTAAGTTCCACAAGATTGGATAACCAATTTAAAATCCCAAAATAGCTTGAATATGAAATCCCGAACTCCGGAATCGCCTTTTTATCATTGTTAATTTCTAATCGAATTTAATTACTTGCCATTTTGAATATTGCCATATTTGAACTTGCTTATTTTAATTTGATGCAATTTTAGTTTAATCATTATATTGTCAAATAGATCATTAATTTTACACATTTAGAATTCATACTTCAATACCCATCAATTTATTGATTTAATTTCAAAAATAGTTTAAATTAGGCAACTCTTTATATAAAAAATTCAATCATTAACACAACTCCTCGTGGGAACGATATCTTTTCTATATTACTTGTACGACCCGTGCACTTGCGGTTGGGCCACATCACTAGCCCCAAGAAACTTCTGACCTCAGTTGTATTCCTGGGAAGCTTCCATTCCATCACTGCTTCTATCTTCTTGGGATACACTCTAATCCCATCAGCTCACACTATGTGTCCAAGGAATACAATCTCATTCAACTAGAAGTCACACTTGGACAACTTAGCATACAGCTTCTTTTCTCTCAGGGTTTGCAGAACAATCCTTAAATGCTCATCATGTTCTTCACTAGTCTTGGAATACACCAAAATATCATCAATAAAGACCACTACGAACCGATCTAGGTATGGATGGAAGATACGGTTTATAAGGTCCATGACTGCCGCTGGTGCATTTGTTAGGCCAAAGGGCATCACCAGAAACTCATAATGCCCATACTGGGTCTTGAATGGAGTCTTTGGCACATCTACATCCTTCACCCTCAACTAATGATACCCTAATCTGAGATCAATTTTTAAAAATACTCATGCCCCCTTCAACTGATCAAACAAATCATCAATTCTAGGCAACGGATATTTGTTCTTCACTGTCACTTTATTCAACTGCCGGTAATCGATGCATAACCTCAAAGTCTCATCCTTCTTCTTTACAAACAACACTGGAGCTCCCCATGGTGACACACTGGGGCATATGAACCCCTTATCTAGTAACTCAGAATGGATTTTCAATTCCTTCAATTCAGAGGTGCCATCCTATAAGGAGCAATAGAGATTGGTCTTGTGCCGTGATATCTCAATAGCAAATTCAACTTCCCTTTCTGGTGGCAAGCCAGGCAATTCTTCAGGGAACACATCGGGGAAGTCTCTTACTGTGGGTATGTCACACAGATCTGGCTTAGCTTACCTAGTACCACGATATATGCTAAGTAGGCTTCACAGCCTTTTCTCATCAGTTTTCTTACAACTATGGCTGAGATGACATTGGACAAGAAATCTGTCCTTTCCCCTACAACTGTGATCTCATTACCCTCAGGAGTTTTCAAAAAAATTCTCTTCAATTTACAATCAACCATTGCCTGATGACGTGACAACCAGTCCATTCCCAAAATCACGTCAAACTCATGAAAAGGCAACTCAATCAGGTCTGCCAAGAATTCATACCCCTGAATCCTTAACGGGCAACCTTTGTACACTTTGTTCACCACTACACTGTGGCCCAATGGATTAGTGACTAGGATGTCTTGGTCACACTCCCCTACTAGTATCCCCCTTTCTACGGGTAGGTTGATGCAAATGTATGAATGAGTGGATCCTGGATCCACCAATGCATGCACAGATGTATTGTAGAGGGAGAACGTACCTCTGATGATGTCCAGGGCATCTTGCTCCTCCTGAGCTCTTATGGCATAGGCTCTGGTAGGTAGGGGTGTGCAAATGGTCAGTTCAGTTTCGAACCCAACCGAACCGATAAAACCGTAAACCAAAAATCAAAAATTTTAAAAACTGAACCAAACTGATTAATAAGAGAAAACCGAACCAAATCGAACTTATAAATATCGATTCGGTTCGATTTTAAATCGATCAAACCGAAATTTATAAAATTTCATATTTTTAACATTAAATCTCAATAATAAAACATAAAAACAAAAAAAAAATAGAAATCAAAACTCAAAAATCTTAAGGTTCAGTTCGGTTTTCTTTGATTTCGGTTCGGTTCGATTTGGTTCGATTCTGTTTGATTCGATTTTCTTTGATTTCCTATATATATTAATAATTTCGGTTCGATTCATTTTTTTTTATTTTTTATGAAAATAACTGAACCGAACCGATTAACCGAAATTATCAAAATTATAAACTTAATCGAACTGATTGAATTTTAAAATCAAACCGATTGAACCGAATTGAATCGGTTCGGTTCGATTTTTCGATTTAAATCGAAAACTGCTCTCCCCTACTGGTAGGTGCTCTGCCCTCAGGCCTCTCTGCTGGCTCAGATGCAGGCCTCTGTGATGGTCCCACTGCCTCAGATTTTCCAGATTTCCTACCCCTTTGTGATACGAGGCGGTGCATGCGCTTGTGTTGGAGCAGTATGCTTGATTCTGCGTGGACAGTTTCTCAACTGATGCTCTGTCAACCCACACCTTAAGCAGGCACCAGTCACTCTCCAACACTCCCCCTTATTCCATTTCAGGTAATGCGGACATGCAGAAGATGCTGGGGCTGGTCCCCTGAACCCCTTCCCTGGAGAGCTGCCCACTGATAGTGTGGACTGACCTCTCCTAGGGGTGAACTATGGCCTGGGCCCCTGGGACTAACCCTGACCTTGAGGTTGATCTAAACTCTATGCAGGTGGACCTTTGAACTTTTTTCCTGGTGCAGGAGATGAGCTAGACTGACCCGGGCCCCTCTTCTGTTGTCTCTCCCTTCTGGTCTGCTCACTTATTCTAACCTTTTCAACTTTTAATACAGCTTCCACTAACTTGGTGAAGTTTATAATTCCCAAGGCAGTAATCATGATCTTTATGTTATCATTTAATCCATTTTCAAATCTCTTACATCTCTCGGCTTCATTAGGGACTATCTCCCTTCCATAATGACTCAATTTGACAAATTCCTTCTTATACTCGGCCACTGTCAGTTGTCTCTGCCTCAGGTTAATGAACTCTCTTCTTCTCTCTTCTAGGTATACACTACCCACATATTTCTTCTTGAATTCTGAGAGGAAGAAGTCCCAAGTTATTACTTATGACTGCACTTCACTGGACACTGTACACCACCATTGGTAGGCATCATCTTGCAACAAAGATACAGCAGCTTTTAGATTTTGTTCAGGAGTGCAGTGGAGTTGTTTTAAAACTTTGCCTGTTCTGTTCAACCAGTTTTCGGCTGTAACAGAATTATCTTCTCTCTTGCCAAAGAAATCTAATGCTCCAAATTTTCTCAGTCTTTCCAGGTGTGATTTCTGCTGTGGAGGTGGTGGTGGTAGTGGCATTACCCCAGCCATTTGTCTGAAGAACTCGGCCATTTCTTTGGAACATGGCTCGTGGAGGTGAGCGAGCTCTGCTGGAGCTGGTGGAGCAGGTTCTCCCCTACCCCCAGTCTCAGCTGCTGCAGGTGGAGCATGACTCTCCACTTCCTCCTCAACTGCCCTCTGTGATGTGGGGTCCATATCCTATTCAAAATAACAAAGACACCAGATATGTATTAGTGTCACCTTGACTCTTACAAATGCAATGCATGGTATGGACTCAATCTAGGCCCAGAATGCCTAAAACGTGCTATGATACCACTAAATGTGACACCCCTTACCCGTCTAAAGTGTAGTCGAGCAAGATATGCCACACAGTGTACCGAAACACCATTTTTTATTTTAATTATTTTTATCCTTCCTTATTTATTTCTTTCATAGTTATGAAATACAATTTGTGAAGTATAATTCATTTAAGTCATTTATGAAAAACATAAATTTATTTGAGGTTTCACAAATTTTATAGAAAATCCGGTAGAGTACCAACTAAAAATGGAGAAAACAGTTCTTCGGAATTAGAGAAAATAGTTCTTCGGAACCTGAGAAAAACACTTCCAAAATTCTCAATCAATCCCAAACTCCATTTCATCATCAAAATCTCAATGTTTTTCAACTTTATTTCCATTTCTCAATCATTCATTTCATATGATATTCATACACAAGTCATACATAAATATTCAATTTTTCATTCATAAATACAATTTTCATTATTTACATCAATGCCAAAATACATTACATAAGTCTTAATTACACATGAGAAAATAAAAGTTAATTACAAAATACCAAAATAAAACCTAGTGTCCTACCAATGCACTGATGACGGTGAGGTGACACGGATACTATGCAGAGTTGTAGAAGGTCTCACCCAGTCAGTGGTTTATTAGGCTCTTAGTCGGTCTCTCCAGAACCTAAGCGTAGCAAAAAGCAACGAGCTAAGCAATAATGCTTAGTGGTGCCAATAATAGAATAAAAAGAAATAACAGAAAATAAATATGCAGTGCATATTCTAATGTCTTATGCAGACAATTTTTCGATCATTAATGGTAATCTTATTTATTTTGTACTTGTTATATTCATAATTTCATTAAATTTATTCACTTTCATTTTTTTGGTTGCCCAAGTAACCTATACTGGATGACTGGACTGGATAAACGGGTAAACTAGCACTGGGTATCAAGTACCTCGGGCCGTCACACCATCGGTCACATATGTATCTCCGGTGTACAGAGCGACTAATAATTGTAATAAACATTAGGCACAAGGCCAAGTATCATCACAATGTCAGAATGGCTCAAAGTCATAAAATCACAGAATGGCATAATGCCATGTGCAGTACTGCTAACTGAATCGTATTGGCATGCTAACCTATCCAAACCAACCTTGCTAGGTGTACTAGGGCATGTTACACTTTTAAATTATATAATTCTTGAAATTTAAGTTTAGGTGTTACTATTCATTTCATTAGTCAACTAAAATGTTGACTTTTGCATAGGCAATAGGTACATTGGTTCTAATACTCCCAACATACCACATTTTGCATTCTAAAGTTGTTGGTATTGGTTGTCAATACCATTTCTATGCTTAGTGTTAGTTGTTCAAAATTTTTCAGATTTCAAGCCTTGTGTTTACTGTTCCATTGGTCATTTTTACAGTAGGAATTTGGCAAAGTTATCTTCATGAAAGTTGTTCCTTACTGTGTCTAGTTACATTTCTTTTTTTGAATCACTCCATCTGGAGTTTTGTAGCTCAAGTTATGGCCTAAACACCATAACTGGCCAGATTGTAAACTTTTCAAATTTTATGGACTGACCAAATCTACAGTATTTTGTGCAGTGACTACAGGTCACTTTTTGAACATGTTATGGTCAAAATTTGGATTAGGTTTCTTCATGAAAGTTGTAGGTCTATATCTCAGCTTTCTGCTGGTAAAATTTCAGGTCAATTGGACCTTTCTACACTAAGTTATGACGAAATGAATAAATACTGTTCATTTAGTCATTTTGCCCAGTCAGAATGCGAGTCACCCGGATTAGGGCAATTTTTAGGTTAACTTGGTTTGGTTTTCTGGATCCTTGAGCTTTGGAGGAAGTTTCTTTTGGAGAATAGCACTGCATTCCTTAGTTAAGGCTACAGTCTCATAATCTTCAAGTCTTCTTTGGTTTGAGAGAATTTTTTTAAAAAACTTAGCATAAGAAGGTATTTGGGAAAGAGCATCAATAAAAGGCACATTTATATATAGCTTCTTCAAAACCTCTAAGAACTTCCCAAATTGCTTATCAAGCTTGGCTTTTTGAAATCTCTGTGGAAAGGGAAGTTGTGGCTTGTAAGGCTTTGGACGTATATATTTCTCTTCTTTCTCTTCAACCTCCTCTTTACCTTTTTTTGCACTCCCTTTTTCACTTTCTTGTTTTTCATCTCCCTCAACTTCTTTCTCATTTTCTCTCTTCTCTACTTTTTCACTCTTCTCATTATGCAATATTTTACCACTCCTCAGCGTGATGGCATGACATTGCTCCCTTGGATTTTCTGTCTGACTAGGAAGTCTTCTCATTGATTTGGTACCTGAGGAGCTTGCTTGTTGTGCAATTTGATTTTCCAGCATCCTATTGTGTGTTTGCATCTATTCCAGCCTTGCTTTCATCTCTCTCATCTCCTCATCATGCTTAATTTGATTGGTAAGAATTTGTTGTAACAAAGCTTCAGTTGTAGACCCTTGTTCTTGCTATTTTGGTAGAGGTGCAGGATTTGCATTCCTTTGTTGAAAACCAGGTGGTGGTTGCCTAGGCTGTTGGTATTGATGCCCTTGTTGTTGTGGTGGAAAGTTCTGAGTTGAAGATTGATTTTGCTGATTGCCCCATGAAAAATTAGGATGATTCCTCCAAGCATATGAAGGATAATCTACTCCACAACTCATTGTTCCTTCTACATAAGCAACTTGTTGAGAACTTCCAGAACATGATGATGAACTGACTAGCATACTTAAATCCTCCATTTTCTTAGCAAGGACATTAGTGAGTGCATCAAATTTGGCATTGATCATGTTGAATGGATCAAGCTCATACATTCCAGCAACTTGCCTTTTTTGAGTTGGAGTTGACCCTCTTGGAGTACTCCATAGATGACTGTTCTTTGCTATTTTCTCTAACAACTCATAAGTTTCATCTTCATGCTTAATGATGAATTCCCCTCCAGTTTGAGCATCAATGATTCCTCTGATAGCAGGAGTGACATTTGTGTAAAAATTCTGGTTTATCATCCATTTAGGAATGGCATGATGTGGACATTGTCTCTCCAACTCCTTCCATCTCATCCATGACTCATAAAGAGTCTCATCTTCTCTTGGTCTAAAAGCAATCATTTGATTCCTCAACTCTTGAGTTTTTCCGGGTGGAAAGTATTGGGCAAGAAATGCATCAGTGAGCTGCTCTCAATTTGTAATTGAATTGTGAGGTAAAGAATCAAGCCAATCCAATGCTCTATCTTTTAAGGAGAATGGAAATAATTTTAGCCTTGCTGCATCATCAGACACTCCTGGTTGCTTTTGCATGTCACAGATCATAACAAACTTCTTAAGATGAGTATGAGGATTTTCTGAAGGATGTCCCCCAAATTGGGAATTTTGAATCATTTATAGTACCCCAAAATCCATCTTGTAGTTGTTTACATCAATTCTTGGTCTTGCTATACTCGTTCTCAAATCATTAAAACGAGGGAATGCACGATCCATCATACTTCCCCTAGGCACATTAGCATTTATAACTTCTTCACCATGAGCTGCATTTTCATTATTTCGATCATTTCCAGCATTATCACCACAAATTCTAACTCTTTCTTCAGCCATTTCTTATTCAATTTTAGCTGCTCTCAATGCTTCTTTTCTTCTTCTGGTTTCTTTCTTGTTGGCTCTACAAAACTTCTCAATTTCAGGATTGCATAAGAGAGATGTGTCACTTATGCTTTTGGCTCTTATCATAAAAGATAAAAGAAATACCTAAAAAGAACAAACAAAAACAAAATGAAAAGATAACAAAGATAAAAACTATAAACAACTAAAATAATCAAGAATTCAATCTTAAACAAACAACTCTCCGGCAACGGCGCTAAAAACTTGATGTGTCCCAACCGCAAGTGCACGGGTCGTTCAAGTAGTATAGAAAAAGATATCGTTCCCACGAAGAGTTGTGTTTTCAATTGAATTTTTGATGTAAAATAAAATATGTTAAAATTGTATTTCAATCAAATAAATAAAAGAAATTTAGGAATTTGAAGCATAAGGTATGAAAATGCAAAACTAAATTCAAACAATGACTAATTTAATAATTCGTAAAATAAAGAAATTGATAATATTAATAATGAAAATTAATAAAATGAGATTAAACTAAACACTCAAAAGTAAAATTCCAAGCAATAATTGATAAAAGACGATTCTGGAGTTAATGGTTCATATTTAAGTCATTTTGGGATTTTCCCTAGCTAGCCCAATCCATAAAATTTATGGGTTTAAAGGAGATTAATTCTAAAATCCTTTGAAAACTCTTTCGAGTGAGACAAAGAGTGCCTTAATTAACTTAATCCTACTTTCGTGGAGTTAAAATTAACCAAGACCCATTAGGTTTTTTAATCAATATATTAAAACCCTCTTAACCATTAGTCTATTTCTAGATCTAAGTTAATTAAGTCCAATTTCTTGATTAACTATCACTTGGTTTTCTGCTTTCAATGCTTCAACCAAGGATTAAGTACATAACTTAATGGGGCCCTTTATTAAGCATGTGAATAAGCACACAAGAAACGGATTAAACCTCATAAATTTCATTAAATTGGGACTAACCCAGTTCAAATCCACAAAAATAACTAAAATATTACATCCCTTGCTCCAGAATCAAAGAAAACTACTCGCAATCCATGTTTAACACAAGAAATTCTAAGTAAAAGAAGAAATAAATCATGAAAATAAACTAAAACTAAAGAAATCCGGTTGGAGAAATGTAGAAAATGGTGAAGAAGAGAAGAAGAAGCTGGATTCTGCTCCCTAAGAATGAAAGTCGACTGCTCCTCTATTTTTCTGCCCTTTTTCTGTCTTCCTCTCTTTCTTCTTATAGCCAAAAATGAGGTAAGGGCACTATTTATGCTGTCGACACCATATTTCGGCCGATCCCCAGAATCAATAAACTTCGAAACCGATCCCCAGCACTAAGTCTCCCTTTGCCAGCCAATTACATTTCCGATCTCTCCTTGCCATTTAACCACATTTCCGATCTCTCTTCACAGAGAATTGAATCAATGCTAAGTCCTCATATCAGTTAAAGCCTTACCGGTCTCTCAAATCACTCACCGATCTCTCAAGCCAATTGTCAAATTTCCTGACCAGTCAACTACATTCCCGATCTCTCTTGTCAAACAAAATTGAACCAACACTAGATCTTTATGTCACCAGTTTTATTGCCGACCTCCCTTTTAAAAGTTTAGGAATAATCAAGTTAAGGTTCCAATCCGGTTTAATGATGATCCCGATCTTAAATGTTCAAGCCAAATTTCCAATTTTAATCAAGTCCCGTTTAGCGTTGGTTCCCTGCCGATCTCATGCTTATTGTGTTTTCCGACCTCTTACACTTAGATTAATAATCACTTTTAGTTATTTCAATATACTCAGACAATCAAGTGTTTAAATAATTTAGAGATTTTCTGATCACATTCATTCACTAGACAAAAAGAAGACTTCATTTCATATTAAAGCTTGTACAAGTCATTCGGCTGGAGGATCACCCCCAGCCTGATCTACATTTGGCTCATTTCCTCTCTCACCATCGGCCTCCTCCTCGCTTTCCTCTTCGTCTTGGGGAGCCAGGTCGACCATCCAGGAGAAGTCCTCTTCGGGGTAACGCTTCTTCAGCTCGGCCAAGAGATCCCTGTGAGCACTCACATAAGCACCGGCCTCCCGTGTCATCGCCTCTTCTTCTTTTGCTCTGAGCTCTTCAGTAAGGCGAGCAACTTCGCTGGCTCGGAGCGCCTGAACTTCTCCAAGAGCATGATCTCGCTCAGCCAGAACATGAGCTTGCTCGGCCAGCTTGTCCTCATAGAACTTCATTCGCCCCTCAATTTGAGATATGTAGTCCTGAGCGGATGAAAGTTGAGATCGGAGAGAAGCCACCTCATGACCCATCTTCTCGACCTCCTTACCCAGGCGGTGAGCCTTCTCCCGGACTATGTGCTGGTTCACTAAGCATTCCACGTTCAGGCTCATCGATCTGGTCAAGACGTCATCAAGACTATCCGGAGACAGCCTATCCCGATCTTCCCGAAGGCAGATGGAAGACCCCAGGACCTTAGCGAAACCCGGGTTTTCCCGAACAGTCCGGTTCTTCTCCAGTGAGTTGATCAGAACCTGAGCACCCCGGGAAAGGGCCCTCACAGGAGGTTGAGAAGGACCCCCTTCTGTGCTCGGAGCAACTGGAGGAGGTGGAGGCGGCTCTTCTCGGCGAGGAGGGGATCGGACCACTTCTACGACCACCGGTCCCGAAGGTTGAGACGAGCCTTCTTATATTTCCCCGGGCTCATGCCTGGGTGTCTACATTTCCTCAGCTCGCTTCATCTCCCGTACCTTCTGAGAGATCTCCCTCTTTCGCTTCCGACACTCCTTGGAGGCTTCGCCGCTTGCCATACCTGCACAAAGAAGAGGTCAGTGAGATCGCTAAGGTCCTGAGATCTGAGATGTAGAAAATACCAATGCCGAGGTCAGAGAGCTGAAGCCCGCGATCTTGGCCGGTGACCAGCTGTATAGTCCAATGGTGCAGCTCGGCCGTCACTGCATCTAAACAAGAAAACTTCTCTCGGCCCGCCTGATCCTTCAGCTCCATCACTATTAATCCTTCTTCTCTATTCTGGGTGATACGCTTCGGGAGTAAGGGGCCCTGGTGCCACCAGCTACGAGGAAAACCCTCAAAGTCGTTCGGTATTTTGCTCCTCAAGATAAAGAAGCGGTTCTTCCAATTCTTCAGGGAGGAAGGCAGGTCGGTAAAAAGCCCACAATGGGGTTTCGCCTAGAAGAACTAATACTCGTAGTCTTTTCGACGAGTCAGCCGATGTAGTTCGGCGAATACCTTAGCTGTATGTCTGATCCCTTTGGCTCGGCAAAGGCCCCTGAAGGCTACTAGGATCCGCTAGGAGTTCGGGTAAACCTGGGCTATATACACTTGGTGATATTTTAGGACTTCTTTGAAGAAGTCATCGAGAGGGAACCGCAGCCCAGCTTTTAATTGTTCCTCGTACACCATGGTCATATCGTCCTCCTTAAAGAAGTGATCGGCACGAAGATCGCCGTGACACCAGATGAGCTCGTACGAATCAGGCTCAATGTTGTACTCCTGGCTGAATGACTGCAGGTCGGTTTCTTGCAAGATTGATGGCAGTTCGCCCATAGGAAGATTCTCCCTCCCTGAAGAAGGTACAAGCCTTGATGATGCGGTCCGCCCCCGAACTGGAACGGAGACCCTAGAAGGTTCTGGTCGCACGCTTGGTCCAACCACCTCGACTTCGTCTGATGACCACGAGACGTGAACGGAAAGGGGGCTCTCCACTCTCTGACCTTCGGCGCCGCTCATTTTCAAAGGAAATAAAGAATTTAAACTGAAAGAAGGATCAAAACCCTTACCGGAGCTTGATCGGAGTCGGAAGAACTTGAGAAAATGAGAGAATTTTGAAGTTGTTCGCGAGAGACTGAAAATGGCATAAGAGAGCAACTGGCTAACCACCCCTATTTATACTCGTCCGAGCATTTAATGCTCACGATGTTCTAGGCAACGCATCGGTTAGCGGGACTCGCCAGCTGTTCTGACAGGTCTTACGAATATTCCAAAATTCCATAAGGAGAGACCGGCTAGTTAGGGATCAGCTAATTAAGGCGAATGTTTGGAAAGACGGATCAGTTAAGGGTTGTTCAGTTAGGAACCAGATCGGATAAACACATCAGAGATCGGAAAATAATCAATGCAATAATAATAAGATGATAATTGACAAAATAAAATTTTTATTTCCAAAAGATCGGATTACATCATTTGGGCGATCTCTAGGGATCGGATTACATTAAAGGTCTAACTACATCATTCGGGCGATCTCTAGAGATCGGATTACATTGAAAGATTACATCATTTGGACGATCTCTAGAGACCGGTGGAACATCCTATCTAAAAGGCCTATGTCAAAGCCTAGTCTCGTGGCTGAGTCAAAAGATGTGTTTGACCAGGAGACCGGCTGTTGACATCGGATAGATGTACAGCTTAGATAGGGGGATTATGACTCTCATGAGAATGAGAGAGGTCGTCATCAAAGTTACCGCTCGAAACCGAGCCGCTGTCGGAACACCCAGTGTGGTGAGGAACCAGATGAACGCCAAAGAGCAGTCACCGGTGTTAAGGGGAATATTAGCAGTCTTCTCGCCCGAAATCAGTTCGCCATTTGTATCGGTCGAACGATTCGAGATCAATGAGATCGAGTTCCTCGATTCAGGTCGGAAAGTTAGTCCGGTTCTCCCACTGTCATCGAATGAGGTTATCATAATTCTCCGATCACCGGGATCGTAAATTTTCAGTCGGGGAATAAAGAGGTCCATCGGAAAAGAATCAAAAGCCACAATCATGGCCGGAACTACTGCCGGAACAGTTAGAACAGGGAAGTAATGAGAAAAAAAGAGGAAAATCGAATGAGGAAAGTTTTTTCTGTCAGGGGTATATATAGAGGAGGATCAAGCATTTATTGCTAAGCAGAAAACGAAGCGAACGCTTCGGGAATCGAGGGAAATTAATGCTTTGACCGGACCGGACCTAATTAAGGGGAGGACCGGAATAATAGAGATCGGAAGAGGGAAGGCCGGTATGAAAGATCGAAAAAGGAGCGTATTAAGAAGATCGGAAAAGAGGAGAGATCGGAAGGCAAGGAGAATAAGACAAATCCCAGTAACTGTCGTCAGAATCAGAGCCGAGGTAGTTAAAGCGTTGCAGATGAGATCCCCATCGCACGCCTGAGAATCGCCCACAATGCTGACAGGCGCCAGAGTATGTCATGACAGTCCTGTACATCCCAATCTCCACCGTTGATCCCACTTGTAAGGACGAGCCAGGAGCCCTTGGATCAAAGAGGAAGACGACAAGGCCGGCGCCTTTTATTCCCAGTCCTTGGATCGCCCAGGTCAGCAAAGTTTGGGACCGTCAGATTAAAAGAGGAAAAGGACAAGTACCCTGAGAATGATCTCAGTCGTTCATTTTGATTCTCTTTAATTCTCAAGCATCCGATCATGTCCTTCGAAATCCAGACCCTCCATCTCCCTCAAGGAAGATCCTGACCCTTCATGGGAAGCTCCCGGTTCCTATAAATACCTGCATGAAAACTGTTTAAAAGGAGGGGAAAAGGAAGAAAAAAGAGCAGTGACTATAGTGGAAGAACTCTGAAACTTAATTCAGTTCGTTACTCTGCTATTTTTTTTAGCTTTCATAAGAAAAACTTTTGAAACCAGTTTTCTAGAGTGTTTTCTTGCAAAGGGATTCTCGAATACTGAAACTCTCTATTTCAGTTCGTTCATTATCCTGTGGAGCTCTCATTTTCAGCTCTTTATTTTCTTTATTTCCACTCCCATTGTTCAGGCTCAACCCCATTTAAACTCGGTTATTATTTCGACCCGATGGCATTTTAGCAAAGCATCTTTAGTTTGAAGGTGAACCTTAACTTTCCGGTTATCAATCTGCAGTCCTATTACATTTTGGTCATTCCATACTTATTTTAGTAGATTCGGCTCCCTACAGGTGAGTGCTCATATTGTCATTTCATTAATTGCTCGTTCTTATTTTACGTATTTCCTTTGCCCTTTTATGTACGTAGTTTTCTCTAAGTTTATATTGCGCTAAAGAATACGAAGAAGGTTACTCTCGGGTTACTTCTTTGTTGATCAGTCCATCCTTTTTTATGTTTGTTATTTCTGAATGTAAGTCTTCTAGTCTCGAGTAGTGTATAAAAGGTCGGGTAAAATGTAGGTAATGGTACCTTAAGCGTTTCTTTGAAATAATAGAAGGTCCGGATAACAAGTCAGGAAAATAGTAAAGTATTAGGCTAACATAGAAAACGATTGGGAAAATGTCACAAAGCGAAATAAGACTAAATATTAGCTAAATGAATGGAACAGATCGGGTATCAAAAGGGTATTGGCTAGGCGGCCACTCAGGAGGTCGGTAAAATTCAGTTCAGTATCCCCTGTCTAGTCACGAGGTATCAAGGAATTAAAAGAAGTCTTATTCCGACCCCTGACACCCGCGAATAGCAGAACCCTTGGTCTTAAGCTCTTATAATGTATAGCTGTAATCAAACTTCAATCGGTCGGAAAAGTCCTTATCCGACCCCCATTAAAATATGAGAGATCGGAGGAGAGTTCTTATCCGATCCTCAAGCTTAGAAAATTTAAAAAATGTTTAAAAGAGATCGGAGGAGAGTTCTTATCCGATCCTCAAGCTTAGAAAATTTAAAAAATGTTTAAAAGAGATCGGAGGAGAGTTCTTATCCGATCCTCAAGCTTAGAAAATTTAAAAAATGTTTAAAAGAGATCGGAGGAGAGTTCTTATCCGGTTCTCAACCAAAATTTTAATAAATACTCAAGAGAGATCGGAGGAGAGTTCTTATCCGGTTCTCAACCAAAATTTTAACAAATATTCAAAAGAGACCGGAGGAGAGTTCTTATCTGGTTCTCGATCTAAAATTAAAAAAATGTCTAAGAGAGATCGGAGGAGAGTTCTTATCCGGTTCTCAACCAAAATTTTAACAAATATTCAAAAGAGACCGGAGGAGAGTTCTTATCTGGTTCTCGATCTAAAATTAAAAAAAAATGTCTAAAAGAGATCGGAGGAGAGTTCTTATCCGGTTCTCAATCTAAAACTTTAATAAATATTTAAAAGAGATTGGAGGAAAGTCCACATCCAATCCCCAAAATTTAATTTTAACCAAATAGCCCTTCAAACAAAACTAACATACAACAGTAACTCACTAAGGTTGTCTCATTTACTTATGTGTCTGGATAATCCGAATTTAGTGAAAAATCAAATATTCCTTTTGTCAAAAGGATTAGCATTTCCATTCAAGCCCTCTTAACTAATTTATAAAGAACGCAAAGTTAAATCTACTTACCCTTATTAAGGGACGAGGTGGGGTGCCTAACACCTTCCCCACCCGTTTACGGACCCCGAACCTATAATCTCTGTTTTGAAGTGGTTTCATTTCAATTTATCTTCACAAATGGTTTTCTTTAGTTTCCCTCAAAATTAAAGTGGCGACTCCTCATTCTTTCCCACTTCGGTGAGGGTTCGTTCAGGCGACCGCAAAACACCTTGCGACAGCTTGGCGACTCCGCTGGGGAAGCGTTTTAACTTAACCCCGGTCTAGAGGTCCAAAAGTAGATTTAATTTTCCGATCAAATCATAGTTAGGTGGGCTCACTCGGCAATATTTTATACGTTAATTATTGTTATTCCTGCTAACTGTTTTGTTTGTCTTGCTTGTTTTATTTCCCACAGCGCTCTTTGTTTAAAAAAGAAAAAAGAAAGAAAAATCCCCCTATATTGGGAAGAGGTAAAGGTGTCCCTTCACACACCGAACACCCACATAATGTCCTCACACACTTCAGCCCTATACCCGGGCTTTCTTACCCTTTTAGGAAAGTAGGAGGGGGTCATGTAGCGGTACCCGTGGGTTCTACCCCGTTAGTATCCGTGAAGGCTTCTGCTCAGATTGAAACTCGTTCTATCCACTGTGATACCCGTGGAATTTTCCCGACAATATCATGGTTATAGAATGGGGCTCTACTGTTTACAGTAGGGGCAATTTGGGAACCTGTGGCTTTTAGAAAATTAGACCTTGAGCTAAACTATCACGATAGCTGGAAACCGTAGCAAGCTACCCTATAAGATAGAACTATCCAGTTAGGTAGCACCCATCCGGTATTAGGATTTTCCCTATTATAGGACAAAAGGGGCATACTTACCCTTACCCTACTCTGTTTGTGTTTTCTTTTGTTCTTATTTTTAGGGTAATCTTGAATTATGCTATTGGAAAGACCTACACGCTTTCCTACTTTGATAAGTGTGTAGGTGTCACTTTGCCAACAGTATAATTCAAAATTACCCGAACTTACCTCGCTAACAAATTTTTCCTACAGGCATCACCAAATTAAGGTCTGTAAAAGAATAAGCATCATTTTTAATATGGTATCCTCGAGTCAGTCAGCAGAAGAAGTTCAGAATGCCAAACTATGGCCCAAGTCAGTTCATAGTTCAGTACCCTCACAAAATGATGTCACCAAGGTGCAGGTTGACTCACTGCCTTCATTGGATCTAAGCAAAGTTGAGGTCAGAATGAATAGTCTTGAGGGTCTGTCTAATGGTTGGAGGTCACTTCCCGACCAGGTCAAGGCACGTTTTGAGGAAAAGTATGGGAGGATTGCGACCTTAATACGGGTCAAAGTTCAAGTTTCGGCATTAAAAGCCATGTTGTCAGTTTGGAATCCTAAGTATGGGGTGTTCTCTTTCAACTATATTGATACTGTTCCCACTATGGAAGAATATCAGGCATTACTAGAGATTCCTTGCTCGACACAGAATCGGATCTACTTACACCTCGAACATAGACAGACCTGGAAACGGTTTGCACATATGTTGGGAATTCCCCCGGAAGAAGCAAAGTCAAAAGAAACTGTCAAAGGAAACACGCATGGATGGTATTGGACCTACCTTGAGAAATGGTTAGATCAATGCATTCAAGATGAACAGTGGGACCAAGCTTCATTGATGCTCTCTTTGGCAATCTACGGCTTGATCTTGTTCCCTGGACCTTCCGGAATCATAACATGCAGTTTGTAGAAATATTCTGGGCAGTAGAGAAACAGAAGGTCAATCCAATACCTGCAATTCTTGCCGAGACTTTCTTAACCCTTACTTACTGCAGACAACAAGGCAAGGGGTCCATTAAGTATTGTTCTCAATTGTTGCACCTCTGGATTATCAGTCATATGTGTCCTGTGGAGACAAAGGGATTGACGTGGTACCTTGACCAGCCTCTCATCGAGAAGATGACCCGGTTAGTAACCAGTCCGAAGAATGAACAGCAGTGGCGGGAACGGATTTTGAGTTTCAATAGCCATGATTACTGTTGGAGGAAACTGTGGACGTCGAGTCAATCCATTTTGATTAGCACGGGAGGTAATCAATCGGTATCCCTAATCGGAGTGACTGGATACACAAGTTGCACTCCGGCATTGGTAATGAGGCAGTTTGGCTCAACACAGTCCAGAATCAACATTGAAGAATACCACCAAGGTCATTTCTACCATGAGCTCAAGGAAGAAGAAGGGTTGAAAATGGCTCGCAAATCTTGGGAAAACATCACTCTGACAGAGAGGTCGCCTAAAGGTCCAAGTGCCACGGGCGATTATCTTAAATGGAGGACTGACAGGGACCAAGAACACTTAACTGCGGATTCAACAAAATTCGAAGACAGCAACTCTCGCCGAGACGTCTTATCAGAAGAAGCTAGCAATCATTTGGCCGATTCCCTACAAAAGGAAAACATCGAAAACTCGCAACTGCAAGAACAAATAAAGCAACTGGAAGAACAACAGCAAAACCTTAAAAGAAAAGTGAGAAGGCTCAGGGAAGAGGTAAGGGCCGAAAAAATGGGCTTCAAAAAGCAAGAGGCATGGTGGGAAAATGAAAAAGGCTCTCTCCAAGCTGTGGTAAAAGAAGTAGAAGTACTGAATAGTAAGCTTCAGGAAAAAATGAAATACCAAGAGATACTCGTAGAAGAGTACAAACAAGAAAACAAAAAGAAGAAGCTCGAATTAAAGGAACAAGCACTACTCATCAACGACATTCTAAAAGAATGTGCTAAGGAGAGGAAGGAAAAAGAAAGACAAGCTGCTCTTTATCGGGAGCTGAAAGAGAATGTTGACCAGCTGGAGAGAATGATGGCACAAGGAAGACAAGAACTCCTACCTGAATCCGAGTACGCTCTGAAGACATTCAACCCCGCCAGACAAGAAAAAAGGCTTTACGAATATCTCAAAAAATGTCATCTCATTATAAAGAGCCTTTCTGAGCCTAGGCCAATGTAAAGAATGTCATGTATGAACTATTCAATTAATGGAATGACTTTGGGCCACTGTTTAGCAAATTGTGAATGAATAGTATGACTCCCGTAGGTATCCCCTCGTTAGGGTTATGCAAAAAGTTGAAAGCGCCATATGGATAAATACCATAGAGGCGTGTTCAATCCAGTCATTCACAGCCAGACTATTGAATGATGCCATGATAAAAGTGATGCAATTATCCTTCTGCAGATTTCATTTTTGGCTCTCAGATGCCACCGTATCCTTTGTCCACATCAGGACCCTATTTAATTTTAATCAAGATTCACTGAAAATTTCTTTTTATCCCCTACAGAAAATCAACATTGCTTCAAACAAAGCAAGTCTGACCGGGCACACAGTTCAACCCAAACGAGTGTACTTAACAAGATCCCGAACAAAGAAGATAATGGAAGACCAGGAACAAGTACAGAATCTACAAGGGCAAGTCTCCGAGCTGAAAGATCAGGTCTCAGAACTCATGAGACTAATGAGGGAGATGTCCCAGAATAAACCTGCTTCAGAACCAAACTTGCCACTACCTCCTCCACCACCTACAACAAATGATCCGCACCAAGCTTCAACTTCTTTTACCTTTCAGTCACCTATCCCGGACCCGACAATCACTGTTAACCCGGCTACCATAAATAATGACCCACCTTTCTCCTACTATCCAGCTGTTTCTAATCACGAACCATACCCTTCAGCCCTAGTCCCTCCAGTCCACTCCAACCCTCATCTCCCAACTGGAGGAGTATTTCACGCAGTAGGAGAAGAAAATAAGACCAGGGAAAATGAAAAGCTTTCTGCTCTAGAGGAAAGATTGAGAGCAATAGAGGGTCTGAACATGTACGGTTCAATCGATGTGGCTTCACTTAGATTGGTGCCAGATGTGATAGTGCCACCCAAATTTAAAGTCCCGGATTTCGACAAGTACACCAGGAACTCAGATCCCCGCATTCACCTGGCAACTTACGTTGCCAAAATGTCTGCCTTGACAGTTGATGACAGACTTCTCGTCCATTTCTTTCACGAGAGTCTCTCCGGCGCAGCCTTGAGATGGTGCATACAGTTAGATAGGAGCAAACTACGCTCCTGGAAGGATTTAGCTGATGCCTTCTTAAAGCAGTACAAATTTAACTGCGATGTAGCCCCCACGAGGAGAGACCTCCAAAACCTGGTGCAGAGGGACAGAGAAAGCTTCAAGGAATATGCCCAAAGATGGAGAGAGAAGGCTGCAGAAGTATATCCTCCGGTGACCGACAATGAATTATGCTCCCTGTTCATCGAGACATTGAAGGCTCCTTACTTCAATTTGATGATCCGAAACACTTCCAACAGCTTCTCGGATATTATCCAAGTTGGTGAGAGAATAGAGGCTAATTTAAGGTTGGGACGGCTGTAGGAGTTGACTGAGAATCCTGCGAAGAAAACTGCCAATTTTGGCAAAAAGAAAGAGGGTGATGTGCATTCCCTCACCCGGCAGAATAATTACTCCCCACTACCTCAAAATAACTACCGGCCATATCCTCCCCCTCATGGCCAAACAATTGCAAACATTCAACCTCCTTTCCCAAATTATCCACACCCACGCCCACAATACCCACCACCTACAAATTACTAACCCAGACCACCTCCTCCACCTACCCAAACCAGGCCACCTCAAAACAACCCCAGACCACCAAGGAACCCTGATCCACCCCTTCCCCTCCCACTCAGTGAAATATACCGATACCTCGTCGGTATAAACCAGATAGTACCAGTTCCCCTAGAACCGATCCAGCCACCATACCCCAGGTGGTATGATGCCACCGCCCGTTGTGAATATCATAGGGGGGCGCAAGGGCATTCAACTGATAATTGCGGAGCACTCAGAGGGAGAGTGCATGCCTTAATCAGAAACGGGTGGTTGAAGATTGAGGGAAATGGTTCCCTCCCCAATGTTACCTCAAATCCATTGCCTAATCATAATGCTGGCAATGGTGTAAACATGATAGGATCAGACGGGGAGAGGTCGACACCAGAGGTAGACGAACTGATTCCTCACTTTGAGGAAATTTTTGCCATGGCGATAAGGGAAGGTTACCTTTGCCCTCAGGTATCAGGATCAGTAAAGGATACGGGATGTCCTTACCATGGGGGTGCAGCTGATCATGAGCTGCGAGATTGTGAGGTGTTCCGGCAAGAGGTCCAGAACTTGCTGTCCCTCAAAGTTTTGAGATGCCAAAGGAGGTCGAAAGTGGAAGGTGAAGTAAATACCGCCAGGTTTGGCCAGAATACCTCAACCCCAAATCCTAGACTAACTTTCTCTGCTCTCGATGCCCCAGTACCACCACCGCCAGTAATAGTCATCCGAACTCCGCCTCAGCTCCCTGTCACCAATACTCACGCTGTGCCTTGGAACTACAATTTCCAAGTCTTCACTCAAGAGGCATCCAGCAGTACTTCAGCTCCTAACCGCACCTATGCTTCACCCTCGGCACCTCCAAAACCGTGCTTCACCCCTCATGAGCATTTCAAAATGACTTATTGCTGACCTACCAGCAGTGTTACTCCCCAACCTAATCCTCAGCCCATCACTGCCACGAGATCCTCTCCACCTGAGCAAGAGGTTGAGTTTATAACTCGGAGTGGGAGGTGTTACGGGAACGAAGAGAAAGAAAAGAAGAGAGGGAAAGTAAAAATGGGAGAGTTACAGAAAAGTACGGAATAGGAGGTTGAGAAAACGGAGGAGGTAGAACCCGCCGGACCTAAAGAAGACGAAGAGCTGCTGCTCCAAATAATGAAGCAGAGTGAGTATGATGTGGTGGAACAGTTGAGAAAGACACCGGCCCGAATTTCACTGTTATCGCTGATCCTGAGCTCAGAGGTGCACCGACAAGCCTTGCAGAGAATCCTGGATCAGGCCTTTGTAAACCCCGACATCACACCGGGGCAGTTTGAGAAGATAGTGGGACAAATCCAGGCATCCAGTTTTGTTACTTTCTCGGAAGACGAGATAGATCCTGCAGGCTTAGCACATACTAAGGCCCTACATGTGACAGTAAAATGTAAAGGTTGTATAGTGGCCAAGGTCCTTATTGATAATGGATCAGCACTCAATGTACTGCCCAGTGCTACCTTGGCCAGATTGCCGGTTGACCGATCCAATATACGTCAGAGTGCTATGGTGGTAAGGGCCTTTGACGGTACAAGAAGAGAAGTCCTGGGGGACATTGATTTGCCCCTCCAAATTGGCGCATGCACCTTCAACGTCACATTTCAGGTGATGAACATTGAACCGGCCTACACTATGTTGCTGGGGAGGCCTTGGATCCATTCTGCGAATGCCGTTCCCTCGACTTTGCACCAGAAAATAAAGTATATCATGGACGGCAAAATCATCACTGTTAGAGGGGAAGAAGCCATTTTGGTCACCAAGCCACAATCACTTCCTTATGTGGAAGCTGCCGAGGAGTCGTTGGAAAGCTCTTTCCAGGCCCTCGAATTACAAGAAACCAGAAATGATGGAGCTATGGCTATGGTAGCCAAGATAATGTCAAAGAATGGGTATGAAGAGGGTAAAGGCCTAGGCGCCGCATTGCAAGGGATTGTTGAACCTATACCGGCTATCCAGAAGATAGGCCGCTGCGGTTTGGGTTATGAGGAAGATGCCTTCATGGATGGGCGATTCTGGATGAGGAACCGACTTCGGGATCAGAGATTCGATCAGAAAATCGAAAGAATGAAAGTAGTCCCGAGCATCACGGAAGTCTTCACTAAACCGGTCATTGAAAATCCGGCAGAGGTTGAAGAGTCACCCGATGAACCATCCATCGATGTCATCCACCTGGATTCCTTGTATGAGGCTCTGATCTCGCCAATGGCTGAGGGGCAAGAACTGGACAACTGGGCGGCAGAGGACATCCCTGTACTAAATTTCGAGTAAAGTACCTTCGGTTATCTACACTTGATCATTTTGTCCATGGTGGCAAGTGTAATATTGTAAATGGGCACTTTTCTTATGTTAAAAATGTTAATGAATTAATAGCGCATTATATATCCAATTCTCTCTTTTCCTTTTGAAATCCAGCTTTATAATATATTCTATTTTCGTTCATTCAGGACCATTCATCAATTAACACCTAATAATTCAATAGTCTCAGAAATTCCTCTGGTTAATTTTGAAATCCCTATAACTGCCATTACTTCAAGTGTTTCTGAGGTGGAGCTCACAGAAGAAAGGGACGAAAGAGATGAGCCTTCCCTAGTGCCTTGTGGAGACAAAACGTGCACCATAAACTTAGGCACGGAAGAAGAGAAAAGGGAACTTAAGGTTGTGGAGAGTGAAGAATTAGAAAATATGATCAGTTTGCTCAGGGAGTTCCTAGACGTATTTTCTTGGAGCTATGATGACATGATTGGATTGGACCCCCACATAGTAACGCACAAGATTCCCCTAATTCCGGGGACCATCCCGGTAAAGCAGAAATTAAGAAGAATGAATCCTGACACACTGCTCAAAGTTAGGGATGAGGTCAAGAAACAATATGATGCTGGGTTTCTGGTCAAATATCCCCAATGGGTAGCTAACGTTGTCCCGGTAATGAAGAAGGATGGGAGAGTTAGGGTATGCGTTGATTACAGGGATCTTAATAAAGCAAGCTTGAAAGATGATTTCCCTCTCCCTCACATTGATGTGTTAGTTGACAATGCTGCGGGATTGGGCAGGTGTTCGTGTATTGATGGGGCATCAGGGTACAATCAGATCCCAATGGACGAGGAAGACAAGGATAAAACTGCTTTCATCACTCAATGGGGAGTATTTTGCTATCGGGTCATGCCTTTCGGGTTAAAGAATGCTGGTGCTACCTACCAGCGTGCAATGGTCACATTATTCCACGATATGATGCATAAAGAAGTGGAGGTGTATGTGGATGATATGATCATCAAATCCCGGGGAGAAGAAAGCCATGTGCGGGTGCTGAGGAAAGTATTCGAGAGACTCAGGAAATATCAGCTAAAACTGAACCCTGCCAAATGCATATTCGGAGCCAGATCTGGAAAGTTGTTGGGATTCATAGTGAGCGAGAGGGGAATAGAAGTTGATCCAGACAAAGTTTGAGCTATTCAAGAAATGCCATCCCCAAAAACAGAAAGGGAGGTGCGCAGTTTTCTGGGAAAGTTGAACTACATATCGAGATTTATTTCTAACCTCACTGCCAAGGCCAAGCCTATTTTCAGACTACTCCGGAAGAACAATTCCACCCAATGGGATTCAGTTTGCCAAGAGGCCTTTGATAAAATTAAGCAGTACCTATCAAACCCACCTTTATTGGTTCCACCAGTAACTGGAAGACCTCTGATTTTATATATGGCAGTCCAACAAAGCTCAATGGGATGTGTTTTGTGGCAGCATGATGATACTGGCCGAAAGGAAAGAGCCATTTATTACTTGAGCAAGAAGTTCAACGATTGTGAGTCAAGGTACTCTTTCTTGGAGAAAACCTGTTGCGCGTTAGCCTGGACGGCAAATCGCCTCAAACACTGCATGTTGAATCACAAGACTTGGCTCATCTCCAGGATGGATCCTATCAAGTATGTATTCGAAAGCCCATTCGTGCCAGGAAGGATAGCTAAATGGCAGGTCATACTCTCCCAATACGACATTGTTTATATGACCCAGAAAGCAGTGAAAGGTAGCGTGATCGCTGATCTCCTAGCAGAAAATCCTATCCCGGATTATGAAGCTCTGGATTTTGAGTTCCCTGATGAGCATATTAACGAAATAGATCATGCGAGAAGAAGAGCCAGCGGGTGTATGGGAAATGTATTTCGACGGAGCTGTCAATTTGTCCGGCAATGGAATCGGAGCTATATTGGTATCCCCGGATGGAAAACACTTCCCGATAGCTATCAAGTTGAGATTTGATTGCACCAATAATGTCGCAGAATACGAAGCTTGTGTGATGGGTCTACAGGCTACCATCAAAATGAAAATCAGGAAGTTGGAAGTATATGGAGACTCAGCCCTGATCATTTATCAAGTCAAGGGAGAATGGCAAACTAAGGATCCGAAGCTAATCCCATATCAGAAGTACTTACTGGAGCTGATTAAGAAGTTCGATGAAATCTCTTTCACTCACCTTAGTCGAGACAAGAATCAATTTGCAGATGCCTTGGCCACCCTGGCTGTTATGGCTCAAATGGAGGAAGGGCAGACGACTCAGGTATTAAGGATTAAAGCAAGAAGTGAGCCAGCATACTGCTTCATGATTGAGGAAGAACCCGACGGTAAACCTTGGTACCATGACATCCTGGTCTACATCAGAACCGGAGAATTCCCTTCAGGGGCAAGTAGAAACGAAAGAAGGATGATTCGGAGATTAGCATTGGGATACTTCCCCAGTGGAGAAGTCCTATACAAGAGGAGCTCCAACGGTGAATTGTTGAGATGTGTGGATGCAAAGGAGGCAAAGAAAATCCTTTTCGAGACTCATGAGGGAAACTGTGCAACCCATGCCAATGGGCATATGATGGCTAAGCAAATCATGAGAAGAGGATATTTCTGGACTACCATGGAAAAGGATTGCATTGAATACTTTCGAAAGTGCCATAAGTGTCAGATCTACGCGGATCCGATAAATGTTCCGCCTCACAAATTGTTCAACCTCGTCTCACCATGGCCTTTCGCAATGTGGGGCATCGATGTGATTGGTCCCATCAACCCCAAGGCATCCAATGGGCACAGATTTATCCTAGTAGCCATCGACTATTTCTCCAAATGGGTCGAAGCGACATCCTATGCTCACATCACGCAGAACACATTTCTCAAATTCCTCAGAAATAATATCATCTGCCGGCATGGCCTCCCCAATGAAATCGTCACTGATAACGCCAAAAATTTGAATGGTCCGAAGATTCAGAAATTATGTGATCAGTACAAAATCCGACATCTCAATTCCTCCCCATACCGTCCCCAGATGAATGGAGCGGTGGAAGCCGCAAACAAAAATCTCAAGAGGATAATCCGGAAAATGACGGTCACATATAGGGATTGGCATGATATGCTTCCCTACGCTCTTCACGCATACCGGACTTCTATAAGAACCTCAACTGGTGCAACTCCTTATTCGCTGGTTTATGGGATGGAGGCGGTATTACCTATTGAAGTTGAAATTCCTTCCCTAAGGATTCTGAAGGAATCGGGGATTGATGAGTCAGAATGGATCCAGTCGAGGTTGGATCAGTTAAACTTGCTGGATGAGAAAAGGTTAGCAGCAGCATGTCATGGGCAGTTATACCAGAGGAGAATGGCTAGGGCATTTGACAAAAGCGTTCGCCCACGCGAATTCCAACCCGGGGACCTAGTTCTGAAAAAAGTGCTGCCAAATCAAAACGATCCCCGGGGCAAATGGTCACCAACCTACGAGGGACCCTATGTGGTTAAAAAGGCATTTTCCGGAGGAGCCTTGATCTTGACCCACATGGACGGTGAAGAATTTCCAAGACCTGTGAATGCTGACACCGTCAAGAGATACTATGCCTAAAAAAAATAAAAAAGAAAAAGAGAGTAGCAAAATGTGTGAAAAAAATGAGTGAAGGATGAAACTGAAAAAAAAAAATAAAAAAAAAAATCTAGGGGTGAAAACCCGAAAGGGCATCCCAAGAACCAAAAGGGAGAAATAAGGAAAGGAGCATGAAACCGGGAAGGGAAATAAACCGTCATGAGGCTTCAGAGTACTGGAAACAATGGCAGTTAAGGGACTTCAAAGCTAACCACAAGGAATATGTGAGATCTATCCTTGTACTCTTTTTCTTTGAAACTCTGTCTTTGTTTCTTAAAACCATAATAAAGCCATACTTTATTCATTTTGCTTTTATCTTTCCCGTATACTCACTCTTTAATACTATCCTTCTTCAATCTCTTTATCTAATGCGCTATTAATCAATCAAAATTTTTGCCATAAGATTAGAATTTGAAAATTGATAACCTCACGTATTTTACTATGAGATTTGCAGGGAATGGCCTAAAAAAAAAAAAAAAAAAAAAATAGAGGTGAAAACCTGGAAAGGCGCCTCTAGTCAAATGAAAGTGAAAACCCGCAAGGGCGCTTTTCGCAAAAATAAGGAGAAAGTCAAGAACAGAAAAGAGGGCATCCGAAGAAAAGAAGCTCGTAGGTCCAGTCTTGCAACTCGCCTTCCATTAACCATCGGCCTTCGGGTTCCTGTTAAGTACACTTCATCAGGGAAGAATTCCTCGTGTCGGGATTAGACTTGCTTTGTAAGTTGATTTTAATTTCCCGCAATTTAAATTTCCTGTTATCAACCTCTGGTTCCTTGATCTAAGTTGATTTTAATTTCCTGCAATTTAAATTTCCTGTTATCAACCTCTGGTTCCTTGATCTAAGTTGATTTTAACTTCCTGCAATTTAAATTTCCTGTTATCAACCTATGGTTCCTTGATCTAAGTTGATTTTTAATTTCCTGCAATTTAAATTTCCTATTATCAACCTCTGGTTCCTTGATCTAAGTTGATTTTAATTTCAGCATTTAAATTTCCTGTTATCAACCTCTGGTTCCTTGATCTAAGTTGATTTTAACTTCCTGCAATTTAAATTTCCTATTATCAACCTCTGGTTCCTTGATCTAAGTTGATTTTAATTTCCCGCAATTTAAATTTCCTGTTATCAACCTCTGGTTCCTTGATCTAAGTTGATTTTAATTTCTCGCAATTTAAATTTCCTGTTATCAACCCCTGGTTCCTTGATCTAAGTTGATTTTTAATTTCCTACAATTTAAATTTCCTGTTATCAACCTCTGATTCCTTGATCTAAGTTGATTTTAACTTCCTGCAATTTAAATTTCCTGTTATCAACCTCTGGTTTCTTGATCTAAGTTGATTTTAATTTCCCATAATTTAAATTCCCTGTTATCAACCTCTGGTTCCTTGATCTAAGTTGATTTTAACTTCCCGCAATTTAAATTTCCTGTTATCAACCTCTGGTTCCTTGATCTAAGTTGATTTTAATTTCCCGCAATTTAAATTTCCTGTTATCAACCTCTGGTTCCTTGATCTAAGTTGATTTTAATTTCCTGCAATTTAAATTTCCTGTTATCAACCTCTAGTTCCTTGATCTAAGTTGATTTTAATTTTCTAGCATCTCTAGGTCACTGACTTAAGTAGGCTCTAATCGCCCAAAATATGGGTC